>NW_006438906.1:3882256-3950170 GCF_000325575.1 Pteropus alecto
AGATTTCAAGAGAATTCCTTATAAAGACAGGTGGTGCCTTAAGAAAGGGAGACTGAAACCTCATTTTGCGTTTGAGCTATGTTTAGGCAGCAGATTGTGTGCACTGCAAAGGAAAAAGGAAGTGGATGGAGAAAGATGGTAGAGTCGAAAAAAGTGGGCAGCAGGAGAGCCTGCTCTCCCATCATTCAGAGGGGCAAAGATGTGTGAGTTTCTCGTGAATAATCGAATACTGTGGAAAGTGCGTTTGAGACTTCTTTTCTGTACCCTGGCTGCCCATGGGTGACAATTGACCCACAGAGGTGTTAGTAGGAAAACTGATGACAAAGGAGAGGGAGACAACTAAGAGGTAAAGAGATGTTCCCTTAATCCTTAATCCCTCCTCTCAGCCCCTAACATCGTAGGAACTAGAGACAGAGGAGGAGAAGGGAGAAGTCTAGCCTGTGATGTTGTAAGGGGAAGCTTTGAAATTGATAAAAGAAAAGTGGACTTTTCCAGTTGTAAACTGGACTCAACTGGTTTCATAGCGGAAAATGAACAGAAAGATATGGAGGAAACTCAAACATACATGCTAAGTGAAAGAAGCTTGTCTGAAAAGGTTAAATACTGTGTGATTCCAGCTAGGTATATGGCATTCTGGAAAAGGTAAAACTATGGAGACAATTTAAAAAAAAAATAGATAGTGGTTGCTAGGGGCTAAGGGGTAGGTGAGGGAAATAGGCAGAGCATGGAGGATTTTTAGGACAATGAAACTATTCTGTATGATACTATGATGGTGGCTATACGTCATTATATATTTATAAAAACCTATAGAATGCACAACACCAAGAGTGAGGTCTTATGTAAACTATGGACTTCGGGTGGTAATGATGTGTCTGTCCATGTAGGTTTGTGATTACAACAAATGTCCCACTCTAGTGAAAAATGTTGATATTCACAGAGGCTGTGTCTGGCAGGGGCAGGCAGGGGACTTATAGGAATTCTCTACATTCTGCTCAATTTTGCTGTGAATCTAAAACTACTCTAAAAAATAAAGTCTACTTTTTAAAAAATGTTGCAATGAGGACATAGCATTTGCAATAACAGAGGCTCTGTTACTTAGTTTTCATCTATGTCATTTAAAATTTCAGGAAAAGAGACCACCAGTCCTGCCCTGTCTTTGCTGTGATGTCCTGTCATTCACTGGGCTGTGGAGGATGCTCTGTAGAAATGGAGACCCTGAGCAGTGAACACAGAAATGTGGCTCGGAGGAAACCAACAGAGAATGCATCAGGGGGGAAGGTGACACGGAGTGGTCTACCCCAGGGCAGAAGTCAGTATGGTTGGAAGTCCACTCTCAACAGGAAACAGGAAACTGCTGCTCAGGAGTCTCTAAAATGGAAGCACAGCTAGTTCCTGGGAAAGAGGCCAAGAAAATGTAGGGCAGGACCATTCTCACTCACCAAAATGAAATTAAGTTTACCATGGAATGCATACACTGTTTCCCCAGCATATGATTTTTTTTAAAAATAGATTTTTTTGTGTTTTAATTTTGAGAACTTGAGAGCTAAACTTGCCAAAGAGGATTACAAGAATGTTGGGCATATCAATATAGTAATGGTGCTGAGCTAGAATAAATTAAGTCGAGGAAGGTTTGGAGGATATTAGTCAGAAGTGTCTTTAATTACAATGATCTGTGCCTTAATGGCCCAATACGTTGACAGGATCATAGTTAAAGATATTAGAATATTATTTTCACCATAACAGTTCTCTTTTTAAAAATATCAGGCTTTTAACAGACAATATAAAAAGAGCTTTTAATAACTCACCGATGAGGAGGATTCACGGTTGAGAACTGTGAATATCTTATGACTTATTCTTACAAGCTTCAACAGGCTTGAGCAGTTGTAAAAAACAAAACTTCAGTACTGGGTTACTGAATGAGTGTTCAGTAGAAGATACAACAGATGAGCTAAAATGGACCTTATGGGCTGGTTAAGTGTTCAACCATGACCTCCTAAACATATAAATAAGTGACTGGGTCCCCTTATGTAAAACAAGGAGAGGGGCCCTGGGAGGCACTTGAAAAGGAGTGTTTAAAAGATGAACTAAGAACATCAAGGTCAGAAGACAAGAAGACAAGAGACAAAGGAAAGCCTGCTTGAGGGTTGTGTAAAATGAGACTGACAACCTCAGCTAACTAACTGCACATGAGAGATCATTTGGGGGCAAACTTTCATACACTGGCGCTTCACTAACTTCACATTATCTGAGTCTGGATTGCAGAACCATGTGAGGGGCGACACCGTATCATGTAGAAATGAGGTCCTTCCATGAGCAAAGTCCTCTTCTTTCCTGAATGGATTCCCCTCACATCAAATCCTAAGTGAGAGTTTAGTGAAGCAGAGCTCCTACTTTCTCAGGGTGTGCAAGGCCAGGGAAGCAAGAGTGAGCGATGAGGAGAGCGAGGCAAGGAAGGAGGGAGAGGCAGTGAGAGGAGGAGTGATTGAACTCGCCACTGTTTGGTGGCCATGTAACCAATTGCTTGCTTAGAGGATTTTCTTCTGGGGGGCTACAGGAAATACTGGGTCTCGGGAGAATTTGATTGAAGGGAAAAACAGAGAATCATTTATCTACAGACTCCTGTCCCCTATTGCTCAAAGGTTCCCGCACTGGGTATTGTCCTCCCTGCAGTTCCACGTTGAGCATGCATGGGCATTAGCATGAGTCCAATGGAGTTTCATAGCTCAGCATCAACAAGGAGTCACCAAGCCACGAGGGGAGAGGTACGTAATATGGGCAAGATGCAAGGTGCTGTGCTGTCAGCTGGGGAACCCACACACAGCTGGCCATCACAATAAAGGCTGGAGCAGGACAAGATGGCCAATGGTGCCAAAGGCAGGCAAAGCCGAGAGCCTCTGAAGCAGCGCATAAGAGGTATCTGCTATAGGAAGGGAGTTAGGCAACAACATTCCACTATCTCTTCCTTTCTTTGCCATTTCACCATGGTTAGACTTATCTTTCCTTACCCAGGTTTTCAGACTCTTCATTACTTTAGCAGCCCGTTTACCCCAGTCTCATCCTTTCTTTGCCATTTCACCATGGTTAGACCTATCTTTCCTTACCCAGACTCTTCATTACTTTAGCAGCCCGTTTACCCCATCCCCTTCTTCAATTGGCTTTGCTGAATATGGAAATGACCTTCATGTCAGGCCAACTTGGTGCCCCTCTGCTGACCACCCAGCTGCCACTTTATGCCTGGAACCACTCATCTTGTTCACCTGCCCCAAGGATAGCAAGTGTCATTTCTGGCCACCACATGCTTCTAGCTCCCTGTTCAAAACTCGCAGTGTTGTTCTTTCGCTAGGCAGTCCATTTTCTGGTACAGTGATACTGTTTGGTTTCAATTCTAGTTATCTCTCCAGGAACTATATTTATCCCCCAGATTTCCAGAGATACCTAGATCTGTGCTCCTAAACACTAGCTCAGTCCCTGGGTCCCTGTCCCCTAGGACAGATTCCTTATAGCCAATTCTTGCTTCATAATACTTTGGGCTATCTGTACATGAGACTCTTCGTTTCTGGGTCAATCCATTTCAAGGGGGCATTTAGCTTCTTCTTGACCCTTAGCCTGACTGAAGATTGTTTTTAATCTCAGAAACTGACTTTGTCCCTAGGCTAATCACTAGCTGGACCTGCCTAACATAATGTTCTGGTCTAAAATCCAGCACCTGCCTGGCCTTAGGCCTACCCTGTCTGGCTGCTATGTCTTCTCTGCAAATGCTACATTACCAAGACAGTAGTAAATCAAAAGTTGATAGAGACTCCATCCTTAGTTGGCTTTCTGTAAGGCTCTCACTGGGCAAAAAATGCTCACCTGCATGGCCAGGTAGAGATAGGGATGCACGCATATTCTAGTAACCATTGAACTGAATGGGGACAAAGCCCCAGGTGATTCTGCACATGAGTGAAACTGGGCTCACCAGCCTGGAAAGAGCCACAGAAATGATAAGGGCTGCAAAGAAAGGATACTTGCTGTAAGAGCGGATAATGTGAGAACCTGCTCTACTTTGGTGTGTGGGAGTGTGTGTGTGTGTGTGTGTGTGCGTGCACGCGCACGCACTCACATGCACGTGCACCTATAAAGAGCCACAGAGATGACGGGGATCAGTCAGTGAGGGCCACCAGAAAATCAGCCTGATCACAGAACCTGCTGTGATGTGGAACGCCCCTGAGGTAGGAGACAGGTTGTTGTCTGGTATTCTCCCTGTTTTCCTCTCTCTACCTTTCTCTAGACCTCGCTCCACTCTGACTTTCTTTTCATTTTATCTTTCGTATGATAGCATGATAAAGATGGCAGTTCTGATATTTAATGTCCTGCCCAAGGCCAGCAGCTTTCTGGGTACAGACCTAGCATAGAGCCCTAGCCCTCTGACAAAATCCAGTGTTCACTACCTTCCATTGCGTGGTGTCCTGACACCAGCCTGTGTCCTCTCCTGGGACTCTTATGATGAGAGTAGACTCTGAGTCCCAACGTAGGATCTCTCTAGTTTTGTGTGGCCAGGAGAGAGGCCAAGTGGGAAATAGCTCCATTTTCCACCTCAAAGCTGAGTTTAAATGACTTGCCTCTGGGCATCTGTGCTCTGCTCACTAGCCCACGGCCACCTGGGGCACTATCTTGCTCTAGCCGTCCCTCTGACAAGACACCTTAACTATTTTCTTTCGTAAGCTTGGTGGAGTAAGAAACCATGATGGAGGTCATTGCTGAGTCTTATCACAGCAATGTCTTTCATGCTGCATTAATAAATTTCAAGTGCTTAATCACTCATATTAATGGGGAGGGGGTTATACCTTTAGAAATACTTTTTCCCAAGGTTAATATTTCATGCTAAATCTGTTCACTCTTTTGACATTTTTATGACCTGTGTACAGCAGCCTCATATGTTCACAATAATGTTAAAATTGAAAGAGTATGATGATCATATCACAATATAAAAAGTGCTCTTCGTTAAGGCAATTTTAAGCATCTTGTTACATTTGGGACTCGTGTCCAATCAGATAATTTCCTTTTAAAGATCTGCTTCCTTTATTCTTCCAGGATTATAACATTTGGAAAGGCTAGAAAGAGATTATTGACTTCTTGGGGTCTCAAGTGTCCATATGTTTCTTATTCTCTATTAAAACCTAATTAATTACCTTTAGACAAGTGAATGCGATCTATTGAATTACAAACTTTACGAGTCTAGAATGGTTACCCTGAATTTGGACTTGATCTCAAGTTTCTGTTTAGTTGGCTAGATAAAGATGGTACGTTCCAGTGTTGGAAACATAACCAACACATGTTCCAGGCCATATGCTGGTTTTTTACATATGTTAATTTATTTAGTTCCCTCAACAACCTAACAAACTACACTTTATGAGGTCCCATTCTCAGATAAAGAAACTGGATTAATGACTTGCTCTCCTATGTGACAAACCCAGTCCAGCATCACCTTGACTTCCAGGCCAAAATTGGCTTCAATTTGCTGAAATTATTGTTGTATGTGTTCCGTTTGGAATGTACAGAAGTCACAGGTGCTGTTTGCTTGGGTACCTGAGATTCCATGGGACCCGATAGGGCGCAGTGAGGCTCATAGGCCACCCCCTGGCGGGGGGAAAGCAGGGATAAAGAAAGGTCTTTTCTTAAATTCTACCAATATTGTAATTATTCCGTAAAAAACAACATTTCTTGGAAATGCATTCCTATATGGTGTGATTCTTTCTGAAGCCCAGTAGGACTTCTACGGGACAGTTGATAGGAGACCAGGACTGTATGCATCTCAGTAAGAACCTATATAATGCATTTCTCTTAGGGAAGGCCCTGACAGGAAAAACAAAATCTCATTTTTCTAAGACTTTTCTGTCTCTAAGGCCCCACACGAAGTTTATCATTCACTTTACTGTTTTAAAAAATGATCTTAGGGTTACCTCAAAGCCCTGGCCAGAATGTGGCTTTTCTCAGGAAAAATCCTACTCCTCCAGTTGGAACACGTTTTATGAATTGCCACTGGGCTCTGTGTAGATCTGTCCTTGCTGCACATTACTGCCTCGTCTGGGTCTAATTTAGGTCGCAACACACATTGGGCAGGAACTCTTTACTTCCATGTTCTCTACGATGTTCGGCAGATTTTGTTCACTCAACAAATGTTAAATGCCAGTAATAACTAACACCTCCTCTCTCTAAATAAAGCACTATTTTGAGACAGCATATACATGACCATTCTGATTTAATCTTTTATTTAGAGAACAGGAAAAAAAAAAAAAAGGCCACACACAGATTCTATTGGCAATGATTGAATTTCAAAGTCTAAAACTGGGTCATAATGGCAAGATGGAGGATATGGGATGCCGAAGAGACCGGGAGCACTGAAACGGCCTGGGGATGGTAATAATAAAGAGTGTTTTCTGCAAGTCTTCCCCAAGGAGACAGGATGGGAGAGTGGAAAGAGCATTGGATGGGGGACTTGCCACTGAGCCGTGGTCTGGGCTCTGCCGCACTGTTTCCCTGTGCTCCGTGTAGTTAGCAGCTTCGTCTTTGTGGGGTCAAAATAGATGACATCTGAGAAAGGGCTGTTCATTCACCTAAATTATTCATTTATTGAGCACATATTTATTGGGTGTCTACCCTGTGTTCAATACGAGGAAAACCATGGCGAACACGGTCCTCACCCTCATAGAAGTTAGAGTAGGGGAGAGACTAATCAAATAGTCTCGAAATAAGTATGAAATTCAAGTGCAGTAAATGCTATAGAGGAGATGTACATGATGCATAAAAATAGGAGAGGGATTCAAAATATCTTAACAGGTACTGGTTAATGATCACCTTCATAATCTTGGTGTCTAGAGGCTCCATGTTGTGCCTGGAGGCAACACTTTAGTAGCTGAAGAAAGTGAACTCAGGGTGGTAGCTACTTACCAAATTGGGTGGAAATAGTTTAATTTTTGCCACTGGTGTTCTGGCTGAATATTGGCATTGCATAATAGTTTAGAAATAGAAGGATTTGCTCTGGGCTGGAAAGCTGGTAAGAGGCATTGTGTAGGGGTGACATTTGAGCCAAGAACTGAAGTATAAGAAAGAATAACTAAATCAAGAGAGTAGGAAAATTATTTTAGGCATAGTGAGCAGCGTATGTTCAAAGTCCCTGTGGCAGGAAGGAACAAAATGTGTTTGAGGAGCTTAAAGTGTCCAACATGGCTAAAGTGCATTAAGCAACAGGAGCTTAACAGAGGTTAGGGCTGGGGAGTTAGATATGAAACTGAATGTGAAAGATCTTGCACGTCAGTGAAGGGATTTTATTTTTTTCCCTATGAGCCATGAGAAGCTATTAAGGATTTTAAGCTGAGAATCGCATGGACAGATCTGCATCTCACAAAAAGCACTCAGGCTGCTGTGCAAAGCAGAGATCGAGGTAGAAGCAGTGGAAGACTGTTCCTAAGTCACCCAGAGAGAGGTTGGTGGCTCAGACTAAGATAGTGGTGACTTATAAGGGTAGAGAGTATATATAGGGTTTTGCTGAATTGGCAATGACTGCCATTCACTGAGACAGGAAACACTCGGATAGGACTGGTGCATGTTGGTGACAGGAGCTGGGAGAGTGAATGTGGGAAGGGAGAAGGGCTGGCCATGTTGCAACAAAGGGGCCACTGCAGTACGAAAGGGGAAACCTGGGTGGTTGGGGAGTGGTCTGGATCAGAGGTGTACACTTGTAAGTCATCTTTGTAGCAACGGTCACTGACACCCAGGCTATGGAGAAGACAACAGTTAATGGCCAGCCCTTAACCTGTGAGGAAGATTTAGAAAGAGTGACTAGAGTGGACGAGAAAAACATGGTGGTGTGGTATCAAGGGAAGAGAACATTCCAAAAAAGAGGGAGTAGATGACAATCGTCCAAAGGACAAGGACCGAAGAAGTCCATTGGCTTCCTCTCCAAAAAGACTTCATTGAAGCCTAGTGAGAACTGCTCAATTTTTCTTTTAACTTTTTACTTTGAACTAATGATAGACTCCCAATTCATTGTATAATACATAAAGGTCCCATGTACCCATTGCCCAGCTTCCCTCAAAAAGGCTGCATCTTAACAGTTACAACTTCAAAACAAGGAAACTGAGATTGGCACACTACAATTAACTCAACTGCAGACCTTGATCGGATTACAGTAAGACCTGCTTTGATAAAACAATGGGGCTGGAAGTTAAATTGAAGTGGGAGGGGCAGGGAGTGGAAAGAGGAAACAGAGGCAGGATAGACAGTAAATATTTATTGTATTCTGCCCTGTGCCAGGCACCAAAGCAGACAGGGCACAGAAGGGGCTCCTGAAGTAATCTTCACATCTACAGGATCTGGACAAGGAAGCTGAGGTATAACTCTACTTCTGGCAGTAGTCACCAGCATCAGAGGTCACAGTGGACTGGGGTGCAGAAGCACCAGCGGTGAGTCTTTGAGAACAACCTCTGAACCCCGACGCAGTGGCAGGAGAAAATGTACTAGTATAGTAGAAGAAGCGTCAAGACTCTTCCTTCAGGACAGACTTTCTGGAGAGTTTGTTATCCCAATGCCTCTCAGACTTTATAAACTGTTAAGAGCAGAGGGTCTTTCTGCAGCAGAACCCCAAACATTTTACAGCTATTACATGTTCTAAGCGAACTTTAGAAGGAGCTGTAGCCGGAGGGTTGGAGTAACATATTCCTAACAGGCCCATTTTATAAATGAACACTCTGAACCCCAAGTTCCAAGGGAACTCATATTGCCCAACCACATAGCAAGATCTTCCCTGGATCTTAGCTTCAGATTTGTTCCTACTCCCTGTGTCGCCCTGGGTCTTAAGAAACAGATTCTACTGAGCTGTGTAAGAGGTCACTGCTCCCTATGAAAGTTTGATGGCTACTTCCAGGTATCAAACAGCCAACAATGACATAGGATACGTTCTATATTTGTCTCTCGTTCTAGGTGATGGATGGCCAACAACCAGAAAAATCATTACGTGTATGATACCTTAAGGATAGATTTTACTGGTGCTCCACATTCTAACCCCTCCCCCACTGGGAACATTCAGTGCAGCTCTGTTTTCGAGATAGAAGGAAGCAAAGGAGAGAAGGGCAAGGAGGAGATGCAGGTAGTAGGTTGCAGCAGGACCTGGATCCCCACAGGGCTGGGGGTGTGGCTGGCCTCATTTGGACAGGTGTGCCGGGAGGTTCCCCGCGCCCTGCTTCATTCCATCTCAGTTAGTGAGACAGCGCTGGCTGCTGTGTGAGAGAAGCTGTAGCAAGAGGCTCTGGTCCTGCATACTAATTGGCCTACTTAAATGACTCTTCATCTCCTCCCTCCAACTGCAATAATCTCCTCTTCCGAAATCTCCTGTTCATAGTGGAGGAGGCTTGCTGCCATGGCAACCAAGCCTTCTAATGCTGGGAAAACTCACCATAGCGATGTGGGGAGAAAAATTCCACTGTCGAATTTCCAAAGCAGGGCTCAAAAGGGAGGGAGAGGGAGAACAAAGGCTTTAGGAATGATGTGGTGGGAGGTGGGGAGCTTCCCTGGTTGAAGACCTGGGGTGTTCTATACAAACGTGCATCCAGACACATAAACCCAAAGAGACAAGACCAGACAGGGCTGGCCCCTGCGAGACTCCACCTACATATGCTAATATTAATATTGCTTCATCCACAGGCTCCCAACACAGAAGAATGAGGGTAGAAACATGTCTGCAAAAGCTTGTCTCTTTAATGAAATGTTCCCTATGTACTCACAAAAACATAGTACAGAGGTAGACTGTGCCTGATCAAAATGTGGACTTTGTCACTGAGAGTTTTATTATTGTTTTTGTTCTTCTAGAAAATCATATTTGAAACACAATTATGTCTCTTTTGTAAAGAGAGGAAATAATATTCAATCTAACATTTGCGGGTCCCTCCTAAATTGCTCCAGCAGAGGAGCATATCCACTCTGGTATGCTCACTTGGAGGCAGCTTGATCCCCCCCAGTGTGACCCAAGACTTGTTGACACTGCTAAGGGGAAAGACAGCAGGCCAACTGCACTTGGAGCCTCTGCAGTCCCTTTAAGAGGACAAAAAAGCAACAGACAGGAGTGTTTGGTGATCCCCTCTAATTCTAGGGAGCCCCTTAGCATTATCTGAAGCTCTGTCCTTCCTGAAATACTTTAATTCATTCTCCTATGTTCTTTAAAATTTCCTTTCAGGTCCCTTTTCTTCCTGTTTCTAAAGCAAGACAGTGCCTTTTGCGTCATGAGCCCACAGCATCGTTTCTGAAACACTCCAATGTTAAGGAGCTGGCACACATAATCTCAAAAAGGGGTGTTTAGTTCTCAAAACCAAAGCAAACACACACAACTGTTCTCTTTGGGACCAACGTGGGAGAGAGTTTCTAAAGGCTGACCACAAGCTGATTGTGTTTCTGACGGCCCCCTTCTCTCAAAGTAGTGGGCAAATTCCACCATGCCTTTATCTGTGCCTGACAACTTCCAGAAACAAGCCAGGGCTGGGAGCTGGCTTCAGATCCAAGTCAGGAAACTCTGAGAGCAGGAGACAGCCTGAGCTTGGAGAATGAAGCTCTGGAAACCACACAAAAACAGGAGGCAATTGGTTTTCAGAAGGAGCAAACGGCACAGAGAAAAGCCTTATTCAGTGGTATTAAATAAGATATACAACAATGTCACATTTACCTTTGTCCCTCTGATGTCATTTCTGACACAAAGACTTTGTAACATGCTTGACTCCCAAGCCCTGGCTTTCAGTGTGACATTTGAAAATCTTTCATTCATTTCTCTTCAACAAATATTTATTGAACAAACTCTGCTAGATGCCAGAAATACAAAGACGAATATCTACCTGGCCTTCTTTTAGAGGGTATTGGAAATAATAGCAATCTCTTAACATTTGCAGACTACTTCCAGTTTCCAACACACTACACACATCATCTAATTTAATCCCTGGGATCAGCCCGGTAGTGCTAGATAAAGCCTGTGCTGCCTGAGCAAGAAATGAGGGGCAGAAGGCCCTTGACAAAAAGAAACCACCACTGTTGGGGGTAGGAGGTGCCATCCTTGATATTACCAACTCACTTTGCACCTAGAACTTTAGGTGCTAAAAGTGCCTGTTCTCCAGGTACCAGGGCAGAAAGCTTTCTGGGTATGAATGGCCTCTTGGGAGATTAAATAAATTAGGCTTCAAAGAAATCTTTGAAAGTGAGGACACTTTACTCAGAAGGAAAACTGGCTTTACTTTCAAAGAAGACTGAAAAGAAGACATTTTCAAAGCGACGATTTAATAAGGGAGAAAGAATACTGGCCAAGGCGTTAGGAGGCTGATAGCCTGGTCCTACTTGGTGGCTTTTGGAAAATGAGAAAAGTGGGCTAGATTATTTCTAAATTGCAGTTAAAATTCTGCATAATTTACCAGGCGGGTTTGCAATTATACACGTTGTTCAAAAGTTCCTGAAAAAGGTTTGATTAAATACAGTTTTAGAAATTATGCAATTGAATGTTACTTATATGTGTATTTATTTGCCAACACTGGATGAATGTCCAGCACTAAATAACATTTTCAAGGTCTTTTTATTTCGAAGTCTCCTCTCCCACATACTATGGAAATAATAAGGATGGAAAGTATAATGCCTGGAACAAAATAGACATTCCATAAATATTTTCTTCATAAATATATGAAGACATGGATGAATGAATGAAGAACAGATGACTTTAGGAGCAAAAAACAAAATTTCATTGTGGTAACAAACTGGAAAATGCAAAAGGATATCTTCCTAAGAAGTGTATCAAAGTATGCCCAAAACAAAAGCCATGTAATGGAGGGGGTAGGGAACAAAATAGTGCCTTGCAGGGAGGTCTGGTAGGTGGATACATCTGTGGAAGTTTTAATTTTACTACTTTAGTCCCATTATTGTTTTCGTAAGGTTAGTTTGTTGATTTATTGCTAAGTAACTAGGTTGCCTGTGTTCTCTGATTTTAGATGTTTGCATTTGGAAAATAAAGTTATTCCTGTCCCGGCTTCAAGATAGCATGATTCTGTGCCGATCCAGATTTAAATTCAGAGTCCCAGCTTATATCAAAGGATATTTGTCATTTTATGTCATCTTCTGCAGTCAGATAAACCACCTATGGTACCCTCAGCTCCTTGGCATTTGGGCTTGTGGGCTAGCACACTGACTGTCTCCAAGGTTATGCCAACTCTGCCTGTTACATAGGTCCACATTCAAGGACTTGACACCTAGACATCTCTTTCATTAAAGAAACCCCTGGCTCCAGCCGTGAATATCTGTCTATGGCTCTTCCTATGCTGTGGCTGTGTTTCTTGGGGGAAATGTAGTCATATTTCTTTTGGATCTTGTCAACTCCCTTCAAGATATAGCTCAGGCTTCTTGGTAGCACTCTAGGAAAACTCCCAACCCAGGAGAGCATCTAATATTTGCTATTTCTAATAAAACTACTTATCAAATTAAACTTGGTAGTGCTGTCATTTTATGTATATACTTTGTCTTTCCAACTAGATTAAAAACCCTCTACATTTGCAATCACATTACAATATATAGATGTGTCAAAGTAACACACCGTATACCTTAAACAATGTTACATGCCAAATTCATTCATTAAAAAATAAATAAAAACTCTTGTAGGGTGGGGACTATATTGGTGTACCTCTGTGTCCCCATAGAGCTCAAGAGGGTCTAAATAATCATTGGTTGGTTAACAAATGGGTAGTAAATACACGGTAATGATTTAGGAAAGTAATTGCAGCATGTAGGGAGTTGAATTAGAAATTCACAAGTATAGGCAAATATACAGCATTAATTATATGTGGACCAGAACTATAAAAAAGTTCCACCATAAAAATTCTTATTGTAAAAATAAATTAAAATTTGCATTGTCTATATCATAAATATAATTTAGTGGTGGCAATTTAAACAATCAAGAAGAAATTACTCAAAGAGAAAAGCAGGAGCAGAATTATCTCCTCACATGTACCATTGCTTAGTTAATGCTTCTGCTCAGAAAAATAACTTTTAAAATGCTCAACTTGATGATTTTTCATTTTTAATGTTTCGCTACCCTTCGATTCTTCAAAAATGAATCATGAGCTTTGAATATGTGTTAGGCTAAGAGGGATTTTAAAATAAAGGAAAAAGAAAAAACAGAAGAAAGAAGATATTTATTTATTCGTTGCTTTCCTCAAGGACTGGTGGTCCCTCAAGGACGGGTATCCCCCTCTCTGTAATGAGTAAATGATATTACTTGCATTAGTTCCTAACTTAAAATAAAATGAGGGTGGGGTTTCTTATCCACTTATTTTATAAAACCGTCACAATCTATGTGCCCGAGTTACCTAAATGTAGTCACTAGATCATTTCTTCTTTCACCCAAATCAATTATTTACTAGATACCAATGAAAGCCCATCCAATTTAAGCCTGGTGCTCAGTTCGCATAAATCTACAACAATGCCCTTTCAGTAAAGGAGTAGGTTTAGAAGGCTGAACTTTCTAACAGTTTCCTTTTATTTGAGATGCAAAATTGGGCCATTTTGGAGTCTAAGATGCTCACTTTTAAAACAAAAGACATCAAATATATGATCTCATTTAGAAGAGAAAGTGTGATTTTTCTTCTTCATCTTCATCAGAAACAGCCCCAGCTAACTGATTTCACATTTCCTGAGTGAAATCACCAGGGTTTCAAAGCCCAATTATAAAATAATCTGTTTTGATCTAAAGGACATTTCTACATGGTTTTGGATATATCTGAGAATGTCCTCAGTGGAACAGCTAAATTAAAATTATCTTTCTGGACTTAAACTCAGTAAATGCAACAATGGGGTCCCCAATTATGGGTACAAGATCTCTCTCTCCTCTCTCTCTCTCTCTCTCTCTCTCTCTCTCTCTCTCTATCTCTCTCTCTCTCATTCTCTCTTTCTCTCTCTCTCTCTCTTTTCTCTCCCTTTTACCCTGTCTCTATATCTCTCTTGCTCACTTTCTCTAACAATTTATCAAATAGTTTCAATAGATCTTAAAGAATTGATTTTACCAACAAATGAGATGCATAAATGACCATGAAACTTATTAATTTTATAAATGGAAGAAGGGTGGCAAAAACAGTTTCAGTAGTAACTGGAACAATCTCTCTAAAGAATTACTAGCAGACAGTCTGAATTGGGAAGGACTGGAGAATTTTATAATGGTTTGTGGCCTGTTTGTCCAAGGCTAGTCATCGCTGGCCTTCACATAGTGACCAAAGAATAACTGTAATTTAACCTGCTCATGCCTTGCAGATAGCAGCAGCCTTTTCAACTTTGGAGGTCATTCAACCGAGAACACTAGCACGTCTCTGTGTAATTAAAGCTCCAGCTGCGCAGCTCTGCTAATTAGAAATTCAGAGTCCAGAGACCAGTCTCTATCTTAGTCTTCTTTACCCTCTTCCATATTCTTACCTTGTTTCTTCCTCTTTCCTACTCTTTCCGGCTTTATAATTCATCTCTGAAACTGCAGCAGAAAAACTGCAAAAACACTTTCTACTCCAGTATCCCAAGTTTAGTGCTTCTTGAAGGTGGGTCCTATTTGTCTTAACACAGAGCCTTAATAAACATTGGCGGAATTAATGGAAGTTCCCTTTGCCCATCATGATGGCTACAAGAACATTCCTTCTGTGCAAACAAATTGCACACCTTAAAATCTTCAACCTTATCTCAAATTATGCTTAAACAATTCAAGGAGGGTAGTTTTTACTCTTCAGAAAGATACTACAATAATATTTACCCATATTTATATCAAACAGTCAGCATAAAAGATTAATTAGTAGGTAGATATCATCTTAATAAGTCCATTGCATAGCTGATGGGCAGGCTACTAGCAGTTGGCTTTTTGGCAGAGGGATGGTTAAGATCTTGGGCTGTGTAGTCAATACTATGCTGGTTCAATTCCTGGCTTTCAACATTTATTGATGGTATGAATGTAGGCGGAGCCGCTTTCCCTTTACAGTAGGGCCCAGTGTACTCATGGAATTGTTGGATAAATTTTATGAGTTGCACTTATAAAGTATTCAGAGGGGTTTGTCCTTAGTAAGGCACAATAAGCATTAGTCACGTCAGCTAGCTGATCATAGCTCTTTCAAATAGACATACATATTACAGGGTTTTAAAAAGGGCAGCTTCACTTTCTTTCTGTTGTGGAAAAGGGTCACTAAAATAACACCAAGAGGTTGATTCATTTCTGATTAGTAATTCCCTATATGCCTGATTTCTCTAAATACAAATAATATATTAACAAAGGCTGTGACTGTTTCTGCAAACACCCTTGCAAGGACAGATAAGTTTTTTTTTATTTTTTTATCTTTTCCTAAGAAGACAGTCTTATATTGGTAGCTTGGTCAAAGGCATGTCTATGACAGGAGGGCAAAGTCATGGTAATAGCCCATGATAATAATAGCAACTCTACTGCTTTACTATTTAATATACTAATAATGTTGAAAGCTTTCATAACACATATTCTTTCACTTGATTTCTGCAACAGCCTGCCCAAGATACAGGAGGAAGAAAACCAAAAATGAAATAGAGGTCTAAAGGCTTTCCTTTGGCAGCATGATGAATCAGTGGCAAAGATAAGACAGGAACTCAGGTACATTGACTTTTGACACCAAGCTCTTTTCAGTTTATACATGAACTACTTTCTCATGACTTACAGTTAATTCTTAAAAATCCGAGTACATGCTATAAATGTTTTTTTGTCACAACCTTTAGCGGTGGTTCTTAGCGAGGGGTCTACAGACCAGCATCATCAGCTTTACCTGAAAACTTGTTAGAAGTGTAAATTCACAGTTCCCATCCTAGACCTCCTGAGTCAGAAACTCTGAGGTAGGGGCCCAGCAATTTGCTTTACTGAAGCCTCCATGTGACTCCCACAGACACCAAAGTTTGAGAACCACTGCCCTAGAATAAGGAGTCTAATAATTAAATTATCTCATTTAATCCTTACATCAACCCCAAGATAAATAATACTGTCATTGCAATCTTAGAGATAAGAAAACCGAGGCTCTAAAAGAATAGTCAACCTCTCTGAGGTCACATGGTCAGTAAGAGAAAACTGAAATGCAAACTTACATCTGCCCGACTCCAGAGGCCCAGGTCCTAAACCCACTGTCCTGCTGCCTCGCAACAACTATAATTGTTACAAAGAGTTTTACTAGGAAGAGTTCAAATCAGCGTATCTATAATTTCTACCCAAATAAGGCTATTCCTTTTCTTCACTATTGACCTGCACGTTAACATTATGGTTATCATGTCCCATCACTTCCATGGCATAATTTGGAGGAGAGGGTGTTAAAATAATCAGTTGAAACTTGACTCTGGAAATCTCGGCTTTTCTAGGGAATGATCATACAAATACCCAGTTGTAGTGAGATCCAGACTCTTTCAGCCTAGATCACTTTTATATGACTCCAAATTTAGAATGGAAGAACACTTTTGATCACTAAGCTCTTCAAATGGTTGGCACTTATTTTCTAAGGGAATAAAAATTGACCTCAATTTCCACAACTAGAACAAGTTCAAGGGTTCAAAGAGAGTTTTTTATCATCAGACAAAGAATTAATGGTGAAATCCTCAATTAGTAGAGTAAACCCCCAGGCGGAAGTCTTGACAGCTGTCATTCAAGATACTTTTTCAAAGAACTACAGGTGCTTTGTGGTTTTACCCTGAAATCTGTTGATGCTGATCCCAGGACAGGGCCTGTGTTTAAGTGGTTGCATATTTCATTTTACGCTGACTCCTTCTTCATCAATCTTACCTTGGGGTCATTAAGTTTTCAGGAAACCATGGAAACAGAAGTGATTATAAACTTAAAGGACAGCAATTTGGTATAAGATGCTATTAAAGGGCAAGTAGGTAGTAATTTTTAAGATTAGAATTGGGGACACTTAAGGGGCCTTTTTTCTCTTAGTTCATGCATCTGCAAAATGACCTCACTGTGAAGACTTAATTCAAAAGGGTCAGAATACCTTTCCCACTTCACTACCCTTCACCCAACAATAGTGGGGTGGGGGAAGAATGAGACAGAAAAAAAAAAAAAAGAATCCACCATTGCTCTGAGAAAGAAAATCTATATAATTTGCTCAACTGCATGTTTTCTGTCCCTTTTGATAAGTAATCATACATCATTACATCTTGTCTACGTATCTTTGTGGAATAGAGATTAACTTTGGATATGTCCTATCTTTGAAATGATTTTTAAATCAAAGCATATAAATTTCTTCCTTTAAACCAAAATGGTCACATGAATATCCAACAGTAGCTATACCATATACTAGAGAAGTATTAGTTGTCCTACATTTTATAATCTGTGGTATGTGCACAAAGCTGCAATTTTGTGACAGTACATTGACAGAGGCACTTGGCTACCCAGTAGATTTAGACTAGATGCCTCCTTTAATATAATGCCTCCTGTTAAGTTAAGGTCAAGGTCCTGCTGAGAAAGAATCCTGCTAAACTGTGCTTCGATAGTCCTTACTCAGTAAGAGCCATGCAGGAAAACTGACATGTGTCCTCTCGGTGTGTCAGTAGATGGGTTTACCTAAAAACGATCTTGGCTAAAGGCCATCAAACTCTGCTCTTTTTCCAAAGCCTCTAATAGTGACATCTAATACTAAAACTTTGTTCCATGGGGAGTGTATAATTCATAGTTCATCCCAATCAAAAAGAAAAATGATATTACACATAAGCACTAAGAAAATGCAAAACATTCTTAAGTAGTTTACATTTTCATCAGAATGTCTATGCAATAACAAAGCGCTGAAAAAAAAATTCAGGAATTAAGTCCCTTGGTTAGTTATTCCACATAATACCAATTAATCAGCTGGATTGATATCCCCCTTGCCCATTGAATTAGCTAATTTCTTGGCTAAGCCAATTTCATTATTTTGGCTGCATAGACTTCTCTTCAGTCTAATCAATAAAAACCCAGAAACGATCATTTTAAAGGTTAAACTGCTAAGTGATTCAAAACAAAGGCATTTCAAAAACAATTTCTCTCTCCAAAACTCCTTCTTTTTTATCCTGTGGATGTAATAGCTAAAGTGAAATGCTATTTTTCAAAAATACAATTTTTCTACTTACGAAGAAAAGGACATTGGAATGTCATGCTTTCTCAATTGATTTAAGAAGACAATGAAAAAAACTGACAATTTCCAATTATTATATAATTTGAACTATAGGTTAAATGAACTATATTTTGTTTTCAAAATAAAATGCAAAAAATGGATTATGAAAAGAATATTTGTTTCATTACATATAGATGAGCAATTACATATACATGAGCACAAACACATTGTTATACATACAGTTTAAGGAATCATTCATTGATAAGGAAAAAAATCAAGACCTCAAAATTTAAATGTCAAAAGCACATAAGTAGAAAATCTGCTTTGGTTCCAAAACTTGTGAAGCAGTTGATTTTGCCATTTGTCCTTTCAAGTCCCTTCTGACCAAACCACCCTGCCAAAGAAGGAATGGCCTAAATTCATATAAAAACCCGGCAGGGGTATCTGAAGAATTTATTTCAGACTATCTGTTCTCTTGCAGTTTGACCCAGTAAACTTTACTTTCATCCTCCCAGGTTCTTCATTTATATCCACTCTGAGGATCAGGATCACGTTCAGCATTGAATATTTGATGCCCTATTTTGGACACATTAACCAAGTTCAACCTGGCATTTCCCCCTTCAGATCTGTCATTCACAATCAGCCTTTGCCTTTTATTCTAAGATGGTGGGTAAGGAACTTTCTCGGCTGGTGACTTCCTGACTTGTCCTAAAGGAACTAACCAACAGTCAGAGGGACAGAGATCATGCACCAATAACCCAAGGAGTCCAAATTCGCACCCCACGGGACAGTGTTTTATTTAGGAATTTGCAAAACTCTTCATATAATCACCAATCTTCTCAAGGTTGGGTGCAAATGTATACCAGTATATGCTGTTATAGATCAAGAGTCATAATAATGTTCTCATCTTTTGAGCCTGTGAGTCTACTACTGCAGCTTATCCTAAGTAAATAATTCAAAAGAAGAAAAAAGTCATACATGCAATCATGCTCTCTGCACAGTTATTTAAGATAGTAACAAAAGGAAAAATCTAGAAGTCCAGCAGTAGGAAACAATTAGGCTAATTATGAAAACTAGATGGAATATGACTTAGCCATCAAAAATGATTGTTACACAATGATCATTCATTGTAATAAGAAAAATGTTTATAGTAAAAGACCAGGCACAAAAATGAATAAAAATTGATTATAACTACATAATGTATATGTACGTGTATATACATAGTGTATATGCTGTAGATCCTCATTATTTTCAAATTCTGTATTTGCAAATTTGCCTCCTCTCTACGATTTATTTGTAACTCCCAAATCAATAGTCACTGTGCTTCTATAGTCATTCGCAGACATAAGGTTGAGCAATGTGACTCTACCTTCTTCTCTCAGCTCTCACACTATCAATCAGCATCTATTTCATAGTCTATTCAGTGCCACGCTTTTGCATTTTTATGATTCTTTTTGGTGATTTCACCAATTAAAATGACCCACAAGTATAGTGTCAAAGTGCTATTTAATGTTCCTAAGGGCATGGGGCTGTGATGTACTTGACAGAGAAAATAAGTGTGTTAAATACACTGTATTTAGGCATGAGTTATAGTGCTGTTTGTTGGCCATGAGTTTAATGTTAATGAATCAACTACATCTATTAAATAAGGTGTCTTTAAACAGAAACGTACATAAAACAAAGTTAGGTATTAACAAAAATGTTGTGACCAGACAGGACATTGGCTATAGAGTCATCAGAGGCTTGCTGCATCCTTCTACCAAAAGTCATAGCTCCTGCTCAGACAACTCTCTAGGTAACCACTCCCTCCCCTTGTCATTTCAGATCAAGGGATGACAGAGTCCTACACCAGACCTTGTGGTTTCACTAAAACCTGCCTACACCTTTGTAAATAATTAGCCTAATTATTCCCTATTGTTGGACTTCCAAATTTTTCCTTTTGTTCCTATCCTATTACTCGATTTCAGTGTGCCACCTATTTTCTATCAAGACCCTGACAGGATCTAAGAAAAGATGGAAATTGTTAAAAGGATTATTTTAGAAAATATTATTCCAAACATTATTTTACTGATAAAGAGTCTGAGACCCAAGAACTCCTAATTAACTGGGAACAACATCATATCCTCAGAGTCACCCGAATTATTACAAGTGGGATCAGCACAGGACAGTGGCTGCTGCATTGCCTGTATGGCTTGGCTTGTGATGACAATATAAGAAATGAAACCCCCTTTAGTCTGCCTAGAGCACAACTTATTAATATTACGTTTTTCTTCCCATACTCTATGAGCCAGACCTTCCATAATCTCTAGTTCCATTTTTATTTTTGCCATGTCTTTTTCTCCGTCTTGGTTCCATTTGCTGAAAAGTCTCCATTGTTAGAGGGGTCAGGAAAAAGGGGCAGGGGGCGTGCTTGTTTAGAAGTGATTGCCTAGCAACCCATCTTCCTAATTCCAAGGACAGAGGCTATTTGCATTTTGGGAAAGAAGAAAAAGAGCTCCATTTCTCATGAGTCCCGGGGTAAGAATGTCTTGCTGACCACTCCTCAAAGAAACCTTCCATCCTCTGAGAACTCCCCCTGGGTGGCCTTTCTTGGCCTGCGCCACTCGTCTCTCCTCCTGTGGGGGTGGGTGTCGCCTTCCAAGGTGCACCCAGAGCTGCCTAGGGTACTGAGTGCCTCCTGGCACTGCCAAGCTGCAGCCCCAGGCAGGCAGCACCAGGACAAGGTTCAGAACATCCTGATCTCATTCAAGTGGCCATTTCTTTCCCACACTGTTCTTTCCATTTGTAGCATTTTTCTTTTTTTTTCCTGGAAACATGCCACACCCAGGGGATGTCCAAGACTGCTACTCTTAACTCCCAAGCTGCTGGTGAGTTCCTTGAGCCTACTCAGGGAAAGTTGAAGCCGACAAGGGCATAGAAAGAGGAGACATAGCCTCTTCCCGGTAGTTCTCAGCCACCCTATAGGAAGTAGGAACTGAGGGAAGAGAGAAACGGAACTAGGTTGGTATATGGGGAAAAGTCACTATTCCAAACTAGAGACCTCCTGCCAAAACATCTTATCCTCCATCCTGCTCCGTCTCCATGCTGAAGGAATAAAGGATGGTTCTCTCTCTTACAAGTGAGGTGTGGAGAATGGTAAGATTGGAGTCGCCCGGCTTTATGTCTTAAAAAGGTAAAGAAAACTCCTGGGCTATCTGGCTCCAAGTTGGACATGACTTTAATCTTCTGAAGCTCTAAATTACCATCTATAAAACAGATCTTTAAGGATGACATTGGCAACTGTTGACAATGTTCAACTTATTAGGACAGCACACCAAGTGGCACAAGGCATGTACACTTGACTTTACTATTTAATGAAAACAGTCTTATGACTGTGCTTACATTGGTTCGTTTGCCTCTTTATCATATTAAGATATCTGTCATGAGGAGAGGCCCTGGCTATCCACAGGTAATACTGATTTACAACATGATAGCAGATATGTCTGGCATTAAAGAGGTGTTATCAGGTTTTCTATACCCTTGCATTTCTTTTTCATGTTATGTATTTCATGCACACATACACCAAGACAAAGAAACCATGAAAGTTGTCATAAGGCTAATAAATAAATAAACTTCTTTGACTAACATGTCTTCATTTCACAATTGAGATCCATACACTGAGGCCCAATGAGGTTCAGGTTTGCCTGGATGACCTGAAGATCATACAGGTGGCACTTAATTCACAGAAATCATTTCTTAGGACATTTTGGGTTCATGTAACCACAGGTAGTTAACCTTACTAATAACAGGAGTATTACACTGTTAGCAAGCCAACAGTGTGTTTCTATTCCGAAAGTGTTTTGAGGTATGTGCTTTTGGGAATGAGGAACCTGGAATGTTAAGCAAGGGGTTGAAATAGACCACCCTGTTGCTATTCATTTCTCATTCATTTTAGTGGGAATCCTTTAGGACACATTGGGTGTTCTAGTACATAATGAGCAACTAGGGAACACTGTTATGGCCGAGGGTGTCCCTGGGTGAATGTTCTGTCCACTGCAAAGTTGGTGAGTTTTGCTGAGAGTTTGGAGAACAATCAAGCAGTCAGTCACCTGATAAAAAGGTTTCCCTGATCTGCTTACCATTTCTCTTTTATTCTCTTAACTACTGCCTCTTCATTATTCACAGTTAGTTGTATTTTGAAGCTGTGAAAATTTGGGCATTCTCTTCTCTGTGACATGGAGTACCTATTGTGCATTGTCCTTATGCTTTTTAAATAATTATATCATAAGTATAATGCAATACTAAGCTTCAAACTTTTAAAAATAGTCCAAGCACATATAATCAATGCCTTTGAAAGCTCAGATGAGGTTTGGCAAGTTTGAAAGAAGCAAGGACTGTGTAGAACGAAGGCTTATTGGAGAGCATAGGGGGATTTAGAACCACAGCTGATTCTGGAAACAGAGTATTTTGTAAATTTCTCCCCCGTGCACAGAGGATCTATAATTGGTCATATGCTTTACATTTGGGCTAAAATAATTTACAGAAATTACAATATGGTAGCTGATCTTAATTGTCAGAATTAAAATGGAATATTTGAATTATGAAGTTGCTTCAAGTTGGTAACATTTCTGTATTATAAATCAAACTACAAAAACACATTAAAGTTTTGCTGTCGCCTAATATGTTAAAATCGTATATACAACCTATCTGAGTGTGTTGTTTCCCATTAGATTTTACTAATGGTCATAATGCACGTAGTATTAATATCTATATTAATGGTTATAATACACATAAGCAGATGCCATTTAAAACAAATGTTTATGGAATCAGTTACTGAAGCCCCTCCACAACATCACTGGGTTCCACGATTTATAAAACACTGAGCCCATTCTCTAGCATCGTGGAAGACATAAAGCCTATATTTGGGCACTTCCACCTGGTGACACGGAACTCATTTCTTGGCAAGGCAGCCCACACCACAGCTCTCATTCTTAAATAGTTCTTGCTTACATTGTGCCAAAACTGTTCCATGAAACTTCTATCTAATAGTCCTAATTCTGGCCTCTGGAACCACTGGCCTCTCACGCCAATGCCCCCTGTTTCCTCAGCTATCCTTCTTATGGCTCGGTTCCAGACTTCTTGATCACCCTCCCCTGACTGTTCTCTTGCTTTTTAGAGACACCTAAGACAAGATGACTTAAAATCGCCTCAAACTCAACACATACCAAACTGAACTCTCCCTAGCTCATTCCAAAACCAGGACAGTGAACGATACCATTGTCTATCCAGTTATGTAGGCCAGAAATCTATTTCATATCCTTGAATTCTTCCTCTGCTTTTTACTTTTCATACCGAATCCACCACTATGTCCCATAATTTTGCCTCCTAAATAGCTTATCATTCTCTTCACTTGCCTCTGTCTCCACTGGCATCACCCTTGACTGCCATGCCATTTTCTCTCTCCCACGCTTCTGCAAGAGCCCTTAACCCATCTACTTATAGCTGCTCTGCCTCTCCAGAGTTGTGCCATTCCACATCTTGCTTAAAATCTTTAGCAGCATCCCACTGTCTCATGATAATTTAAAATCCTTAGCATGGCTGACAAGGTCCTATGTGACTTAGGCCCCTTCTGCTTCTCCAGCTGGATTTTGTACTTCATGTTCTGTACTCAGCATACTGGTCATCTTCTGTTTCCTTCACCATGCTTTGCTCCTTCTGCCACAGGGCCCTCCTTTCTGTTATTTCCTCTGCCTGGAGTGTACTTTCCTCTTCCTATGGTTTAGTTAACCCAACTTGCAAGACTCAGCTCAAAGATTCCTGCCCCAGTCTTCCTGGAGTTCTTATA
Organism: Pteropus alecto; assembly: GCF_000325575.1. Lineage (NCBI taxonomy): Eukaryota > Metazoa > Chordata > Mammalia > Chiroptera > Pteropodidae > Pteropus > Pteropus alecto. Next base: position 3,906,200 of record NW_006438906.1, read on the forward strand.
CGAGGTCAAATTTCCTTGTTATAGGTTCTTACAGCCCTCAGGACATCTGCTTCTTAATCCTTATCATAGTTCTTATTTATTATATGCATTGGGGTTATTTTATTGATGCCTGGCTCTACAGTTGGATCCTTAGCTCCACTGGGTTAAGATGTATCTACTTCTGCTCGCTGTTTTTATCCTAGTGTACATAAAGTGTTCAAAAGTATTTGTTAAGTGAATTAACCAGGCAATTTCTATTTTGATTCTCTCTATTCCATCAAGGAAAATGATCTTAAATCTAGAAAAGATGGGACAAGTATGGTCAAGAGGAATTTAAAACTCAAAGGAGATGAGATAAAAGAGTTCGAAGTTATTTTTCAAAGAATGTAAATAATGCCCCAGCTTACTTCTCTTGACAGTATTGTTTGACATTCATGCAGACAGTAGGAAGTAGGTAAAAGGAAAAAGCGAAGATGCTGAAGGAAGATGGACAAAAGTTGACAGGAATTTTGAATGAGAGTAAAGAAGCAGGACTCCAACAACTGATAAGTAAACGTGACATTTGTCCTAGGCTGAATTTTAACAGTAGCTATTTAAAAATGGTTTGAAAGCACTTGGAAATGGAAGCGGTGATGACCAGGGGCAAGTATGGATTTATCAAGATTAAGTCATAGTGGATGATCATCCATTTCCTGTTAGGTGAATTTACAGGTTGGAAATGAGAAGCTGCCATGGGCATGAAGAATATTGATTTTATCAAGACTCTTAGAGAAGTCCCCCATGGTATCCTTGAGAGGTAGAGAAATGTAGGTTGAACTCAAAGTTAGTCAAACATCACTATGTGCGTGCCCAGCTCACCACTGCCTTGCCCAGGGCTGATTCACTCTAATGCTATTTATCTCTGAGATATTCCCTTTCAATGTTCATATACAATTATAATAATAACAACAGCTGACACATAAAATGTCCACTGTTTAAAGTGCATTTAATCCTTACAACAGCAATTTGAGAAAGTATTGTGGTTGTTACCATTTAACAGTTGAATAAATTGAGTGTTGAGAGGTTAAGCAACTTGTTCAAGGTCACATAGTAAGAAGTGGAGCTGGAATTTAAACTCAGAAAGTCTGGCTCTAGTAGGACTTTATTGTACCTGACTAATAAGCATTCATGCACTATTTGCAATGCTCCATCCAAAATAGGGATTCTTTGCCTCTAAGGCACAGACCCTTGAGGGATCCATAGATAAAACTTATAAGGTTTTATAAACTTAGGTTGCATCTAATTTTCACTAATCTCTAACAAAAAGTAAACAATTATTTCAATTATTAATGTAGGCAACAAACCAACCATAGTATCAGCAGAATATGAGAAGTTGTCACCTGTAGAAATCAGATATTTTCATATCACATTATTGTTGTTGCAGCCTTCTAAAAACACCATCTATGTTCATCACTTTAAAATTACAATAGTTATTAGCCCTGCCACCAGATCTCATTATTTAATGTTTTAACAAAAGCACATGCATTTTATATCTCACATTTAAAATGTTATAACTGTACTTCAGAACAACTGTGCTCTTTCATAACTCTATGCATTTTATTTTGTGTATGTAAAACCTTATTTGAGAAGGGGGTCCCTAGGATTCACCAGAATACTCAAGGGCAGAGTCCTATCCCACGCTATCCAAATCAAGCTTATGCCGCAGTGTGTGTGGTTTACGCCATGATGGCTTCCATTTATGACATGTGTTCATGCCCAGGCACATAGTTGTGACTCATAATGACTGACAAAAGGTAAACAAGTGATAGTTCTGGACCAATCACAAAGAGACAAAGCACATCACACAGAATATTAAAATGTGTTTTCTGTGGTGGCAGCTAAAGTTGCCTTTGAAGAAACAGAGTCCAGAAGAAACAGAGTCCAGAACAGTAGGCAGTAAAGGTTAAGGAAGTCCCCTGACATTTTCCAAAGACCTCCTGAACATGGCTCTAGCTTGGAGGGTTGACCAACAGTGTATGAAGAGCAGGTGTAAAAAGCTCATGGGAAGTATATCATAAATTCAGGAGACGTGAAGAGAAGGAACGCATGATGGGCAATGTATGTGCCTTGAAGGCAACACCCTGGGACTGTTCCATAAAGATCTGAGACAGCACTCACATTCCTAGGAACCCATCCCAGATCCAGGGATGTTTATCCAAGAGACTATTCCTCCAAACATGGAGGGTGGAACCCAACATGTGCCACAGGGTTCTGTTTTGTACCTGTGTACTGATTACAATAACAACTTACATACACATATATATGTCGCACTTTCCATGGTGGCTTCATGACAGCACTAGTAGCAGGCAGAACAGACTTGTTTACCACTTTACAAGATGGAAAGTAAGGTTCAGAGAAGTTAAATCAGTTGTTCAAAGCTACACACTGCATACATATTGCAGGTGAGAATAGTTCCAGGTCTGCTCTTCTGGTTCTATGTTCTTTGGTGTATTAGCCAGATTTGGAATCTGGAAAGAATCCAGGTTTCTTCCTTAAGAAGTTCAGACCGGCTATTTATGAAACTCCTTCCTAGTTGAAAAGGTTATGGTTCTGCAATGTAAAGTATTCCTTTTCTTCCTCTAGCCACTAAAGCTTTAGGACTTAGTCCTATGCAGTAAGCGCAGCATCCCAGATGGACCTGATATGGCCACAAAAGGTAGAGCTCTGAGAATCCACCAGGCGGCCCTTCTCCGCCTCCCAGGGAGAAGAGTAGTTGAGGGCATAATAGAGGTTCAGATGCCAGCTCTGCCACCTGGATAAGTAATGGTATCTCAGGAAAGTGATCTCTCCTCTCTATGCATTATTCTCCTCATCTGTAAATTGTTAAAAATGGTTGAGAAGGTTACACATCAAGCAGAGATATTTTAAAAAGGGCAATAAATGTTAGTCTTTCTTACAAGACCAAACATCAAACCTCTAAGACATTAACGGGAGTCTTTTAAGGTCACAACTGTTTCCTACAATGAAATCTAATGAGTTTTCCAGAAGAAATTCACTACTTGCCCTCAAAGAGCTGGGAAGAATTCAAGTACCCGTGGTAGCCATGAGACAACATGCTGATATTGACTTAACTCACTCTGCAGTTTCACCTGGGGGTAAATGTTCCCCTTATTCCCTTAAAATTGGGCATCAATCTTTTTTTTATAGCTTTGCCAAACCCAGGAAGCTTTCTGTGTTGTGTGCAAAGATGGCACAGGAGCCTCAAATCCTCCTCAGCCTCCGCTGCCGTATCCCTGTCATCAGCAACATGTGAATGAACCAAATTATCTCCAGGGCTGAGGGCGTGGGCCATGTAGCTAGGCTCTGCTGTTAAAGGAAACTAGCGTCATGTTCTCCACCCCCTTAGGAGATGGCTGATGCTGTCGTAGGGCTGTGAGGGAGTAAGCCAGCCTGGAAATGCCATGTAGGGAAGAAACTGTTCCGTTTCAGTGTTAGGATTTTAAAATAGCTGCTAATAAAAAGCCTTCATACTGTGACACTTCAATATAGACACCCACAAGGATACCTTGACAAGCTGTTTGACTCCCCACAAGCCTTTTCTTGCTTTTCCTGCTCAGAACGCCACACACCCCCCACCCGCCCCCCGCCCAAAAAAACCCCACAGAGATATACAACCATGCAGTGACAGAGAAGGCCAGCAGGGGTCTGCCGAGACTGCCAGACCTGCTGGGAGCTCTGGCTCCCTGCAGGAGGGAGGCATCACTGCTATGATGTTGGCTTGTCCAGGAACATGTCACATCAATTTGAACCTGCTGCTTTTCTGTCTTTCTCTCTCTCCCCTCATGTTGTCTTTGATAAAACTTAACTAGAGAATGAGCTAAGCTCACTGTCTAGGATGAGAAGGAAGATCCTCAAATAACATTTAACTTACCAGTTCAGAAATACCATGGTTCAGGGAATCCAGGCTTTGCTGGTAAGGAGAGTAGAGTATGATTATGTGATAGTAACTAAAATTCAAAGTGTCTTTCTCATTGGAAGTTCTCAAAAACCTTTCATTGCAGTAATATCATCTCCATTAGGAAAATAATTGGTCAAGCTCTAGAAAATTTTTAACACCATTTAACCTGTTTTGCAGCTTGCTAATTCAGATCTTTTATAATGTTACCATTTGAATTTTAGCATAGATGAGACTATGTTATGTCCATAGCTACCTTCCTGCTTAGCAGGACCAATATGATTCTCTTTTTAATTTTATTTTCCAATGACAGTTGATTTCTAATATTATATTAGTTTCAAGTATACAGTATAGTGGTTAGAGATTTATACAACTTATATTTATACAACTCGATCTGCCCTGATAAGTCAAGTACCTACCTGGCATCGTACATAATTATTATAATATTATTGATTATATTCTCTAAGCTATACTTTACATTCCTGTGACTATTTTGTAACTACCAATCTGTACTTCTTAGTCCCTTTACCTTTTCACCCAGCCTCCCAATCCCTCTCCCATCTGGCTACCATCAGTATTTATGAATCTGCTTTTGTTCGTTCATTTATTTTGTTTTTTAAATTTCACATATAAGTGAAATCATATGGCATTTGTCTTTCTCTGTTTGACTTATTTCACTTAGCATAATACCCTCTAGGTCCATCCATGTTGTTGTAAATGGTTAGATTTCATTCCTTCTCATGGCCAAGTAATATTCCCTTGTATATATGTACCACCTCTTCTTTATCCAGTTGTCTATTGATGAACACTTAGGTTGATTCCATATCTTGGCTACTATAAATAACGCCGCGACAAACATAGGAATGCATATATCTTTTCAAGTTAGTGTTTTGGATTTCTTTACATAAATACCCAGAAGTGGAATTGCTGGGTCATAAAGTAGTTCTATTTTAATTTTTTGAGGACCCTCCATACTGTTTTCCATAGTGGCTGCACCAATTTTCAATCCCATCAACAGTGCGTAAGGGTTCCTTTTCTCCACATCCTCACCAACACTTGTTTGTTTGTTGATTTATTGATGATAGCCATTCTGACAGGCATGAGGTGATATCTCGTGATAGTTTTAATTTGCATTTCTTTAATGATTAGTAATGCTGAGCATCTTTTTATATTTATATGTCTATTGACCATCTATATGTCCTCTTTGGAGAAATGTCTGTTCAGAGGACCAATATGATTTTTAAACTTGACTATACATCAGACTCACCTAAGAAGCTTCTTAATAAATTCCCATTCTCATCCCTCCAGAGATGCTGAATCAGTATATCTAAGGTGAAGCCCAGTAATTAATATTTTGAAGAAAGTACTCTGAGCTATTCATCAATAGTGGAGAGTGCTATAGTACTAGGTAAGATAACATTGCTATGCCTCCATTAGCATGGTCAGATATCACAAGAAAATTTGTGTTTAAAAATTCTCTTAGTGTATCCCACTATAGGATTTGTTTTTAATCTCTTAAGTAAAATTCCTCAGGTTATGTGCCTGTACTGTTTTTATGAGTACCAATGGAATGATCACCAAGAGAGGCTGCTATAGCACTGCAGAGGGATCAGTCTTGGGATTTTTAATTTCTTCATATGTATCCAACATTAGGTCAGGCTGTCATAATAATCTCTTGGTGTTTTCTCTTTTTATTTTAAATTGAGGTAAAGTTGGTACAGAACACTATGTGTTTCAGGTATATGACATTGTGATTGAACATCTTTATGCACTACAAAGTGAATGTCTTAGCATTTTATAGCTTTTCATATCTGTACAAATAGACCAAGAAGAAAAATGAAATAATTACCTAAGGACAGAATTCTAGGGAAGTTTTATGGAGCATTGAGAGATGAAGTCAAGACTTGCTTAGACTTAGGAGTAATCTCCATTCTGGAAGTGGATGGCATCTTTACTTCCAAATATTTCCAAGAAGAACATCATACAATCTTTCTTGGAACTGCCTTTTAGGCAATTATCATAATCAGTAGGAACTTAGTAAGTGCCTAGCACTGTATGAGGCATTATGGAGATCGAAATAAGAACATACACACTCTGCCCAAGAAGCACATATAGTCAGGTCACCTTCTGTTGTTTATAACTTCAGTCATTTGCAATAGTCCTTAAGTTCAACAACATACCCATCAAATCTTATTTCTTCCAGAGAATTTTCCAGATTTCATCCCACATCTCAGTAAAAATTAATTTATTTCTACTCTTTACAACATGTATCATACTGCCTAGTATCAGAGTGATTCATTCATATTTCTTCTCCCCCAGGAAATTTGTGGTTTTCTTTAGGGAACAGAACATGTCTCACTCAGTATCTGCATATTGAAGAGGCATGGCTAAGACTTATGTATGCAACACATACACTCTCGGATTGATTTAATCATTTATCTATCCAAGGTGTTCTGTCCCTGACCAAAGGACAAAGACTGGGAAAGTGTAAAAAGTATGGAGCATTATTAATATTCTGTCTGCATAGTTTTTTCCAAAGCCTTCTTGAACCAATTCACATTTGAGTCTAGGGAATCTCTCAGAGGTAACAGGGAAGCTAAGATAATTTCCTCTTGCTCAATATTCACTGGAGATGAAGAACATCTACTCTCCTACTTAAGTAATAATCTTGTGTAGGCAGGAAAACTTTAATTGTAGAAGTATTATGTAAATGTAAGTTATTTAATTAAAAAGAAAAAAAAGACTTCACAGAGAGTAGCTGCTCTAAAGAGGTGGGAGAACTTGTTTTCTTTACTGTAGTTAATAAGTGGTTCACTGATAGACTTTTGAAATGACATATTCATCATCATGAGAAATGGCAACTGTCTTCTATTAATAAGTAAGGTAGAGTAACAGGGAATAGATTTGCCTTCTCACTTGAAACAACCGAAATATCGCTTAAATATATATAAAACAATTATTTTCAAGATACCGGATAATAGGCAATGAAGAATAATGATTCTGATAGATGAGTAACAAATGTAGTGAGTCCTACAATCGCCAAGTTTAATTCACTGAAAGAGACAGAGAAGGGAACCCAGATGGAACCTAATATGCTCCCTGCGTTGAAAAGATGAAGTTGAGAGTCTGGGGGAGACCAAGGTGGCTAGAGTGGAAAGGAAAGAATACCAGAGAAGCGAGAGCTGCACACAGAACTCTGAAAATCCATAAAAGGCGCCCCTCAAGTATTCAGATGAGTATTGATCAGTGCATGCATGTGAAGATACTATCAGTAGCTGGGAAAGAACTATCCAAAGGGAGCAGTGAAACAGTGCCCAGTGCTCATGCAGGACCAGGAATAGTGCTGGTTCCTGTGAAGCAGAATGAAAACCTCATGATTCATGGGGAATTGAGTATCCAGTAGATCATACCTCAGTGGCGGGGAAGCATTAGCTGTAAAGCAAGCACTGGCCTGGTATTGCCTAATCTTAATAGCAACACACCAAGGGATCAAACTGTTTCAAGGCAATACAATCACACTCCAGAACAAAACTCAAAGAGATATATAGGAATGCCAAAATATCCAGCATCCAACAAGATAAATTCAAATGTCCAGCATTCGGTCTAAAATTACCAGACATTTAACACAGCAAGAGGATATGATCCATAATGAGAAAAATCAATCAAGGGAAATTGATCCAGGACTGACATACACAGTAGAACTACAGACAAATATATTGAAACATTTATTACAAATTCATTCCATGCTTAAAAATATAACTAGAGGCATGGAAGTTGTGAAAAGGTCCATGTTGAACTTCTAGGAATGAACTACAAAGTATGAGATGAAAAATACACTGGATTGTGAAAATAAAAAATTAGACGTTGCAGAAAAAAAAATTAAGGACGATGAAGACAAAATGGTAGAAACTATCTAAAATGAAACACACACACTCAAAAACATAAAAAGAGCTCAGTGAGCCATTAGACACCTTTGAGTGGCTTAATATAAGTGAAATCGGAGTCTCTAGCAGGTAAGTAGAGAGAACAGAAGAAATATTTGAACAATAATGGTCAAAAAGCTTTCAAACTGGTGACAACAATAAGCCTACAAATCTAAGAAATCCAATGAAGCCGAGCACAAGAAATAGTCACATATAATCAAATTGGTCAAGACAAGTAATAAAGAGAAAACTTTAAAACAGCCCAAGAAAAAAGAAGTATTGCATACAGAGAAACAAAGATGTCCTACTGAGAAACGCCAGCACTTTTACTTTTTAGCAATGATTATGTGTCACTTCAGTTTATTGTCTTCAACAATCTTTAAAGGTAAGAGCTCATCGCAAATAAGGAAACAGGGGCTATGATGGTGCATAAGGTGAGTATGACATTATTTTCTTTCCCCAAAACCATTTGCTTTCACTCTTTTTCCCTGTAGTAGAATGCTAGTTTGTCTAGGTTTTTGGTAACGAGCCACTGATCTGTGCAAGTGAGTCCAGCCCTTAGTCTTGACCCACCTGTACAATAAGAAGTATTTGCAGAAAAGATGTTCTGGGAAAGATTTACTTCTTGATGAGAGGAAGGTGTGCAGGAAGAAACCATCTGCTCTCTGTAGCAGCCTTGCCTCCTTCCTCCTCCAACTGCAGTTTTTATATGTTTGGAGTTCCTGCAGCCACTTGTAGCCATGAGGAAAAGACTAAGAAAATGTCAATCACCAAGTCATAGCTCTGACATTGGAAAGTCTATGAACCAATCAGAAACTGCCCACCTGTGAACTTCCTGTCATGTGAGTGAAACAACTCCCTATCTGCTTAGGCCATTGCTACTAGCATATTGCTACCTTTGGCTAAATACATTCCTAACTGATAGGATCATAAGGTTAGAAAAGGCAAATTTTGCCTCTAGGACCCCAGTCTGATACTCTTTTTTCTATACCTTAGCTAATTTTTTGTTGCCACTTTCCATTTTTAAGGGCCTCTGGTCTGAGTGATGCAAAAGTATGGAATCTCACCAGCTTGAGAAAGCTGAGGCCTAACTGCTTCAAAAGTAGGAGAGAAAAGGGAGAAAGAAGTACCTGCTGAAGATATCTCCCAGCACCTTGAAGAATCAGAATCCTTCTGGCTCACTCAAACCAATGGGCTATAACTTACCTTCCTTCCCAGTGTACCTAAACATATACATAATTTTTGCATGTAGCACTTCTAAGTGCAAAGTGGATGGGCTGTTGATTTTAGAAATAAGGTTGTCAGAAGACTGACAAAACAAAAGGGATCAATCCTATCTCCTGCTAACAGTCTTCACTAATTGGGAAATACGTGGGACCAGTGACCTGGACAAATGATCTCCAGGCCAGCTCTTCTATTCCAGCCTTAGCTACTTTCTATAGCCTTTCTTGAAAGGTCACAAGGCATAGTAATAGAGTAAAAATTATGAGGAGTTCTGCAGCCAGGAAATTATTGCTTGCCTAGTGATCATTGATCTCTTCTATTGGTGAACACCTGTGGACAGCTCATGGACCAGTTTGAGAGATGCTGCTCTAGTCCAGTCAAATACGTACAGAAGTGGAGATCTGGGGATCTCTTAGGTGGATCTATTTTCATAAGCTGACATAATGCAATCTGACATATCATTTTCTGGCATTAAAAACTCTCAGTGGCTTCCCACTGCCAAAAAGACAAAGTCCAAAGACTTTGGCATGGCAAACAGGCCCCTGTGAAATTTGATAATAGCCAAAATAGTCTACTTTGTTAACTCGGATGCAGGCAAAGGAGTCCCTATTCCCTGGCCACACACCGTCTGATGTTTATACTGCCATTTCTTTTTATATGCTACCTCCTATGCCAAGAATGCCTCCCTCCCCTTCTGGCCCAGGGCCTTCTTGCCAATAGAACAATTTGGGGCTTTGTATCTTAAATACCAGCTCAAATGTCGTATCTCTGTGAACCCTACTCTGATTTCCCAAAGAATTCTGGTGGCTTCCTCTTTAGGGTTGCCAGTACATATCTCTATTACAGCACTTATCACATTATAACATATCTAAAAACTCCTTCAAATCACAGCCCACATGTCTTTTTCATCTGGATTCCTTTAGTATCTAGTATAGCATCTGGCACTTAGTAGCTGCTTCATAAATATGTGCTGAATAAATGAATGAATGAATGAATGAATGAAAAGATACTCACTCACCCTGTTGCAATTCCAAAGCATATGTAAAAGATTCTTGGGAAGGCTTGAATACAAACTAATCCAATTTAGAATCTTGAAACAATTTATGCAAATTTGGTTTAATATAGAATTAGTCTGAACTCAATGTTCTGATTTCTCCCAGGCAGACAGGTTCCTCTGAACTGTGCTTTCTCTAAGTGTTGTACAGAGCATAAATGGAGGATGATTTCATAAAATAAACAAGCTGTTATGTTTCTGGGTCCACTTTAATCAAAAGAATGCAAACAGAAAGGTCTATAATTACTCACGTGAAAGTTAAGCCATTGTTATGTATTACATATTAAGGGAGAAAATAAGGAAATGATACATGCAAAGGGACTTAATGACATAGAGGACATTCCTTTCTCAGGAAGGGATTGTGTTGCTTCTTGAAGTGAACACTGTGCCTGGTTTGAAGAGTTCTAGGTGGAGTATACTAAAGGAAGTTTTCTTATTATAGTATAAACACAAATAAATTTTAGTCTTGAGCTCTCCATTGAAAAGGAATTGTCCGAGGTAAGAATATCCCTACATCCCAAGCTTTACTTCCTGAATTCAGTGCTCCTAGCCTCAGAGCCAGGCCCATCTGCAAATCTGAGTGTCTTCTGTATTCATCTACAGGGCTAAAAAGACACACTCATAAAGGCTTTCCCTGATTTGTGTCCTGTTCACAATCATTGATTGACTACCTAGTACATACTATGCAGTCAGCCAGCCCGTGCAGACAAAAAGATGTATAAGACTTGTCCTTTCCCTGCTCTCAAATTAGTGAGAAACATACATGAACAAATTTCTATGATGCAATGTGCTCTATGCTGCAATGCTGATTTATATGAAATATCGAGCAACTACGAATTTGTGAGTAATTACTATGCTCGGAGGAAATCAGGAAGCAGGTGAAGCTGGAATTGCATCTTAAGAATTAGTAGGCATTCACCAGGGAGATGCAATGATACTCCTCATAGAGGGAATGACATTGGCATTTTACACAACCACACAACTAAAAACATTTGTGGAATGAGTCAAGATCGATCTATCTATCTATCTATTTATCTATCTATCTATCTATCTATCTATCTATCTATCTATCTATCTATCTATCTATCTAATCTGCCTATCTACCTATCGTATCTAGAAATGTTCATATTACATAAAAATATTCGTTAAAAAATATATACATTCTTTTCAAAGACTGAGGTATGAAAGTTAACTTTGGATTATTTCTTATGTGTTAGTTCAGTTCCTAAATTATCTCAGCTTTCTCCTCTCCTCTGTGGTTCAGGACTTTATTTTCTAGTTCATCACTCCAGGATGGACAGCGTAAGCGGAAAGTTACTAATGTTCAAATCAGTTCTTTTGGCTACTTGTCCTGTCTGCTGACTTTAGTACAACTCATCTTCTTTTCTCTTTGCAGCTAATAAACTGTGATTGAACACCCAAAGATGATTTCTTGGACTTGGTTGTTGATACCATTTTAACACTTTAGGATTCTGACCATGGCCTTCTTTAGTTGAGTTATAATCGTTTGCTTTGTCATATGTCCACCATAAATCAATTTGCCTATTCTGCTTCCTTTTCTTCTTAAGTGGAGGATGAATTAAAGGATTTCTTACCACTCCAACATAAAACTAAAACCCAAAGGAGAACGACACTTAAAAGCTAGGATTTCAGATATTTAGGGGCCCTCTACTCACCAACATATCACATTCACTTTAAGCACACGTTGGACCCAAACAGCGAAAACCACCAATGTGCATATTAAAAAAATTTCAGTGGATATACTGTGGCACAGTAGTGACCAAGTAGGGTGAGATCGTAGGCCTGTGACAAGCAGCATGTGACAGAAATCCGGTTCAGATGTTTCCTAAATGTCAGGTTTTGCCAGAGGAGGGAAGGAATAAAAACAAAATAAAAGATGGGCACTGCAGAGCTGCTAATTAAAACAATTCAGAGAACATAAATGCTAGAGTAATTTTGGATCCGCCATATCAGGCTGCTTTTAATGCAAATGTAGCGTTCCGATTTCTTCCTTCATCGGGAAGATATAATTAGCTCAGCTGCAACAGGGTGGAAGCCTGAGGCAGCCATTTCCTTGTGTTGCCAGCTCCCCTAGGATGGAGGAACAGCTGCCACCCACCCCTCCTGCCCTGACTGCACAGAGCTGTGGTCACCCCACAAGGCTGCTCATAAACCATCATGAGCAGAGGGCTCAGGCTGCCAGTGAGATTGGTTCTTGCTTAAAGATAAGGGACGTATTACTCCTCAATCTAGCTGACTCCGGGCCCGGTTGCCATTCTTTCATATACGATAGCCTTGGCTAACACAAAAATGCTCCCTTATTACTGTGGCAGAAAGGGTATTTAACATTGGTGGTGACAACCCACATCAGCTACAACAGCTCATCCCCTTGGAGTGTGCAGACTTTTGGAGAGGATGGGAAGAGAATAAAGAAGAAAGGTGCTCACAAATGAGAAACCCAAACTGTAAGGAGAACGCATTTCCCAGCTGCTGTGACAGAGATGAAGAGACACCATAATGCGGAAGGGTTTAATGCCCAGCTTATAGATGATCAAACGGGATAACTAATGTGAAAGCGAGAGTATTCTGGGAAATAGCCACTGCAAAATGTTCTGGAATTCACCTACAAAAACAGAGAAACGTTCATTTGACGAACTCCACAAAATGGATTCCACTGATACGCTTTTGATGTTTTAATAAGCAAAAATATTCTGCCAACGAGTTCTATGATGATAAATACGAACATGAAACCAAAAGATGGACCATCACTTTGAAATTTTAGAGGAGGCAAAATAAAAGTCATTGATTTTTTTTTTCTTGTTTTCCTGGGCTACTAACAAATTGCCAGGTCTTACTTCCCTCTGCCACTTTCCTACCTGCTTCCACCCATTCCCACCTACAACAGAGGCCAACAGAAGGCCAATTTTGCTTCCTCATCCTCAGTGGGAGTAAAGAACAACCAAGTGAATGCACAAACTCTGCAGCTGCAACTGAATAGTGACTAGGTGAGGGTCAGGGAGAATAAATAAATCTGGCGTCTGAAGCATATTTCTTAATGACTGAACAAAGTTAACAAATAAAGGGACTGGGAATCATTATTTCCTCCGATCAATTCCGAAGAAAGTACTTCAGGAAAATGTCACCTAAATGAAGGGTTTTCTTTACAGCAAATGATAAAATATGGTAGATGACAAGTGACGGTGTTTTATAATGTATAAATGACCAAGACTAATGCTTTATATCCATAACGATGGTCATTGTTTTGCTAGTATTTTCATTTTCAGGTTTTTTATTGAGAGATAATTCATATGCCATGATATTTACTCTTTTAAAGTACACATTAAATGGTTTTCAGTCTATTTGCAAATATACTAAATAACCATCACTGCTATACAATTCTAGAACATTTTTATCATCCCACGAAGAAACGCTATGTCCGGAGTCAGTCACTCTTCATTCTCCATTACCCCTAGTCCCTGGCAACCACTGTCTACTGTTTCTATGGATTTGCCTATTCTGGACATTTCATATCAATGAAATCATGTAATATGCAACCTTTTGTGCCTGGCTTCTTTTACTTTGCATAATGTTTTTAAGATTCATCTGTGTTGTATGAATCAGTACTTCATTCCTTTTAATTGATAAACAATACTCTACTGTACAGATTATCATATGTTTTGTTCATCTATTCATCAGGACACTTAAATTGTTTCCACTTTATCATTATTATGAATAATGCTGCTATTTCATCTGTGTACAAGTTTTTGTGTGAACATATGATTTTAGTTCTCTTAGGTATGTACCTAGGAGTGGAATTGCTGGGTTAGATGGTGACTCTACGTTGAATGTTTCGAGGAACTGACAAACTTTTCCCAAGCAGCTGTACCATTTGACATTTCCATCAGCAGTTTATAAGGGTTCCAAATTTCTCCACATCCCTAGTTACACTTGTTATTATGTGTCTTTTTATTACAGCCATCCCAGTCGTTATGAAGCTGGTTTTGATTTACATTTCCCTAATGACTAATGATGTTGAGCATCCTTTCCTGTGCTTATTGGCTATTTGTATAGTTTCTTTGGAGACATCTCTACTTAAATCCTTTGCCTATTTTTTAATTGGGTGGTTAATCTTCATATTGTTGAGTCTTTCAGTCTTTTTCCTCTGAATTATTTTTCTAGAGATTGTAGAAAAAGACATTGGGTTTCACCTAATTCAGTCCTGGCTTTGGGAGTGAAGCATAACTTCACTAAATTAGATAATGATAAGGTTGAAAACATTTATTGAGCATTTATTTTGTGCCAGGCACTCTGAAGCCTTTATTAACTTACTGCTAAAGAGAAAACTGTTGCTTGGGCCACATGTTCCTCCCTTAGATGACCTTCGAGATTGGGAAAGCTTTTCCTTAGGGAAGCACCCTGTGTTTCTTTGTCCCTTGAGACAAGGAGATGCCCCCAAGCCCACCTCCTCCAACGGAGCAAAACTAACAGAGAAGATACATCCATTGGTAGGTAACATCCCCCCCGCTCCACCCCCCACCACACACGTTTTAGATATCTAGAACCAACTAGTCATTGCTAGACCCAGGACAGGTGCTTTGAAGCTCCATTTTGAACACTTCAAGTTGAGACTATGCTCATGTTTTCTATAAACAATTTGGTCTCCACTCCCTCCTATATAAAACGTGGACAATGCTTATCAGATGACAAAGGAAGAAACCCCACAAAACAATCTGCAGAAGAATATGCAGGAAGGCAATCGATTCACTGTCATAGACTAATTGCAGCAAAGTTGGCTCAGCTAGAGTGCAGAGGCATTGGAAGTGAGTGACGCTGTAGGGAGGAGACTAGGAAACAGATTGAGAAGGCACTGCCTCAAAACTAAACCATAAAGGGAGGAGCAAAGGTGAGGACAGGCATTTTCTTCACCAGTCCTATCTTATTATGAAAGTCAAGTTATATGTTTTATTCTCTTAGGCTATATACATATAGCATATTATTCTTTTTCTTTCTTACCTTCTTCCTTTCCTCTTGAAAGCCCAGCAAAGTAAGAAAACCAAATTGAGAGTTTGAGGTGGTGGAAGACCACCTGACACTTCAATATCACGACTTCAAGGTTTCCATAAATGTCCCTTTTTTTATACCCAAGTCCCAAGATTTCAGTTAACAAATCTAACCTGCCAAAGGGGCCGATTCCTGGTAATCAGTGGACTTGAATTATTGTCTATAACTCTATCCCTTAGTGCTTCTAGTGATGGATCCCCAGGTGGGCTGGGTGAGAGCATTCAAGAACAGACAGGATGGAACTTCTTGTGTCTCATCAAGATAATCCACTTTCAAACAAGGTGATTCCGTGTAGGAATTTCCAAGGTCTATATGTGTTACTTTTTATGCGAACAAGTTCATCTTAGGTCAAACCTCAAAGGTTCCAGGCATTATTTCTCAGAATCAAGTGCAAACCTCAAAATCCTTTAGCCTTATGCCCTCTGGGAATTTCCCCATGACCTTAAGTTCCCCTGGCAAAATTCTCAGGCTGAGGACTTTCCTCTTGGAGATATCACACACTGCTCTGTACAGCCATGAGAACAGCAGGATAGGGGTTGTGGGGTAAATTGTGTTCCCGCAAAATTTATATGTTGAAGCCTTAATCCTTACTACCTCAGAATATGACTGTATTGGGAGATAGGGCCATAAAGAGGTAATTAGGTTAAAACGAGGCCGTTAGGGTGGGCCCTTATCCAGTCTGATGGTGTCCTTATAAGAAGAGGAAATTTAGACAACAGAGAAATACCAGGGTTTTGCGTGCACAGAGGAAAGACCTCACATCAGGGCAGAGAGAGAAGGCACTATCTGCAAGTCAACGATAGAAGCCTTAGAAGGAACCAACCCTGCAGTCACCTTGATCTTGGACTTCTAGCCTGCAGAACTGTGAGAAAATAAATTTCTGTTGTCCAAGCCACTTAATCTGTGGTGTGTTGTTATGGCAGCCCAAGAAATGAGTACAAAGAGGGACTCCCAGGGAAACAGGGCCCTGGGGGTCTCTGCAGCCACTCACCCTGTAGTAGTCAGTGCTGTACACGTCTCGGGACATGCCAAAGTCCCCGATTTTCACAAGGAGGTTCTCACCAACCAGGCAGTTCCGAGTGGCCAAGTCTCGGTGCACGAAGTGCTGGGAGGCCAGGTAGACCATGCCTGCAGCGATCTGTTGGGCGATGTGCAGCATCTGTGACTGTGTCAGCTCCGTCGGTGGGTTGCCTTCAGCCATCAGCACGGCGTCAGGTCCATGAGCCCTGTGGAGGACATAGACGGCGTTGCTAGAGCTGGAGCTCTTTGCCCAGGGGCGCTCTACCCCCCATCAGCTGCTGGTTCTAGAAGACACTGCCTGACTCGGCATAGACAGGAAAGATGCGTTACCCGTGGTTATACTTCAAAAGGACCCAGGCTTCAATTCTCAGAGAATCTAGAATTCCCAGGGCCACATGGCCTGAATGGTACCCTGCCTCAACATATGGACAAGTTCATGTTTTAGGTACTCCAGAACTATCCTGGGGTCAGGTGCTGGCCAGAGCCCCTTACTCTGAAAAGCAGTAGGTGGCTGAAGCAAAACAAAAATGAAGCAAAGCGTGGTGGGGAGAATTTGGCTCTGCTAGAGAAACAGAGGATAAGAAGCACAGCGGGAGTCTCACCCCTCCCCTCCCTGCCACGTGCTGCAGCCAATTGGCCCCCACCCAGGCTGATCCCTCCAGTGTGCCCCATCAGGGCCAGAGCTGGCAGCTCTGCTCCCCCAACTCCACATGCTCTGTAGCCAGGCATGGTTTCTAAGCTACCCTCATCACCCTCAAACTCAGTTCAGCAGAATCTCAGGGCATCCTCAGCCTGGATATTCATTCCCAGTGGAAAATACCATCTCCTTCTGCCCATCCTTCCCCCTGACTGCCAGTTCAGCATATGCACTGGCCACAGAGGAGAGCTCTTTTGAATCACAACACATTTATTCTTTTACCAGGGCAAGTTTTATTCTTTACGCTTTTTTGAGGGGGAAGGGGAGCACAATGAGAATATGGTATTTTATTTCTTCTCTTCTGTCTTACACACTAGACTTTTCTGAGCTGTGTGATGAATTAAGGCATTATGATACTGATAGGTGCTTCAGGGAGCAGAGAGTCTCAGTCCTAGAATGCTCCATGGGCATGGACAGTCCCAACTCTGGAACCCGGTAATATGAGACAAGACTGGTGTCACTACCCCTGGCGGCCTGAGAGGGCGCTGCAGGGCAAGAAAGAAAAGCTTGGTCAAAGGGCTTCTCCCTCCCAAGGGCAAGTTGGTCAATGACATCTCCTTCCGGATAGTTTGACCCACTTAAAATAAATATAGAGGATTTTAAATGAATTTTAAAGTGGTGACTACACCTGAAGCGTTACAGAATGCATGGCTATTTGACGATGAAAGAGGCAGAATTCAAGAATCCCAATCTGGCGTTGCCCCTCCCCTCACCCGCCAGCTCCACCTTGGATGAGTTACCTCAAGCATAGGTGCCTGCCCTCTCCATCATGGCTATAGCCCACAGTGATTTCCCCTTTCCTTGATTTCCAAAACATGCTGTCATCTGATCTTTCATTCATGTATTCACAGAGAACAAGCACTGGGCAGGAAGGTGGGGAGTTACCCAGTTCCAGGAGTACCCAGCACCACAATCTGGGGAAGCCTTTTAATGTGTAATTTCCCAGTTAGTCAAAAAATAAAGAGATATTATGATGTGTGATCATTTAGGTCCCTTCTATCTCTAAATATCTGAATCGAGCAATTCTTAGGGAGGAGCTTCCTGTTTTTTATACAAGGCAAGTTCTAACAAATTTATTTCTTCTCCATTCAAACCACAGCCCCCCAACTGCCTCTGACTAGCTGTGAAACTCATGTTCTTCAACTGTAAAGTGAGAATGATGATAAATAATAGTTTATAAAATTGATACAAGCCATAACATTTAAAATGCTTAGAAAGACCCAATAAATGTTAGCTGTTACTGCTTGAAATAAGCCTTGTTCATCTTCTCTTTATTAGAAGGGAATCCTGGAGACATTCTAAGAGGCAAAACTAATCTTTAAAGCCAGGACTGTGTTTTACTCCTTATTTCCCAGCCAACTTAGCATAGGGCCTGACCATGTTGGTACTCAGTACATGCCCTTTGGATAACTGAAAAAAGGGAGGAGATAACTGTAGGCATCTGTCTCTGGAGGGCAGGGCCAATGACACTTGGGGACCCATTCGCAGGAGTTTAAGGGCTGAGTTCCCTTCCTGAAAGAGGATAGACTGTAGTTTGCAGCACAGTATTGCACCTAAGAAATTGATTCTTGGCATGGAAAAACCTCTTGTTCCCAGAGTTCAGCAGATTCTGAAATTGAGCAGAGGAGGTTTCCAATAGCTCCATGCCTTGTGCAAGATGCCAAGGGAAATCAGGTGCCTGCTCCTTCTGGGATGTAGGAAGTAGAGCTAGGGAGAGGTTGACAGAGCCACAAGTGAAAGAATCAACAAACACGCACGCACATGCACAAACACATATGCTTACATGCACATGTGCAAATCTGAGCTCACAGAAGCATTTAATTGCATCCAGATGAGTACATGTGAATTTATTACACTACAGTTCTTGGAAAGCACCTTTTCAAATTAGAAGTAGCCTAGAGCAGGGAAACAAGAAAACAATATTTCTCCTATGAGCAGCTAGACCTCAACCAATTCAACTTCTTTTCCTCCTTTCACATTACATCTGACAAGACAACATGCAAAAGCTACCATCATCCTCTTTCTTATCACCCACAAGAAAAATTTTGCTGACTTTGGATAATGCACTATTAGGTTGACTGTCTCTGAACACCACGAATTGGCATCATATTCCTAATCTCACCTGGCAGTCCCTCATGCACTCAATCAGAAGCAAGGCAGAGAACGGGGACTCATTTCAGCGAAGAACTAAATTACACGTGTATTCATGAGGCTAGAGATGATGGAAGTGACCCAGACGGCACAAACCACGTGATGACATTTCTAAACACAGCAGTGCCCTCTCCCCCAGGCCACTGTTCTCTCAGTGATTGAGTTATTACTTAAACAACACAGTTTCTGAATCTTCCAGGGGCTACACAAAGCCACTGGTGCCAATTTCTGTGGAAAGCCCACCTCAGTGCCCACAGAAACTGGAGGAGGACAGAAGCATAGCTATTGTCATAACACAGAAGGCATAACATCCCAGAATTTTGAATCTTTCAACCAAAATAAAAAGGAAAATGTAGCAGGGGAAATGGGTTGAGGGGACAACATCTATTGACTCTCTCCCATCACAAAAGTCCTGACACTCGTCCTTGATGCGGGTATCATTCTACCCCTTTCACATGTAAGGAAACGGAGGCCAGCAAGAGCAGGTGCAAACTTGTCACATCTTTCCTGTTTCTCCTAAATTATATCATCTTCCAAGAAAACACAGGCAGCACATTTGCTAATCTTTCAAAGCTGAGGGATAGCTCTATTTTAAAGAAAACAGCATGTCGAAGGCAGACCTGACTTAGAGAGGATCTAATTCAGGCTATCTGAACCTGTTCCCTCCTTGAGCCCGACTCCCACCTCATCCCATCCCGGCCACACTGTACCTGAGGAACTTGTTGAGATCCCCGTGCTTCATATACTCGAAGACCATGATGAGTGGGTCACCCTCTACGCAGACACCATAGAACTTGACAATGTGCTCATGCTGGAGGTTGGTCAGCAGCTCAGCCTCTCGGTGAAAGTCCTTGCGTGCATTGTCACTAGCATCCTTCAGCGTCTGGAGATGAGGAACAGAGAGGAGAGAAAAACCAACACATCTTAAATTGAAGCTGTCAAAGAAAAGGTTGCGTCAAGAAGGAATTACTTCACTGGGCCCGAGGTTCCTAGATGGGAAGGAAATTCATCTCATTTATTACATGAAATATTGGGGAAATGACCTAATTCCTGAGGAAATAATTTTTGTATTAATAACTGAGGAAAAGTCCCTTGTGGGTATGCAAAGTTTGACATAAACTTTAGAGTTTATGAAGCACTTGCCCATATATTACCTCATTAAGTTATAGACATGCGCATTATACAGTCTTCGTTCCTTTTAGCCCTGGTCTGGGCTCAACTATCATCATGGACTTCTCTCCCACTTTGGTGCCTGTTGCACATTCTTGGATGCTATGTGCACCTCGCCTCTGTCCATATAACCTTTTAAAAACTTTATATTATGGAAATACTCATTAGAGAAAAGAGCATAATGAGCTCTCATGTACCCATCTTCTAGCTTTGACAATGACCATTTTGCTGGTTTTATCATATGACATTCTAAAAAGCCTTCTCCAGCTCGTGCTCACACACACTGCTCGCTCAGGAAATGTCCCTGACAGCAGGCCAGTCACACTGCCAAAATGAGGATGCCCAGGATCGTGCCAGTTGGGTTCTAATGCCTTTAGTTCTTAGCCCATACCGCTCTGCCACCACATTGCCACTGCAGGCATGGCAAAGCTGGCATGTGTTGATGCTAATCACATGTACATAGCTCCCGTCCTGGCCCAGTCATTGGGCCAGAGCTGTGATGGGACCCAAATCTTGGCCTAAGGTGCTTATGGGCAAATAGGGAGATAAGTCACATATGTAATTAACTATAATTCAAGCTTAAAACATGTCCTGAATAAACTGGCTCCCCTGCATCTCTGTCCAGCATTGAAGAGGAATTTTCACTCAAAAAGGCTAATCTTATAATCAGCTCTTTGTTCTGCTTCTGTAGATATGCTTGCCACATAGGCCATGGGGCAGGGTAACCTCAAAATTAACTAAAGACTCATCCTCCCTTTTGCTTGTTCTGTCTAAACAACAAATGTAACTGCCTGTAACCTATAGTAACTCCCCCGCTGTGTAACTCTTTGTAACTGCCTGCAACCCAGAGCAACTTCGTGCTTCGTAACTGTCTGAGGACAAATTAACCAATCGGCCCATGACAACTAAGCCCTATAAAAGCAAAATTACATCTGAGCCTGGGGCCCAGATCTTCAGAGCACTAGCTCCTCTGTGACTGCTGGCATAATAAACCTCAGTTCTCCAACTCTCCAAGTACTCCTTGGTTTCTCGCCGGTCTGATTTTCGCAACATTTCTGCAACAGCATGATCTCTCCTTGACATGCCTTTCTTGAAACTTATATTTCCACCTTGTGAATCATCTGCAGCTGCCCAAATGACATCAGGCCACACCTCTCGGCCTCTGCACATGTTTATCCCTCTACCTGGTATGTTGACTCAGGCTTGGTTACTGGTGTTGGAGATCGAATATTGACCACTAAAGATGTCCACATCCTAATGTCTAGAACCAATGAATATTCTACCTTACATGGCAAAAGGACTTTGTAGATGTGATTAAGTTAAGGATCTTGATGTTGGAGAGATTATCCTGTATTATCTGAGTGGGTTCAATGTTGTCCCAAGCAAGAATCCTTACAGGAGAGGGCAGGAGAATCAAGACAGAGAGGATGTAAAGATAGAAGCAAAAGTTAGATTGAGATAAGATGCTGTGCTGCTGGCTTTGAAGATGGACGAAGGGGCCATGAGCCAAAAAATGTGGGCAGCCTCTAAAATTTGGAAAAGGCAAGGAAAGGAATTCTACCCTATTATGTCCAAAATGATCCAGCACTGCTGATATGTTGACTTTAGCTTAGTAAAACTGGTTTCTGGTGTCTGGCCAACCAGAACTGTGAGAGAAATAATTTGTGATATTTTAAGCCACTGAGTTTGTAGTAATTTGTTACAGCAGCCACAGGAAATGCCTACATCTGGTCATCACCTAGAAATCCTCCAAGACTGGGCTCAGACATCACCTTTCTGAGAAGTGTTCCCTGACTTCCTCATTGCTGTCATGTCCCCACTACCCCCAGGCTATGCTGCATGACCCTCTTAGGTACACCTCATACTTAACGTCTATCATATATCACTGACCATAATACATTCTAATTGCATGTGTACCTGCTTATCTCTGGTGTAGATGGTGAGCTCTTTGATCTAGGAACTGTGCCTTCCATCTCTACATTGCTAGCACTGGACACAGTGCCAGGCACATGTTGAGTATTCAACAGAGGTTTGTGGAAGGAATAATAAAGGCCATGAAAAGCAAACACTGAGAGCAAAAGAAGAGTTCAGAAAGTGAGCAATTGCTTCAACTGAGGAACAAGGAGGAGGGAAGCCCAGAGGACTCCTTCTGGTGGAGGTGACATGTGAGTATGTGACTCCTTCCCCCAGGGAGACTGCAATCAGTCATAATCAAAGTTGGATGACAAATGCAAACATTCACATTCACCTAAACTGGAACAGAATGAAAGTGTGGCCATCTATCAGATGTGTACGAAGTGTAAGACTTGACACTATGTCCCGTGTCAAAGAGCACTGCAAGATTCCTGGGGGTCATTTTGCAGCTCACTGCCTTGCCCTGCTCTTCCTCACAGAGCATCGGGAGAGGATATTTCTGACCTGGTTGACTAATAGATACTGGAAAGTGACACAGGTCAAATTCCTAGAAAGCAGACTCTGAAGTGGAGATTAATAGCCAAGACATTTCCTAGGACATGCTCTTGGGATTAACACCTACAGGAGGAATTGGGCAGAGGGTGAAATTGAGCTATCATGCAGTCTCAATGGAACCTCGTCTGGCCCTACAAGGAGACTCTTCAGAGTCGTTGTGAGTTGGTCCAACAGGGCTAGGCTTTGTAAACCTTTATCAATCAGTCATCAGATGAGGGCCTCCCCAGGAAGGGAGTGTGACTTTAATAAGAGGATCTGCTGAGCCCCCATAGAAATCTGGTAGCTGAAGACTGTGTTGCAGCTTTCCCAGGAAGCAGAGGAGCAAGTCTTTCATTCCCAAAGTGGGGCTAGGTGGTTCATCATTGAGTCCACCACAGGATGAGTTCATAATACTCAATGTACCATGCCTGGTGCTGCTCCCCACACAGGAGGGCACCAATGAATAGGCAGGGCCTGCCTCACATCGGCCATAAGAAAACATTAAAATGTCAGAGGCAACAACAAGATCTCAAAGCCTTTCCTGCTACGATCTTCACAGAATCTGGCATTTTCACTAAGTGCTTTTGGCAGGATTTGAAGCTTTCTCCCCAGTGGTGACCTGAACCAAAAAGACAATTATAAGTCTAGTTTTCATTAGGCCAGAGGCAGTTGATTCTTATGACAAACTCTGGAGATACTATTCAAAAAAAGGGTCTACTGATGAGTTTCCCAATTCCTATTTAGCAAGTGGTTTTTGGAGAAGTGTCCCTTCAAAGCATCCCCAGTTCTACTTTAAAAGTGAGCAGATTTGGGCCAGCAAGTGTTCAGAGAGGACATAAAACTTTGATAGGTCTGTTTCCATGGAAACCACACATTTCTTTATTTAATAACAAAATGAACAGTGGCCAAGAACCTGGGATCTGAGTCTCTGCTCTCTCAAAGCTCCAGAAACTGGGGTTGTACCCATCCAAACTAAACTCCTTTCATCTCTGTTGCACAGGGAGGAGGAAAGTGCTTATGTTGATAACTTGTTTAGTTTGGTTTTGTCCATGGGCATGCTTCTATCTGTTTTCTTTCTTTCTTCCTTTCTTCCTTCCTTCTTTCCTTCCTTCCTTCCTTCCTTCCTTCCTTCCTTCCTTCCTTCCTTCCTTCCTTCCTTCCTTCCTTCCTTTCTTTCTTTCCTTCCTTCCTTTCTTCTTCTTTTTTTATAAATCTACCCACTGTTTTGTTTTGCTAAACTTCTCAGTAAAAAAAATGCAGAAGAGGCAAGGAGATGAACATGGAGGAAATGGACATCGTCATCAGCTGGGTTCTTCCTCTATGCCCATGAAGCAAAACACACTCGTGCAAGCGAAATGCGTGCAAATCACACTTGGACTTGCATTATGGATTTGGGTACATGTCTGTCTCCACCACTTTCTTTGACAGCAGAAGCATGTTGTGTTCACCTGTTTATCACTGACTGTCTAACCTAGTGTCAGGCAACTAAAAGAACCTCTGACCCACGAAGTGTGTGCAGACTAGAGATAAAAGAGGAAAGGAATGAAAAGTGAATGTCCATATGGAAATAACACAGGCCCAAGAAAGGAGCAGAAATAAAGGCACTACCAAGAAAAGCAGATAGGAGAACATAAGTTTGAGGGGGACTCTTCCCATGATACTCCACCCTGGAGAGCTGGCCCCAAGCATATGTGTTCTTGCAGTCAAAAGGCAAACATTCACCATGGTGGTGCTCAAACCAAAGGAGTTCTAGCTTACGATCAAATGATCCAGTTAAAATCTTGGCTCTGCTCTGGACCTCTGGGAACTCTGGTTTTCTCCTCTGTTGAGTGAGGGTAACAACATCATCTACTTCACAGTGTCACTGGGAGGATTGTGTGAGACAGTGTAAGCTGGGATGCCTTCCAGGGTCCCTGTAGAAAGTAGTATTTGAGCAATTTGAATTTGAAGCTATAGTCAGGCCTGCATTTAATTTGCTCATGCAAGGATCCAGGAAGGACAACAGGTACATGGATAAGGCATGGGACCAGCCCAAGGCATGAGAACAGCAGTGCTCCTGAGATAGCTACCATTTTCCTCCTGAAAGCCCTTGAACCCTGCAATGTTTCCTAAGAAATACAACCTCTTTACTCAGAGGTTGCTCTCAGTCCCTGAGATAGCTTATTTGTAAGGCCTTCATCTGTCTTTAACAGTGAGTTATAGATGGCCATGAACCCATTTAGGTCACTATCACAAAGCATGAACAAATTCTGCATGTAATCTTTCTTTTCAGGTTTTAGCTATGTAGTGTTTATTCGAGAATTCTGGAGTGTGTGTGAATGGTGTGTGTGTGTGAGAGAGAGAGAGAGACAGACAGAGAGAGAGACAGAGAGAGATAGAGAGACAGAGAGAGACATAGAGATAGAGACAGAGAGAGGAGAGGAGAGGAGAGAAAAGATATTAGGCAATAAGGGAGAGGGGTAGACTGAGAATGAAGATAGGTTTTTCTTTGGGGATGGGAGTAGGCACCAAACTGACAGATTTAACAAGCATCTAATATTTCCATTTCCCCAAAGCAAAGTACTATAGGAAGAGACTCTATTCTTACTTCAATGTCAAAAAGCTGTGCATCAGTACCTTTTTGGATTTAAGAGAGATTTTGCTATTCATGGGACAAATGCATCTCACAAACTTGGCCTCATCTTATATGTGCCCATCCATTTTTGCATATTGGATCTTTTTTCTAAATTATGATTCAATTCTATTTTAAGAGATTCAGAAAATATGGCTGTAACAAGTTGGGCAAAATCATCTTCTGAATTTGGCACTCTAAAGACAGAATTTTTCTAAGAGTGGAATCATAGCCAGACAGCAATCAGAAGTTGGAAAAATCCTGCTATCGAACCTATTTATAAAAATCATCTCTGTTTTAGTACCATGGCTGATTGTCATTTTACTCAATTAAGGCTTGGCTGGTTCTTGGAGTCCCTTGGCAATGGACATGAGGTAGCAGCCTCCCTCCCTGACAGTTCTCTCCACTTAAGTTTCATTTTGACAGGCATGTTTGTCCCATCATTGAACATTGCTATTTTCTTACTCCTAGTGTCTGCTTTGTAACTTCATCTCTTCTTATTCTCAGTGAATTTCCTGACACCGCAGAGCTGCCATCCTTTCTGAGACATTTGCAAGGGAGAGGTCTCATCCAGAGCTACAGTGGGTTACTGCCCAGAGTACACTGATTCAGAGTTGGAAGAATGGAGTAGCATGAAATAAACTTTAGCACAGAACTGAGAAATTACTAAAGGCAAAAATAAAAGTAAGGAAACTTAACATTCATCTGAAATGCTTCAGCAAAATAGTAAAGCTAACATGAAACTAAGAGAGGCAAGAGAACTTATTTGAAATCATTGCGTGATTGAACATTGTAGGACATGACAAATGATTATGTATTTTAAAATGTAGGTGGTTTAGGAGACACAAAGTAAAACATAGATGGAGTCTTTTTATTTTTTACTCATCTTCTGTTCTTCTCTTACACTTTTTAGAGATCATAAGAAACAGAGTTAAAGTGAAAGATTTAACAAAAGAAGAGGTCATTATGGTAAGACCTCACTATGCCCAATGCCCACCGTCATGCTTAAAACATAGATGCCAATGAGTAAACTCCCATATGAGGCGACCAAGATATATAACAATGTTTGTCAACACACCTAAGTTCTTCGGGATTTTTGGGTCAAGATCTGTTGTTAATGGAGACCCTTTACTCATCTGATATCTTCTAGACCTGCACTGTCCAAAATGGGAACCAGTAGCCACATGTGGCTAGTGATCATCTGAAATATGACTAGTCCAAATTGAGATCTGCTGTGAGTATAAAATACATACCAGATTTTGAAAACTTGGTATCAATAAAATATCTCATTAATATGTTTATATTAATGATACATTGAAACAATAATATTATATATATGTTGAGGTAAATATAATACATTAATAAAATTAGTTTTATTTTTTCTACCTTTTTATTTTGTATACCAAGAGATCTTAATTTTGAAAAATTAAAATACAAATGTGGCTTGCATTTGTGGCTCACATTATACTTCTATTAGATAGCACTCTTCTCTAAAAGCCACCTCAGTAGGCTATTAATGAGTCAACCTACTTCTTGGAAATGTTGGAAAACAATGCCAAACTGAACTAAAACTAAGGCAGATACCCTTCTTATAAGATTCTTACAGGCAATGATTAGCCGAGTATTCAGAGTAAGCCATAGTCATAATGCTGCATGATTCTTCTAATTTATTGGTTCTCCTCTAAAGAATGGTAGAGGAAGCTTCTATCGAATTCACACAAAAATGAACTTTGGAGGAGTGTATTTTAATTAATTCAGAACTATGAAGAGCTTAATAAAAATAAAATCTTAGAAAGTAAGGAGAGAACAATAATAGGTGGCTCCCCCACATTCCTACAAATATAAAAAAGAATTAAATGATTATACAAAAATAATAGCGATCACAAACACTCAGGTAATGCTCACTATATACTGGAAACCAACACTGTGTATATCAACTCAATCATATGTAACTAGCCTTTGCAAGGACTTTAACCATGTACCAAGTGATAGCCTCAAACACAAGATTCATAGCCAAGGTGTAGATTGCTGCTATTTTTATTTTCACAGCCATGCTGACTCTAATGGTTCAGAATCTAACAATTCAACCATCCAATGGGAAACATGAGACTAAGTTCTAATTCACATAATCTAAACTACTTGCTATAATTTGGAGGATAAAATTGATGGTCTCTGCGTGCATATTACATCAAGTTGCACATTACAAATGCTAAGTTTTTGGAAGATAGAAAACTAATCCACAGAGAAATATTGACTCAAAAGAATGAATCAGAAGTTGGCCTCCAATATGGGCAACTGCAGTACAGTTACAGGCTTTAAATACACTGGCATACAATTGTCTGAAACAATTTCACAAGACACAGAGGAGCTGGTGGATCATGGTAGGCCATGACTTGACTGTGAGTCGGGCTATCATGTGAAAGTCAATTAAAAAGCAGCACCATTACCATTGTGCATATGTTCCAGAGATACAGAGGTGCAAAATGAAGCCTCCAGCTATGTTTGGTACCAGACGAGTCGTCATTAGAGTGAAATGCAGTGTTTTGGTTTTAGCATTTATGAAAAGATGGGGATAAATTGGAGATAAGCCAGAAAAGAGGGTTAATAAGACAAATTAACAAGACAAAAAACAGATCTCCCATCAAAGGTTAAAAGTTGAAATTACTGGGAAAGGGACATTGATGGAGCAATTTATAACTGGAGCCTACCTAACTAAAATACAGGAGGGATTCTTACAAGGAAATGCTGTGCTCTATCCTAAAGCACAAGTGAGTGTACATGTACACACACACACACACACACACACACACACACACACACACACCAGGGAAGAATATACTTATGCTAAAGAACAATGTTAATCAATTAAGCAAGTCTGGACCATACAGATGATTAAAACTTTTAACAAGCCACGATTAAAAGTTCTACAATTTCTGTTCGTAGAGACTTGTAAGATCGGAATTAATAGCACTCTCTGTAACATTATGTCCTGTTAAGGTATACAAACAATTTTTTTAGGGCAATACTGACAAATGTTCTCTTAAATATACTAATCTTGTTTTCATCCATTTTCATTTTGTGGGAACAAGTCTTCTCTATGGAAATGGAGAAGTGGAGAGGAAGCACAGAAATGGGAGGAAAGGGAGAGGGACTTTTCATTAATCAAGATGTGAGTACTGATATGATAACTGTCATTAAAAAAGAAAGAAAGAAAATAGCCATCCGTCTTCTAAATAAACTTGCCTGGGCAGAGCACTTGAGTGGATGAATGCTTGACAGACTTTCCCATCTATGAATTGTTTCACTGTTCCAGAATTGGAAAGAATGAGCTTTCCTTTTTAAGCCCTTATTCTGTCCTTAAATGTATCCTGAGACAACTGGCTCTAGTTGCTTCTTTTCCATAGGTGGCCTCAGGTATGCTATGTGGCCGCCTAATATGGTTGGACCACTGGTTGGTAGGTGGCCTGGCATGAAGACTGAGTGGAATAATTAGAAATTAGTATTTTTCTTTTTGAGGAATCTGAATATGAGTAACAGAGACCATGTGAGCAGCAGTGGGCATGGAGGCAGCAGGCAAATACTAGAGAACGGCAGAGGCAAGAGATAGCTGAACTACATTAGGAGGGAAGCCTAGAGGATAATCTCTGCTGTCCCCTGCTGAGAGCATAAGAAAAGGGGGCGATCATAAGGGCTGGCTCAGATCCTGAGTGAACTTTTGACTCCCAACAGTTCCAGTAACAGTGAGGCCTAGCTGTCCTGAAGTTCCTATTCGAGTTGGTCATCTTTCAGTTTTTCCTGTTGGGTCTCTTTCTCCCTTCTTTTGGCTATAGCATTCCTAATAGTCTTTCGAGGAAACAGTACTCTCCACATTCAGTCAATGTGTGTTGAGTAGAGTTAAGCCCATCTCCCATTTCCAGGGATATGCATGTGACAGACACTGGGATAATCAGAATATTCTATTCCCGTGGCCAGAGGGCCTAGTGACACAACTCAAGGCAAGCCAGTAGGAGTTGGCCCTTAGACTCTTATATAATTACTGGGATACAGGAGCTCTTTTTTGGGGTTACTAGGATAACAGGATCTAAGCTCAGAGCTATTACTGCCAAATCTTTACCACAGTATGGGGTTCACCTGCCTGAGAATGGAGTCTTAATATATAGAGGAAAGGAGAGCCAAGATAGATTAAACAGATGACAGATAGATAATGATAGATGATAGATAGATAGATAGATAGATAGATAGATAGATAGATAGATAGATAGATAGATGATAGATCAGACAGACAGACAGAGAATTGATTCCCTGGATCTAGCAGTGCTAGAAGCTGGGACACCAGTAGTAAGGTTTCCCAGTAGCCTGAACAATACCTTTTCTGCTTAAATAAGCTTGAGTTGGGTTTCTAATGAGCAGTATACTGCTCTTCTTATCAAAGTTGATTGTGATATTTCGCTTATATTCCCCTGAGGCCAAAGCCCTCACTCGAGAATCTAGTTTTCCTTATTTCCACCCATTCCCTTGAATTACATTTCTTCATGGGAAAACGTAAAAGTGTCTTTCCTTCTTACATACAAATGAGCACAACTAACACACTCCTTTTATTACTGGATAAGTGGCATTGTGCTGAATTTCTTCAATTTGGTTTCCAGAGTATGTTTAAAATTCAATAAATAAAAATGTTGTGCACAGTGGGCACTGGACTAATGACGAGGACTGAGATGTCATCCTAGGTCTCACAATAAGTGACCTTCTTCAAGCTGCATGACTTTGGATGGGTCAATAATCCTCTTTGGATTCCTGTGTCCTCACTGGCAAAACATGAGAGTTAAGCTAGAGAATAGCAATAACAGCTCTGTATAGCTGTACAGTGATTCCATGACTTGTAAAATAATTCCTCATTAGATTACGTTTTTCTCTATATATTATCTTTACAGTTCCTTTCATCTATAAAATTCTATGACTACCAACAGCTCATCAAATCATTTCCTTACTTAGAAATGCCAACTGCTAACTCTTTACTTTTTTGAAAGGTTATTATTTCTGTAATCTATCTGTCCGTTCATCCATCCATCTACCCATCCATCCATCCCTTCATTCATTTAACAAGCATTTATTGCTTGTTATGTCGCTACATATTATGAATGTGCTAAAAAGACATGGTTCTCACCCTCAGGAATATGCCACTATGGAGGAGACTGACATTCATGCCTTTGATTAAACAAGCCCGTGAATACAATTACAACCTTGACGAATGCTGTAAAGAACAAGTACAGATGACTTAATAGCATGTAATAGGAAGGTCTGACCTAGATAGGGGAGCAGGCAAGGGGAGGTCTCCCAGAAGAGGAGCAGCTTGAACTGAAAGCTGAGTGGGAGTCATGTGGACCAAGGCTCTGGGCTAAGGACCTCCAGAAATGGGAATGGCAACAATGTGTTGGATGCTATTTGTTATCGCCTCAGTGTGATGTGCCAGAGGGTTTATTAGTGAACTCTTCTAAAACCCTTGGTGAAGAAAATCATAATTATTTCCTCTGTTGACAAGAAGATATTCAGAAACAAACGAATGAAAAAGCAAAAATCCTAAGTTAAGAAAGTATCTGTGAACTCAGATTTCACCATTTCTTGTCTTGCCAAGTCTTCCTGTGCAGCATCTCTCACTTGCTTTCACTTACACCTCAAGGGAGTCACTCAACTTCCCTGGATCTTGGTCTTTTCATTTATCAAACATGAGACTTGGGATATATATGATTTCTAAGGTCTCTTCGTATTTGACATTATGTGTTTCTAGAAATACACCTGAGTTAGTGGAGAGGGGGAGGAGAGACTATGAATCCTTGAGAGCACACTTGTGGCTATATTTAAAAAACAAAAATCAGCATGCATTCATGGTACAAGAAAGTGTTGTAGGAATTGTAGTTATTGAAATGCAGACGAAAATAGCTGATGTATCCAATACAGGGAAACTGCTATGAAACGCGTTTCCTTGGCAATTGAGTTACTTAAAGATAAAGTAACCCATTTTGATCAAAGACTGGTTTCTCTGTTTCTCATCCTCTCTAAGGGTTCTTCATCTGTAACTCATTATAAAGGGAAAAATAGTTGACAAATTCATTTCACTAAAAAACAAAGGTTTTCCAAAAGTATCTAGAAAATGGCAATCTGAATGGATCCAAATAAGCAAATACTCTAATGAGAGAGGCATGCTCAGCCCCCACGTGCCCTTGAGTGCCCTGCACATGCCTTAGGATCACTTCCTTCTTAAACTGGTTCCTGTGGCTCTCTCAAGCTCTTAAATCGTTTGGGGCAAACACCAGGATTTAAAGGAATCTGACATCTGTCAGTCTGAATGCAAAGCCTTAGATTTCAAAACAGTCAGTTCCTTCTAGAGAAGGAAAAAGGACAATAGCTGCTATTTCTTAGCATGCATAATCAATGCTGCAGGGGTTGCTAGGCAACAGGCAGAAAGACTGTCAAACATCCCTGGGTGCCTCCAATGGAAGAACAGCCCGGGCAGCTACTCCTCAGAGGTGACAAGCTGTGCAGGACCTGGAAGCTGCTTTCAGTTTGTGTCATTCCTTTAAAAAAATCCCTTTATTCTGGTCAGGACTAAACTGTAGACATTTTCCTTCCAGGCTCATTAGATAGTCATTGAATACACTTTCAATTGGCCCAATCAGTCCTAAAAATGAGCAGGTCAGGCTGGCAGGAGACAGCTCTGTGAAAGGTCCATGTGTTATTCTGATCCAATTCATCTTGGAGTCCATGGAAGATGTGACTTGTTCCTTGGTGGCTGCAGGCTCTAGATTGCAGAAAGTTAAAATGTACATCCTCCCAAAGCTTGTAATCATTCTAGCAAACATAAGCAAAGCCTCCAATTTCAACAAAAATGCACATTCAAAGTCATTGAGATGAGACTTCTTAATTATGAGACCTTAAAGTTGGAATGAATATTTAAGCTGTAGGCATTTTATCCTTTCTACTTGAAATTAAATAGTTTCATTTCAGTTTCAATGACAAGAGGACTAACTAAGAGAAGGAGTCAGGATTTGATAAATCTATTTCTTGTTTTGTTTTGTTTTGTTTTGTTTAGCAGTGTTGATGAAAGAGCAAACAGTCATCACAGGTCATTAATTTACAAACACTTATTTGGCAAAGCCAGGAAGTACATGAGGAATAGGTTCTGGGTTTGGGTCAGAGGAAGGAGTAGGGTTATGACTGGGATTTAAAGCAGATAAGAAGCCTCACTGACAGTGGTGATGGGAAATAGCCCAAGTGGAAATAGGCCGTGGGCAGGACAAGTGGCTACACATTGCTGTTGCTGGCTAAGCTTTTACCATAACTAGCCCAAGCCCTAGCATCTTGTTTTAAGCAGATGTTTGGAAGGAAATAAAACATATGAGTTGAGGGCACCCTGGATTTAGCTACCCAACACCCTCCTCTTAGGGGCATTGCAAGAAGTAAAGAGAGGAAGGCCTAGAATAAGAAATGATACTAAGATGAAAGGTTATACCAAGAAATTTTGTGAATCTACGTCTATACCTGGCTAAGGTCTCCCAGCTATTCCTACACTGTCAACTGGGTTTCCCTAATCTCTCAGGATTTTCTCATATTCAAAGATTCTCACCTTGCGACCCCATGAAGTGAATTCAGTCAGAAGGCCTGACTTAGTTCCCAGGTGACCCCCAAATGGCAGTGGGAAACATGGGCCTGGAACGTGAATCCATAGTCTTCAGTTTCCTTGTCTATAACACATGACTAGATTAGAATTAGATGTTCCCTAAGCTTCTTCCAGCTCTCACATTTTATCCGTCTATGAATCTCCAAAAATAGAGGCACCTTTTGGTCTCATTTATCCAAAGAGAAAAAAAAGATAACAGAAGAAAGCAAAAACTGCAGATTTAACACTGCCAAATGTTCTGAACATTTTGTGCTTAAAAAAATAACAAACTTTTTGAGTAAATAAAAGAGGAAGCAATAGCAGCAGCAAAAATTAAACGTCCCCAAAGTCACTGCAGGATTCTTACTTTACACCTTTACCCATTTGACCTCACCTCTCTCTCGCATCTCCTTTCCTCTCTTTTCTTCTGTCTCACTCTCCCTGCTCCATTTGCTGTTTATTTGATAGCTATTGCATTTATCATCCCTAGAAAGGTCTGACCTTTATCCACTCCAAAGTGCAGGTTTTAGGAACCTCTGCTGAGAGTCTAGGAGTATTCATGCCACTCAGGTTACTTTTGATGACAAGAAAAGCAAATACACAGTTTTTCATTTGGATGAACTTTAGCAGAAACTGTGTTTACTCCACAGGATGGGTAAGTTCAAGGATAATTTTCTCTCTCTTCTCAGTTACCTATCGTGTACATAGTTAAGTTTTTAATGTTAAGTACAATGGTAATGGAATATACATCTGATTTTAAAAAATGAAAAGTTGCCCTGGTTATAACTAGTAATCAAATGCCATTCATACAAACGTTCTGTGTTTGGAAGAAACAAACTACAATAAAAAACAAAACCCAGTCATCTTATATTAAGCCAAGAAGTTACATTTTTATTACATTAACCATGTCCATATTCATTTGCCACTTAATTCATTTTATAAATATATCCATGCCTCTTTTCAGTGTTTTACATATGTTAATCAATACCTTGGTGAGTTGTTGTTTTTTTTGACAATGCTTATATAAAAGATTTGCATAAATCTTCTCGTGCGATTTTTTTTTTCTTTAATTCTTATGTTTTAGAGAGCTCAGTGGAAATTTTATCCCCTTCAATAACGTTTATCTTATTGAAGACCAGGTCTCCTTTTTGAATTTCTGGGAATATGTCTATGATGAAAGACCATCAGGCTTTTTCAGTTTAGTAAAACCTTGTGTCTCCTAGGGTGGCAGAATCCACAAGAGCTGCCATTCGCCCCAGGATAGAACTGTACCTGCACCGTACAAAATCCTGGGGCCTTGGAAACAGTTGAGAAGGACATGATAAAATAGAACAGAAGATCTCAGAACAGAAGTCAAGAGAGGATGTGAACTCCATAGTCTCTCTTCCAGAACCTCAACATGAGACAAGACCAGCTGAGTGTGGCACAAGCGCCAGGCAATCCAAGGAGACAGGTTGAGTTGCCAAGACTTAGCTGGTTACATTTTATCTGACCCCACTGACCTCCTTCCAGGAAGAGTAGCTCAGAGCTATTCATAGACTGTAGACTTAGGTTGCCCCTAAGAAGAACCTCCAATAGTTGGTTATACTCCAAATATCCTTCCCATTATCCATTTAGTTAAAGGAATTTGAACACATCCATCACAGCAGACACAATTTGCTTCTGAATTGGCCACTAAAATAAAATAAAGTAACACTTCCATACATTACTGTGACCATGGATAATGAGACATTCTGGAGTGTTCTCTTACCTTCACTGCCACCAAGATCTTGTCCTGCTC
This sequence comes from Pteropus alecto, assembly GCF_000325575.1. NCBI lineage: Eukaryota > Metazoa > Chordata > Mammalia > Chiroptera > Pteropodidae > Pteropus > Pteropus alecto. The sequence continues at coordinate 3,940,906 of NW_006438906.1, forward strand.
AGGACAGAGGTTATAGCATTCAGCTAGGAAAACTTTTCCAAAGGCTCCTTCGCCTAGCTCCCTTTTCAGAACAATGTTATGTCTCTTGATGTGCTGAACAACTGTAAAACAAAGACAGAATGGAAATTGGAATTGAAGCATGCAGAGGTGAAGGCAGAGAGTAGGGAGTCGGTGGCCTGCATCCTGAGCTTGCAGGCCTAGATTCTCTTTTCTGTACACAGCAAAACAAAGGAGAAGTTCAGTGTCCATCCTCACAGTCCATCCCAAATGGCTGGGAGGCAGTTGCATCAGGTTGCTCTCAGAGCTCAGTTATTGTTTTTGATAGAACTAAAGTAGTGACCTAGCTGTTGGCAGCAGAATGTCATTAATGAACTTTACAGACTAGGGAAGGGGAGAAATGAGAAAGAAATGAACCTTAATGGCAGTCCTCTTACAAGCCAGATGCTTTGCATATATTTGTTAGTCATGTGTCTAGTGGGGGAAAGGCAGAGACACAGCCAGGAATCCCTAATTCTTCGTTAAGCTGCCTTAGACTCCTGAGGGAGAGAGGCCCAGAGAACACAAAGGGAAAATGCAAGACCTGCTCTGCATATGAAAGCTTTGTCCTTACCCCAGTTCTAGTCTTTTGGTGAGTGAGCTAGACCATGGTTGATCCTCAATAATTCCCTTTGTTTAGACTAGAAATTTCTAGACTGTGCTAAAGGCTGCCTTTTTTAGTCCTTTTTTAAGATCACGCCCTAGTCTTGGCTCTCCAAAGTCAAGAAGAGACAAGAATAGATGCACCTGGGGAAGAGAGAGTATCCACCACCACTGCCACCCCCTCTCAATCTAGAGCAGAGCTGCCCCTTGTCATTCATCGATATGCCTTCCTGGGGAATAAGGCAGGAGGCAGTCAAAGGTCCTTTGAAGCCTATTAGTTATAAGGTGGAATGCAGAGCAAAGCAATACTCAGAAGGACAGAGCCAGTGGAGAAGCCCAAAAAGAGACTGCAGAGGATAGAACTGCAGTGTGTGCATGTGCTTCTTCATTTGCATATCAAATGTGGACTTCCCTAGCACAGGGGTACCTTCACGTTGTTGGTTACCATTTTTTTCTGAACTCCTCATCTCTGAATGGCAGTATTCAAAGGGAATTGTGACTCTCTCTAGAGCTTGGAATGTGTGGCCAACAATGTTCTTTCACTCTCACAAACCCGTGAAGCATTCCTCCCTGCATTTTCTACATGGGGAAACTAGATCTGCAGGAATTTTTATGTTCCTCAGCGTGGAAATGAAGAAGTTGGGTTTGGACCCAGGCCTGTCTGAATCCAGAGTCCATGTTTTTCCTTCTAGACCACAAAGTTTCTCTTCAATTATAAATTGTGTTAAGCATGACAAGAGAAATAGAATACTATAATAGAATAAAAAGTAAAAATAATCTCCCAGCTTCTTCTCTGCTAAGTTCTCTTATTAAAGGTCAGTTTAAATCCTCATTCCTTCAAAGAACTTTCCAAGACCACTTTGACCACCAAAGACCTCCTTCTCTGGACTCATATTATAGCTTGTGCTTAATCGAACTCTGACTTATCCCTCAATTATTTCACCTCTGTAAACTCCCTGAGGTTAAGAGTAAGCTCTATCTACCTCCTGTTACTTCAAGTGCTGAGCCTATGGAAAGGTCTTATTACTATTGGTTAATTTGATAACCTTTCTTTAAAAGTTTTTTCTTGACTGCTCACTGTATTATAAAAACAAAATACAAAGCATATCTCTGCAGTTTGAATAATACTGCATTTAAAAAACAGACTATTACTAGTGTGTTAGAAGCACCGCTGTGTTCTTTCTTAATTGTAGCCATTTCCTTACTCGCCTCTCAAGGATAAGTACTATCCTGAATTTTCTGTCAATCATTTTCTTTATAGGTTGGCTACTAATGATATATCCCTAATGAGATATTGTTTGGCTTTGCCTGATTTTGAACCAAAATAAATGGAATCATACTATATGTGTTCTTCCATATCTCATATCTTTCACTATGCAATGTCCTTGAGATTGAGTTATATTGAGTTATAGTGTGTGTTGTAATTCTTTTGCTTTTACTACTTTATAATATTCTGTGGAAGGACTGTACCACCATTTATTTACCCATTCTTTGCTGATAAACATGCTATACAGCTTCTTTTTAGATAAAACTTGATATAAAATGCAAGTGGTAATTAAGGTTTTGCTTTAATAGGATTTTTTCCCCTGATAATTTATGTGGTTTGGAGCAATGACAGCTTCTATGGGCCTCTGGGAACTCAGGGTGATAAAAATGAAAAGGTCTTTTATGAGCAACAATATTAATGAATATAAGAATGTATATTAATTTCTCATGCTCTAGTAGCAATGCCAGAATTTAAGAGGAGAGAATTGTGTTCATTAGGTAGAGTGCCCATATAAAGAGACAAATGTAATTCTTGCAGAGAATTAGCTGCCTTATTTAAAACTAATATTTAACTGTATGGTTGTCAGATGTTCATTGGGAATTAAATTGCCGCTTGATTTACTTTACACTCTAACCAGATCAAGGCAAGTATTTAACTTATTTTGCATTCGATTTACATTTTTTTTCTTTTTAATTTTCCAAGCAGGAGACATAGTTGGTGGGAAATAAGTTTATAAAGCTATGGACAAAGGGACAATTTCATCATCTTCAAAATTAAAATCTGATGAGACCAGTTTTCTCTTGTTGACCTAGAAAGCAGTAAATGTATCTTTTCTTTAAGAAATGACTATTTTGTATTAATTTATTTTGTTGATTTGGGACATAAGATATAGGAATGGTGGCCCTTTGCCAGTGTATTTCTCCTAAATAGAATGAATTTCTCTTTTATAAGACTGAAAGTCACTTAGGGGCACAGGTAACAATTTTGTGTTTGTATTTGCATTCCTAACAGAACCACACAGCACGTTGCAAATAGTTGTTGCTACCAAATATTTGTTGAAAAAATGTGCTGAATGATAATAAGATGGCAGGCAAATACTGTTTAATTATAAACAGTATTTGACAAGCCAATCGGGTATGGAGGCAATTAAGCAGCCCAGTTCTCTGAGATGTCAGGAGTGGGGAGAACAACTGACCTGAGGCTATCACAGCATTGAGCAAGAATTTCTTCCCATTCTCCCCCAAGAGAGCATGAGGACTTATCCCTACCTGCCTCATTTCCTATTTCCTGCAATCACCACAGGAAGTCCTCGGTATCCTCGTAGGGCTTTCTTCTTTACCCAGCCTCTCATCCCAACTTTGCTCATAAGTGCTCCCATCTGAATCATTGCTCACCCCTTCGCCTCCCTTACAAACCCTTCCCTGGGCCCTCTGGGCTCACTCCCTGTCATCCATGAGCTCCTTATATCCCCAACCTCTCCTTAAACTTCTCTTTTCCTTCTTACTCAAGTAAAACCTTGGCTATGCCCTGAGGACATCCATGCCTTTCCCCTGTAGCCCTCTCAAATGGAAGCCCTCTCACCCCTTATCCCAGAGACTTTAGGGCCCTTGTGCCTGATTTCTGGCCATTACTCTCTCTCTCTCTTGCTAGAGCCCCAACTATTACAAAGAATCTATCCTTGAGAGCCATCAGCCTATACCACCTCTGCCCCTTCACTGCTGACACCTTGGTTACTCCTCTCATCCACTGAGCCCCTGGCTCACATTTCCCCTTTCCACCCTACCAGTGCCGTCATTCTCAGGGCTTGAGGCACAAGAGAGATTTAGTAGCTTGCCTAAGATGTGGAAACACTAGGTTGTCATTTATCCTGCATCTTTCAACAATGCAGTTAAGAAGAGAGGCTTTGGGAGGTTTGGTTTGGCTGTTTGCATGGCATTAAGCTGACATTTTCTAGGAGCAAGACTTTCTTAATGAAGGAAGCAATGCACTGATTGACATTCTAGACAAGGTCCTTATCTCATTGTGGACTAGCACTTTGAATATCACTGACTTAAAGAGCCCTATGAACATTTCCATTCATTTTATACAAAATATCCTGAATGAAGTAAGTCTAAGGACTCCATGATTAATAAGCTATCAGGTAAGCAAGTAAACTCTGTTCTGAACTTTAGAGACTTGAGTAAAACCACCTCAAACCCAACGTGAATAACTAATAAAAATAAATAAATAAATGACCAAATTCCACCATAAATAGCTTTCTAGATTTGGAGAAAAACTCAAAGCAATGGTTGAGTTTTTTTAAAAAAAATTTTATAGGAAATGTTTCTTTTTAAACTTCACCCTACCAAATAAAAAGGAGGTATCAATAAGAGGTGTAGGTGGTGCAGGAAATACACCTCCAGTTTTGTGTGATCTGCAGACTGATCTATATACGTTGATGTAGTCAAAACAAAGAATGTGATTAGATTATTGTGCAAATAGATCTACTCTGTATAATCAGGAAGAAATTGATGACCAGCAAGAGTAATCAAGATGAGTAGCTAAGAACTGTGTAGCCATCTTTGCTATTAATGGAATTTTCCAGAGTGGGAATTTGGGGCCCTTGGTCATTTGCTTCACGATACCAGAATTGAATAGATTTCGGTTTTTGTATTAGTATCACATTACAGTCACTGAAAAACACATTTTGTTGCAAAGTAGCTTTGGTCATTTACAGAGATGTTGGCAGTTTCAGCTGGTCTAAATTGAATTCCTGGTATCGATATCTCCTAGAAGAAAATATTCTATATATACACACATGCTATAGATAAAGTATTAATCCTTATCTATATCCATTACCATTATCTCTAAAACAAACAAACAAACAAACAAACAAATCTCTATTTCCTTAAGGTTGAAATAGGAAATGTGTCCTTCCCATTTCCTCAGTAACGAGGTTTCCTAGAAAACCTTGCCCCAGGCGACATAAACTGCTCAGCACACAGACCTTAAATTTAGACATTTATTGAGTCTTTCATATATGCCAAGTATTAAGTGATCTGTAGTTCAAAGGAAAGATATTTTAAAGTTTTAAGCAGGAAGGTAAAAAGTAATTTACCCCCAGAAGATAATGTTCTGTGTTAGGAGCAGTAATACAGACATAAATGCAGGGCTTGCCTCGGCCGGTCCATTGCCGAGGGGGGCTGTGATGAGGAGAGATGGGAAGAGAACTTAAAGATCAGGAACACTGACTCAGTGGGCAAGTGAGACTTGGAAGGGGAAAGTGACTTCCCCAGGGCCACACAGCTAGAAGGTGGCCGAACTAGGACTCGGGTACCCCTGACTTTCAGAAGAGCAACCATTGGACTCTAACAGAGGCCCTATTAGAGACTACAAGCCCTGAGAGTTTCCTGACATTAAAATGAAAACCAGTGTTTCATTTATCTAACTATCTTTTCTAGTAGAAGGGCTTGCAGGATTCACATTTATCCACATTCACATTTATTATGGACTGAACATCTCATAATGAAGAATTTCATTAGAAAACGACCAATAAACATAGAGTATAAGTGCGAAAAGCAGGATATAAAAGTTAAATACCTTGAAAAACTCTTGAACTTGATCTCGATACAATTAAAAATTATTTACTAAATATCTTAATGTATATTTCATGGGCAGCTTATTGAAACAGGTAAAATTATTTACTTTGTAACACTAAATTTGTATGAATGATGGGAACTATATTTTTAAATTTCATCTACATTTTTGTTAAAATACAAGTTTGTACTAAAATGAAAATAAATGTAATTAAGACCACGGACATAAAATATACCAGGGCAAGACACAGCCAAATATTCATAAATAATATTAATGATGAAATGGATCATGTAATAATACCAAGTCATTATTAAGCACTTTTCAGCAAAAAATCCCAATGTGCATTACCATCAATTAATTTTCATATTCCTCTGAATGAGGTCAATAGTCACATTTATTTTACAGATGACACTACAATTAATTGACTTACTTGTGGTCATAGAGCAATCCACTTATCTTTTTCCACGTGCTATTTCCAATAAATGAGGATAGAGGGAGGAAAGTGAGGGCCTAACATGTACTGATTGCTGTTATGAGCCAGAAAATGTGTTGAGAGGTTTTTGGGATTATCAATCTTCATAGCAATCCAGTAGGGTATCCTTACTTTTATTTTAAAATTAAAGTAAAAAGAAGAGGATTAGATGAGGTAAATAACTTAAGCAAGGTTGTATAATTGGTAATATGCAGAGTTTGAATTCTTTCCACTATAACACCCTACCTTTCTTTGGCCTTCTTATAAAAAAAAAAAAAATGAAAGTGAAAGTGTATGAGCTTGACTTTGTCAATCTAAGGGGTTGTGGGTCTACTTTTATCGATTTAACAGGTTCACTTCTAACAAGTCTATTTTTATCAGTTCTACAAGTGTTCATTAAGTACCTCCTACAGCTTGGGCATTTTTCTAGAGGAAAGGATGAATAAAGTAACACTTGTCCTCAAAAATTTCACAACTAAAGGGACAAAAAACACATATACATATATCAATCATACCTTCTTACACCTTTGCTTCCTTCAGAAAAGATTCTAGGTACTTTACATGACCATGCAAAGAAAAAACAAAATTTAAATAAGAATTCAAGTCAGGGAAAATGGAATGGAAGGCAAAGACAAGGCATTATGTAGAGACGCAAGCATGCAAATTCTAGGGTCCCACAGGGTTATTAAAATTAAGTCGTAATTTGACACTGAGCTTCTTGGCAACAGAAACTAAAAGAAACGTATGATAACTTACAAAATTTACAAGCAAAAGTACAGTTATTCCTTATGTCTTCAATGGCATTTAGTTTTCAAAGGAATATGTTGTATGGATTTTACACAGGGGATCAATGTCCTCAACAGTGGCCCTAGAGTAAATAGTTAGTTTCCAAAGACTGTTTCTCAAGGCAGAACTCAATAAGAGATAAACATATGACACAAAAGCCACCCTCAGCCAAAGCACTGCACAGGGAGTCCACGGCTCTTATCATCATAATGGCATAAAAATCAATGTCTATGGGCATACTCGAGAATGCTTTGGAGATAAGGTTGAAGAATAGATGTAATTTTCCCAAACCTACTGCTGAGTCTAGAACGTATTAAGCAATCAAAACTATTTTATCAATAAATAATAACATGAACATATAAAAATAGATGAATGATTGAATACGAGATAAGAATAGTGGGAAAGAAGGTATTTAAGGTGGGGGAAGAAAATGAGCAAGGACGAGGAAGAGAAGTCCAGAGTGTATTTAGAAATAGTGATTTATCTTGGTTTATTGCTGAAGAGAAAGTAGGCAACTTGCTATAAAAGTAGATGAGATTGGATCACAGAGGACCTTGAATACCTCACTAGGTAGTTTGAACAAGTTTAGGTACTGATAAGTATGGATTCTTAGCCGGTGATGTCACTGCCCTTTGCCTTCATTTCCTCATCTTTAAATGAGGGAGTTGGAGCTAAATGGCATCTTAGATTGGCCCTGGCACACACATTCCACAATTTGTGAGTCCATGACTTTATTTTGTATATGAGGTCTGTGTAGAGCTATTGAAGATTTTTGAGCATCATAGAAAAGTGATTAGGACAAATCATTAAATTATTCTGGCAGTGGTAAACTGGAGGCAGAGAAGTCAGTTAGAGTGTGGCTCTAGAGCTTGTTCTCACGGAGGCCCATGCTAAGCCAAGAGTGGAATCCATCCAGTTATCATCTATCTTTCCTTGCCAGCCCCTAGTCCACTAAATGTATACAGCTCAGAGTGACTGACCCCAGGGGAGCTCAGGTCAAGTCTGTGACCCCAAAGAGAACAGAGCGTGTTGTCTAGGATGAATCCTCTGATGTTTTCAGGAAAAGACAGAGAACAAAGAGCCATAGAACCAAACAAAACTGAACAAATCAGAAAGGCAGGAGCAAGGGCCATGAATGAGCTTGAGGAGAGCAGAAGTCAGACTTCGGGGGGCAGAGAGGTAAATGGGAAGTGAAGCCATGGAGGTGGTGAGTGGAGACTGCATGTATGGGAGGTCAGAGGCAGACAGGTAGGTCTAGAGATAGCAAGTTGACTCTAGAGGATAGAGGCTGGGGGAATTTTGAGAAGGGAGAAATTTGAGGGTGTTTGTAAGTTAAGAAGAATATTAGGCAGTAAGAAATTAAATAGGCATCAAAAGAAAGGAAGGAAAGAAAGGAGAAAGAGTGGGAGGGAGGAAAACTGGTGGGACAGATTCTTGGGGAAGCCACTGAGAGTACAATGGGCTAGAGGAAGCAGAAAAATTCTGAAACAGAGAGGAAAGATTTTGAGTGAGCCACCTTCTGAGGGCCTTAACTTTGATGCTCATGACAGCATTGGGCCACTGAAGGAAGAAGTGGACTTTCAGGGATCCTCAAGGTCCCCATCATGGGCCTTTGAGCTAAGCCTGGCAATGAGTTCAATGATGAACAAGATAGATTCTTGCAAAATGACTTCACACTCCTGGGAGGACACCAAGTACCAATTTGGATGCCCCATACAACATCTGATAGTACCAAATGACTCTCTCCTTCTAAAGCAAATTTTAATACCCCCATGCTGAATGAGAGCAGAAAAGCTGTGGAGGGAGGCAGGAGTGGTGCTTAATGTAACCTGAACATTACAGTAAATAAAGGCAGTCGAGTTATTTGAAGTTAAATGCCCAAAACTTCTTGTAGAAAACAGGCAAGGAGGGGGAAGCCCCAGAAATCTTTCAAGCTGTTAGACTGAAGGGAACACCACACTTCAAAATACACATACGGCACATCCTTCGCTTTGACAGCCCCTAACAGCCAAAATTATATCTGTTCTACACATTGGCATGTGGTAGAATTGGATTGATTTGCCCTGACAGCCCTCTGTGCTGGAACAATACTTGTCAGTCAGCCTCGGCAATGTTTGTATTTTCAAGAATAATTATGCAGAATGATTGTACAAAATCCTGGCTGGTGGGCTAGACAGTCTTATCTGCCTACCTCTCCGACACTGTGTCCCTGAGCCCCAGAGCCCTTAATTCTCCTGAGGATGGAAAACATCCCTTTAACACCTGGCCCCAAGCTACATAAACCTCCATTTGAGGGTTCCATGTTGATATCTATTCTGTCACTTGGTATCCTCCACTCCCAGGCCTTCAATCTTTTGTTTGAGGTGGGATAATTCACAAACCACACCATTACACATTCAGGGGCTTCCCTGACCTATGTCTTAATTTTGAACAGTTTATCCTAATATAAATATACATGAGTAATATATCTATATCTATATCTATATCTATATATACACACACACACACACACACGCACGCACACA
>NW_006438906.1:3950298-3968312 GCF_000325575.1 Pteropus alecto
CACACGTATACACACACATACATATATATGTATGTGTGTGTGTGTGTATATATATATACATGCACACATATATATAAAAATATATGTACACATAGTTTAGTGAGGGGGCAGGAATTGATAAGAGAAATGCAGAAATGCTATCAGAATGTGAAAAAATGGTGATAAGACAATTAAGCAAAGTGTTATGTGAGTGGCTCACTTAGGAAAAGTCAGCTCTGTAAAGTCATTGAGTGAACTTTAGAAAAGCAGATTGGAGTCTTACGAGGAAATCTCTGAACACAAGGGGCAAGCACTTAGCCTATAAGCAATTAAAAGCCAGTGGGCATTTTATGAGGTCTAGAATTCCATATCAGATTCCAAGGCTTCTTTCCTCAGCTGTAGACTCTGCCCTAATTCCACAGAAAGGCAGATGCTCAGTAGAACTCATAACCAACGATACGTGCCCAAGTCTGCAAGATGGAGAGTCACAGACAAGATTTGGGGTGCATCCCAAATGTTTACCATCTCTGGATGGCTTTCTGTCCAATTAATATGCAAAGCAAAGTCTTTTGATATTTCCTCTTTAATGTGCTTGAGAATTCATATTTCAATAAGTAATGCTAATGTTTATTTTCTTTTAAGGATTTTGCAATACTTGCAGCATCTTTCAGTCTAACATACTTTCTCCCTACCCTATTTCACCATTTAAGCAATTATGTGAAAAAAACCTGTGTTTGGTCTGTGGAAGGATCAAGAATGCATAAGGGGAGAGAAAGTCAGTGGTCACTAATTGTATGTCTGCAGTGCTCTAGGCATTATGTTAAGCATTGTGCATATATTCTCTTATTCAGACATCCTGACAGACTTAGGAAGAGTTATCACCATCTCCATTTTAAGACTGTGGTAACTGAGTCTTGGAGATTTTAAGTAATTTGCCCCAAAACAAACAGCTGGAAAGTGGGCAAGGCAAGCTAGGACTGGCTTCAATACCCATGCAGTCTCTCTCAACAGAACACGAATCTCTCCCCCAGAGGATGCACACTCTAACAGAGAGATGACACAATTACACAAATATTGCTGTTAAAAGGAGAACACAAGAATTGCCACGACATAGGTAAAAAATAAAGGTTAAGGGTATTTAGAAGAAAAAAAAGTAGATCCTTTGAGGATAGTATCTGGAGTTGGAGGACATGCCATTTGAATTTTCCCTTGTAAGTTGAGCAGGGCTTGAAACGTTGGTTGGAAAGAAGGGTCTTGTTGGATAATGATTATGACATTTCCAAAATGCCAGCACATCACCTACTTAATCATATGTTGGACCTTCATGTTAAGACATGTCCATATTAAAGCCTCAAATCTGAAAACTATTTAGGTAGAACGAAGTGGAATTTCTATTTGTGTGGGCCCAAATGAGACAAATATCAGCTATTTCATATGGCTCAATCTAATTTATTGCTAGGTTGTAACTTTGCAAACAGAACCTCTGAATATTAGAAAAGAATTCATATCTTATATTTTAATTTCCAAACAAATACATTAAGGAATGTGATACATGCAAAAATGGTAACAAATCCAGTAGAGTTCCAAAGAGTTTAAGATGGAAAGAAACTGTAGCCTTCTGCACTCCTTCCTGTCCTTAGTCCTACTTTCCTTGGAAACCGATTCAATCCAATTTGATTTTTGGTTTTCCAGGGATTGCCTGCATAACTCTAATTGATATGTTATACCTCCTATTCCTGTTTTCCCAGTTTAAGACACTGATTTTCCACTACATAGGAGGAGGATTTTACTCACACTATCTCCCACCTCCTCCCAATAATTAGGAGCTATATTATTTTTAGTTCTTCTATTGGTTATCTATCATATTATATCTCTATTGCAGCCAGCATCCTGATACTCTTCTGCATAGGATGAGTATATTAGTACCTCACATTCCCTCTATCCCAATCAATTCTCATTCTGTGAGCTTGACCTTTACTGCACCTGTGTCAGGATTGTCATTCAATTCACATGTACATTCAATTCACAATATGATACAGTTAAGTGCCTTATGCTTCTAAAAATTGAAAAAGAATAAACAGAATTTATGTTAATAGGACCAGCTTAATACTATATACTACAAAGCTTAGTGGGAGCCAAGACTGCATTTTCTTTTCCTCATGTCTAATGTCACTCAGAGGCCTGCCTGCTGAGACATTTGAAGGAGGATGTTCCTACCCAAATCAAATGACTTTTCTTTCCTAGCATCAAGATTGTTCTAACTTCTCATGTAAGTAAATAGATTTTTCATTAATCTTGCTTGTCTTTAGTGGACCTCCAATTTGAGATCCAGGTGAGCAATCACGTTCTGTTTTTTTTTCCTTTGATATTTTTCCTACTATTTTTCTCTGTTCTCATTATTAACTAGAAATCTTAATAGTCATATGTCACTTCTCATGATACAAATGAATTATATGAATTCTCTCTCATGAATTGCTTCTCCATTTCTCTTATCTTTTTTATTGCTTCTCAATCTTTTGGCTAAAATCAAGGGTATTTCTCTTATCTTTACCCCCAGCACTGTCATTGCCTTATTGTGCTTTAGCCTGGAAAATTTTCTTGACTATCTTTCAGACCTATGATTGAAACTTTTATTTTAGTCATCATATATTTAATGTTTATGGGTTCCTTATTTGTTATCTTATAATTCCTTTTTCATAGCTACCTGACTTTGATTTATGTATGTAAAATCTCAAATTTCAGAACACTTTTCTTTCATTTAAATTCTTTTCTTATTCCTGATATTCTTCCTTTTCCTTCAAGGTCAGTTTTTTCCCTTGGGTCTTCTTTTGTAAGTGCTTAGTCTCCTCATATGTACAGTGTATCATGAATCCTATTTATATTTAATAATGAAAGATTGAGTAGCTTGTGCTTTTATGTCAGTAATTATGTTTTTACATAGGAAGTTTGGTTAGAAATTGGTCATTTGTAGAACACATAAATAGATGGGCCTTGCTTTAGGGAAAATAGGCAGAAAATGGACCATTAAGCCAGAGCATAAACATGCCAGACTAAAAAGAACATTATTCTGGGTCTCGGCAATACTCATACTATTAGCCCTCATCCTCTAGGGCAATCTGGCAATTTCTGCATAGAAGTGATTTAGATCTTTTTTTTAATTTTTGGTCTGAGGATAAATAATGGACTATCTGATTCTCTGCCAGATTGAAGGTGAAGGGTGCATGTCATTAATGCAGTTGTCTCCAACCTGTGATAAAGGGACATTAAGACCTTTCCTGCTGCTCCCCTCTGTTGCATCTGCTGCTCTTACTGGCCCCAAGCCTGGAGCCATCCCAGGTTCTACCAAACAGAGTTGTCCTACCACCACTGCAGCCCCCTAGAGCATATTCTAAGCTGACGATTCTGCCACTATGTCTCATGCATCAACATGGAAATCATGCACCACCTCTCTTCCAGAATCTGTTGAAGCGTTCATCCACTAAGGACTTCTACTTCTTCTTCACCTCATTGTTATAGATAAGAGGCAAAAAGACATGCCCAGCTCACTAATCTGAATAGAATGTCTTCAATATCTTTCTAAGGATGTGCTGTTTGGAGTTCCCACAACAGTTGGAAGGTTCTCTAAGAGCTCAAACGAGATGCCTGAAGACCTATTTATTTTATAAATGAGGACAGCAAGGCACTGTAAAAGGGCCAGTTTCCCAGAGCTGAGGTAGGATTCAAAAACCATTTGCTTTCTTTCAAATCCAGTGTTGTTTATATTATACCCTGATCCTTCTCATTATAGATATTTATCAACCAGATTCAATAAATATAACTCGAAAGTGTAAAAACAAGGGAAGGCAGGGAAGATAAACGTTATATGAAGTCAGTGGAATACTGCTATGGCCTGTCCTTAGAAGTCAAATCACCCTTTCCGTATAGCTACCAGACTTATCCCTTTCATATTCTGTCTATTTACACTCTCCATCTTTGATGAGCTGCAAAATCTTGGGTGTGAACTCACAACAAGAAGTACAGTGTTTAAGCCAGTTTATGAGCTGGGAGCAGATTTATTATGTGAGGGTCATGGTGCTTGGGTTCCTTTCCTCTCTGGCTTTTGATAAGGATTTATTTTGCATACTTCTGTCAGCGGGAATACTTCCAAACTTTGCAGTCAATGCTACAAACAACTTCAGGACAAGTTATAAAAAGCACACAACTAAGTCACATTTACCTAATCACACTTCTGCATTGTTGATAGGACTGCAAACTGGCACAGTCCCTATGGAAAACAGTACAGAGATTCCTCAAAAATCTAAAGATGGATATATCATATGACCCTGAAACTCCACTGCTGGGTATTTATCTAAAGAAAATGGAAACACTAATCTGAAAAGATATGTACACCCACGTGTTCATTGCAGCATTATTTACAATAATCAAGACATAGGAGCAACCTAGGTGTCCACTGATAGATGAACAGATAAAAAAATGTGGTATGTATATACATATATACATACATATATGCATACATATATACGCACAATGGAATATTACATGGCAATAAAAAAATAATGAAATCTTGCCATTTGCAACAACATGAATGGACTTAAAGGATATTATTCTGAGTGAAATAAGTCAGGCAGAGAAAGACAAATACCATATGGTTTCACTTATATGTGGAATAAAAAAAAAAGATGGAAAAACATAATGAATATGGCCCCATAGAAACAGAGACAAAGGAATGGTTACCAGAGGGAGGGGTGGAAGGATGGGTGAAAAGGGAAAGGGGAATATAGTTAATAATATTGTGATAAGTTTGCACAGAGACAGATGATTACTAGAATTAATGAAGTGATCACATTGTAAGGTATGAAAATGTCAAATCACAATATTGTATACCTGAAATCAATATAACCAATATAAGATTGTATACAAACTATACTTAAATTAAAAAAAAAATTAAGAAGAAAAGAAGAGAATTGTTCCCACCCAATGGGCTTGGGGATCTTGTTGAGGATTCTGCAGAGGGTCAGACAAATCGAGCTTCTGGCATGATTCCTCAGGTTTTATAACAAAGTCTCTTATAAAAATTGCCTTCTCCTAAGAGAGTTTCAATGTTACTATGACAAAAGGAACTTATTCTGGGTGATCAAACATTCTGTTCTTATATGTTAATATAAACATTTACATCTGGGATTGGCATGATCTAAACCATTAAAATGTTATCAGATATTTGGAGTAGATGATATTAAACAAATTCATTCAAGAAGTCAATGTTTGTCCTTGTGGGTATGGCTAAAAAATGTCCCATTCTGTCTCATAGTCCCACCTAGGGCCTGGTGGACAAGCCTGCAGGGAGAACTTGATTTCCCAGGAGGCTCGAAGTCTGTACTGGGGTGAGAATCGAGAGTGAGGACCCAACATTGAACTCATGTCACTTCTCTGACCCAGGCTCCTCCATCTAAAAATATTTGAGTGAATCAACAGCGTTTGTAAGGAACAGTAAAACGTTCTTATAGTTTGTCCCTCTACTTTATGAATGTGCACATTATAACTGAAATGAACAGGAGTGAGATCCTTACCATCTCAAATGAAACCACATAGCTATAGAAGAACCAATGAAAGCTAAGGAGGAAAAGGCCCATTAAGAAAGGAAATTGAGAAACAAGGAGAGAAGTGTCCTGTGGGCAGGGCCCAGGGTGGTGATGGGGGAGCACTGGATGATAATGAAGGCAGGGATATAGAGGCAGAAAGGAAGCCTTAGCCCTATCATTGCTAATAGCTAACTACATGACTTAAAGTGATTCATTTAATGTAGCTTCTCAACTTTGATTTCTTTTTTTCTAGCTGTAAAACGGAAATAAAAGAGACTGACCCCTGTACCCCAGCAAGAACAAAACGGTATTCTAAATAAAAAGCACTCTGACAAATAAAATGTATTATAAATGTTATATGGGGTGACCACTGCTATTTAGCAATTTTCCATTCAAGATTACACAGTGCCTTACAGTTACATTTTATTGGTTCAATTAAATGTTAAATATTACAGACAACCACAATAATAATGGGCCTTCTGGTCTCGTAGCACTTTAAGGCTCATTAAGTATTCTCACGTGTTATTTTATTTGAACATTATAACAACTCTGTGAAGTAGGCTGTGAAAATTTCCTGAGTTCCATCTTACAGCTAAGGAAGCAGAAGCTCAGAGAGGCCAAGGGGTTCATCCAAGGTTGCACAGCTGGTCAGTTATAAAGCCAGACCTGAAGCTTTGCCTTTTGATTCTAAGTTCAATGTTCTTTAGACTCAAGTGGCAGAGTAGGAATTCCAGAGACTAAGAATCAAGAAAGTACAAAATTCATTCTGGAAACAAAAATTGTAGATAAGACACTAAGATCAATGCAAAATACTAATGCAAAAATGGTGCCAAGTGTTTGTCTTCTAGAGGGATACGAAATCAAGAAAGGAGAAGTTAATGTGGATGGTAATTATAGGAAAGGCTTCAAAGATTTTAAAAGGTCTGGACTGAAATGTGAAAAATGGATTCATCTGCATAATTAAAAATAAAGGTGGACTCTTAGGAAACAAGAAGCAAAGGCATGAAGGCAGGGTAGGGTAGTGGGAATAGGATTGCTCGCTTTATTCAGAGATGAGATGACAGGTGGTGGAATGAAAACCTAAGCAGAAGTTTCAACAGGTTTAATGGAACCAGATCGCAGAGAGACTGAAGGTTAGATGAGGGGTTTAGATTTGATCCTATAAGCAATGGGAGCTATTGTAGGTTCCTAATTGAGGGTAGGGCATTATATAATTAGTATATTGTCTGGTAGGGATGTACATTGAAGCAAAGAGAGCAGTTAGGAGATTGCTGCATTAATAAAAGCATAGTCACGAAGTCCTAGGTTACAGTTGTAGCAATGAAAATAAAAAGAAAGCTATCAATCTTAATAGCAAAGTTATTTAATAATGGGAGCAAAAGCATTATTCACTCATATACCCTACATGATTCTCAGAAACATAACAACTTTCTCAATCACATTTACCCTTAACCATGCTGCTGAAGTAAGTGATCTAGTTGCCAAAACAAAGAGTTCATTAAAAATTACATGAATTTGTCAAAAGCAGGGGTCCCCAAACTTTTTGGCACCAGGGACCAGTGCTCCTATGAGAATCTAATGCCTGATGATTTGAGGTGGAGCTGAGGTGGTGATGCTAGCACTGGGGTGCGGCTACAAATCCAGATGAAGCCTCACTCGCTCCCCCTCTACTCACCTCCAGCTGAGCCTGGGGGTTGGAGAATCCTGATCAAAAGGGTTCCTTATTTCATCCCTTAGTCTTCTATTTAAGAGGACTTCTCAGAAATAGTATGATTATACTCATGCATAAACACCATTGGGATCACCTTAGACCTCCCAATATAGGTAATTATGGATACATGTCATGTGTCACATGTCACCTTTCATTGGAACCCTATGAGCTCCAAGGATATGCAGGTAAAAATGGGGAGCAGAAGCAGGTGACAGAGAAGGAGGAAGAGAAGGGGCAGGAGGACAAGGACGAGTGTTGCACTGGTGCACTGGATCCTATTAACTTGATTGCTTAGGCCAGCTGGAGTCTTGGTACTCGATTCTGCCTTTCCAGGATCTATTATCTGAAGCCCTACCCCAAAGCAGTAAACATTATGGGTTGAAATTTTTCCCCTTCCTTTCTTGGTGGGTGGGTTTGTAGACATGGTCAAATGTGAACATAGCTACAGCCTCCATTTTTATAAGCGAATTTTTAAAAAGACACACTTTCTCTTTAAATTTCCATAGCTCTGTTGTGCTTTCCATTCCCTCTTCATTTCAGTGTGTGGGCATTATACACACGCACACCCAGACACCTCGCACACTGCACTGACAGCTGCTTGCCAGTCAATGAAGTCACATTACTCTGTCATGGATATGTGTGAAAGCAACAGCCTCACAGGAGGTGGGCAGAGGCATACACAGTGCAATCAACATAAACGGGAATTTTCTCTCTCCTGCGCCTGACTGTTTTGTTGGCTTATTGAGCAGAGGAGTGAACAAGCTTCATTAGGCGCAGAACTGTATTTAGAGGAAAAAATGTGTTTTTTATCGTCATTATATGTGATAATAACTTCACGAGACTGTCACCTTGAGATTCACACAGGATGGACAAAGCAAGCTCTCCGACTCTTGGCAAAGTCCAACAGAATTGACCTCTTTTTCCCATGGAAATGTCAACAGCTATTATACAACCAGCACTCCCCTAGGCAAATATATCAGAGCCCCTTCAAGAGCTGCAAGGCTGAGGACAGCTCAATCACTGTCATGGTACCTTCAGCACCTCAGAGAATCTCCCTTAGAGCTGATACTTACAATGTTCCAGGCCAGATATCTGTCACGTGGCCCAGGAGCTGCCCAGCCCAGGTGCTCTTATCAACAGCACAATTCATGGGCTATCATTCCAGCAGAATGACCTCCTTCCCAGACCCTGGCAACCCAGAAATTGGTGACCTAAACCAAGTACCTGAGAGCTTAATTGTAGTATTTTAAAGGAATTTTGTACTCCATGAAAACAACTTTTGAAAGATGGATGCTTATTTTGGATCAAATGCACTTACATAATGCCTGATGGTGTACAAAAAATGATTTGTCTCATCTGACATCATTAGACAACCCACAAGGACTTCTACACTTCCAAAGTTAAACCTCTATCCAAGACCAACCAAAGCCAACAAGCCTGCTTGATTGTTTAAATAAGAGATGTACAGTGGGAGGAAAGCTGCAGGACACTGGGCTAGGATGAGACTCCGGAAAGCTAATTAACAGGACCAGGAAAAGGGAGTGTGACAGACTCTCACACGCAAGTGAGCTGGCAGCCCTAACTAATTAGCAACAATTAATTTTACGGTAGGAGCAAGAACACATGTATTATGTTCTATAAAAGCTTAATAGATGTCACCATAAATCAGTCCTATCTCTCCCTTGAAATTCAACTTGCAAGCAGTCTGCCTGAAATCTTCAGGAATTATTAACAATGTAGAGCTGCCTGCTATGTCTTGGATCTTAATATGAAAAGCAAGATGTTTTTTTCTCTTCCACTTGGCCCTATCTAATCTTAGCTGCTGTATCCTAGACTGGCATTAGCAGGCTCAGACATACCCCAGGCCCTGAATCGATTCTGACTAAGAAGGACACAAAATGAGCAGCCTGGGCCTGCTCCTGGTAGGATTTGGGATCCATTGTCCACTATAGACCGGATATCCGTGTACCCAAAACGAGCTCCTTGCCCGAGATGGAAAATGGATTTCTTTATTTATGCCTCCTCCTATTGACATGACGTAATGGAACGTCATATTGAAAGGATCAGGGGCTCAGTGGGAAAGATAGCTGTGATCGAGTAGCAATGTCTCCTGGGCATGGGGACTAGAAGCACTGTTCTGGTATCTTTTTGCTTGTTTTGTTTTCATTTTCCATCATTTAAAAAATTTGGTAAAATGCAATAACCTAAAATTTATCATTTTAAAGCATACAATTCAGTGGCATTAAGCACATTCTCTATTTTGTGCAACTATCACCCTCATCTAGTTCCAGAAATTTTTCACCACCTCGAATGCTACTAAGCAATCACTTCCCATTTCCCCCTCGCCTCAGCCTCTGGCAACTACTAATATGTTTTCTGTCTCTATAGATTTGCCTATTCTGGATAGTTCATGGAGGTGAAATCATGCAGTATCCTTTCGTCTGGCATCCTTCCACTTAACATAATGTTTTCAAGGTTCATCGTGTCATAAACATGTATCAACATTGTTGATTTTTGGGGGGGAGGGTTGTTTTGTTTTGTTTATTTAGTTACTCTGACTAGCCCTGTGTGGTGACTAGTGTTCTTCTTCAGCTTCCTAAACAGCATATCAGTTTTCTTCTGAGTCAAGAACTCACTATGAGGCCCAGCTGAGTCCTTCTAGGCCCTTCTTTGATGGTTGTACTTTATTTCTCATCCTCCTAGGCTGAGAGGTGGACCCTGCTCTGAGAGAGCAGCTGAGCTATAACTAGGACTGCACTGTTTGTCAAAGAGCTCTTGCTGCCATGATCCACCAACTGGACCAGATTTCCCCAGAATGGAGGTAGACATGACACACCCTTTGGAGGTTTGTGCATGGCTTACTCTGGACTGACAGACTTCAGATGCCACACTTCCACCCAGTGAGATCCCCTAGTCTTGAGTCTACATTTGATTAATTTTATTAATCTTCCAGATAGCTTAATATTTTGGAATATATAATGGTAAATTAGGATGTAAGAAATGTGATCCCTGCTTCCAGGAAGATGGAGTAGATATAATCTTCTCAATTTTATGTAAGAAATGTGACCCCTGCTTCCAGGAAGATGGAGTAGATATAATCTTCTCAATTTTTCTCAATAAGTATCACTAAGAACTCTGCACAATACGTAGAAAACAAACATAAGAAAACCCTGAAAGGTGGAGAGGAGAAGGTAGGTTGACCAGGAACCTTGGAATGATGTGGTGGTGAGTTCACTGGATTTTATTTTTGTCTAATTATCCCCAGATTAGATATGTAGACATCAGCAACATGAAAATATTGCAGAACACAGGCACAAAAATCTTCAGAAAGAAACCTGCTCTCACTTTCCAAAAGCTGGGAAAGCAGCAGCCTAGGAAGACAAAAAACCTCTTACATAGTAACTTCTCTGCTCCTACTAAACCCCATAGAGTAATTGTGGCTTCACCTCTAGTTGTGCCAGCAAAGGCCAAATGGAGAGCCAGGACTTCTACCCTCATGAGGCTATAACAAGGCACCCAGCCATGGGCCCCGGTGGTATCAAAGAAAGGCCAAGTAGGAAGCTGAGACTTTTATCCCCACCACGCAATAATAAGTGTCACCCCAACCCCTACCAAAGGATAGATTACTATGCAGGATCCTGTGCTTCCATTTCTACCCTTTAGTAACCAGGCATCCCTATTCTTACCAACAGGGGTGGTGTCAGAGGTGGCCAAGTGGGGAGTTAGGACTTTTACCACTACCCAGAAGTAATGAGGCCACCCTTCATGTGCCCTGCCCCAGATACCATAGTATCAATGGAAGCCATGTGGGAAGTAGTAACAAGGCATTCCCACCCCTCCCAACCAAAGAGGAATCAGTGGAGGCCTAATAGAGAGCTGGTACTGCTACTCCCACTAAACAGTAATGAGAAGACCATCTCCTCAAGTGCTAACAGACGCTGAGTGGAAAACCTGGATGTCTACCTTCACCTAGCAGTAACAAGGCAGGGTCCCCCATGCCCTATTAGGGTAGTATCAGAAGAAGCTGGCTAAAACAGAAGACTTAAACAAGATCTGAGTCTCATAACAGAATACCCCAAATTTCTAAGCTTTAATCAAAAATCACCCGTCAAACCAAGGACTGATAAGATCTCAAACTGAATGAAATAAAAACAATCAATAGATGCCAACACCAGGATAATGGCAATGTTAGAATCATATGGCAAAGATTTTAAAGCTGTCATCATAAAAAATGCTTCAATGAACAACTACAAATTCACTGAAACAAATGAATAAAAGTAAGTTTCAGCACAGAAATAGAGGACGTAAGGGAATATCCAATGGGAACTTTAGAACTTAAAAATATAATAACCAAAATTAAAAGCTCAATAAATGGGCTCAACTACAAAATGGAGGGGATAGAGGAAATGACTTAGTACACTTGAAGACAGACTACAAAAATTATCCAATCTGAACACCAGAAGAAAAATAGACTGAAAAAAAATTAATGGAGCCTAAATACATGGAATTGTGGGACTATAACAAAATATCTAACATTCATGTCATCAGAGTCTTAGAAGAAGAGGAAAAAGAAGGCATGGTCAAAATGTAATTAAAGAAATAAAGACTGAAACTTCCTAACTCTGGCAAAAGACATAAACCTAAAGATTCAAGAAATGAACTCCAAACAGAATAAACCCCCCAAAAAACACACAAGGAAGATTATAATCAAACTTCAAAAAATTAAAGATAAAGAAAAAAATCTTGAGAGCAGTGAAAAGAAAATGATACCTTACCTATAAGGGAAAAACTATTTGAATGACAGTAGATTTCTCATATGAAAGTATGGAGGCCAGAAGGAAACAGCAAGATCTTATTCAAGTAATGAAAGAAAAACACTGTTAACTCAGAATCCTATATCCAATGAAAGTATCCTTTGGGAACAAGGAAAAACTAGACAAATACAATATCTTTGCCTTCTCCTTTGGAGAAGCAAAAATTATAATATTGTCTATTGTGATTTTAAATTATGTAGAGGAAATATTGAAGGCAATTATAAATGAAAAAGAGAAAGTAAAAGAGAATAATGTTTCTACATTTTATTTGAACTGGTGAAATGTCAAAACCAGTGGATAGTAATAAGCTATGTATATATAATATAATATACTAAGAACAACCACTAAAAAAGGTATGTAAAAGGACACACTCAAAAATATTATAGATACATCGAAATAAAATTCCAGAAAAAGTTCAAATAACCCAGAAGAAAGCAGGAAGAAGAAAAGAGATATAAAAACAACAATGACAAAAGAGAACAAACAGAAAACAAAAAATAAAATGGGTGACTTAAGACCCAATATATCAATAATCACATTAAATGCGATGATCTAAATATACTGATTAAAAGACAGAAATTGACAAATGAATTAAGAAATATGACCCACCTCTATATGGCATCTACAAGAAAGTCACTTTAAATATAACAATACAAGTAAGTTGAAAATAAAAGAATAGATAGAAGAATATATATATAAAACATTCTCGAAATGACAAATTTGTAGAAGAACAGATTAGTGGTTGCCAAGAGGTTACAAATGAGAAAGAACTTAGGCAAGCTTTTGAATGAATGTATTCAAATGCATTTCAGAAACAGAACAAAGTAAAAAGTAACACAGGACAAGATGCTGGGGTCCATAACCACCTTATATGGGGAGAGAAGCGGGTGTAGCTATAACAGAGCAATGTGAAGGATCTTAATGATGATGGAAATGCTCTGAATCTTGACTGTACCAATGTCAATATTCTAGTTGTAATATTGTACTAAAGTTTTATAAGAGATTACCATTGGGGGAAACTGAGTAAAAGGTGCATGGGATCATTTTGTATTATTTCTTACACTTGTACGTGAATCTAAAATTACCTCAAAATAAAAAAAAAATTAAAAAATGTCAGTGATATGCCTTGTGCCATTGGTAAGGTTTAATATGGACAAAGCACGTTACTTGCTTGTTAAGAAATACTGAGCCGCTAAAAGCTACCATTCATTATTAACAATTATTCCTTGGATCCCACCTACATCATAAGTGAGCTTCTTGAGGGCCTGACACATGTATTATTTGTCCATAAATCCCCCATCGCAACTAGTGAGTACCCTGCTATGTAATAAGTGCTCAATAAATGTTTGTTGACTTAATGTTTTTATCAGTAATGTGTTGAGTATGTTAGTGTGTGTGTTGTGCACTGTGAAAACATTGCTTGCTGCATATGAGAAAAATATTAAAGAAATATGTCAGAAAGTAAATTAATGCCACCCTTTCAAAAGCAATTAGATTTCTTTGCTTTTTTTTTTTACTAGTGTTCTGTTTATTTGTTTCTTTGTTTTTGTGATTACAAAAGTAATCAATGTTTATTATAGAAAAGTTCTACAGTCTAGAAATGTGCAAGCACCTTACACTGAACCTATTTCAATGACTAGACAAGTCACTTCTAATTAGACATGACATGCTTCCAAAGTGTTTGATTCCAGGTTTCTCGCTCATTGAGTCATCCATTCATCAGATATAGGTTGAGGATCTGCCAAAGGCAGTCATGTGGACCCAGAGAGAAACGCAGCTCCCTACATTCTCTTACAAATAAAATGGACTCGCTTTTTTGAAGGGTCCAGCCAGAAGGAGCCTTGTTTTTCTTTACTAGTGGCCAGTATCAGAATAACCTTAGAATCCTGTACTTTGACATCTTAAAAGGACGGTGTTTCCTGGTTAATGATAAACACAGCTGAGTATTTTGCCAGCAGTAAAGGGGACATCTCCAGGGGACGTCTCGTGGCCTGGTACCACAACCAATGGAGAAAGCAAGAAATAGCCAAAGGATATCAACTGGCCTTTATATAAGAGGTTGGGAGTTCAGGAACTATGAACTTAGGCAAGATTTTGAATGAACGTATTCAAATGCATTCAGAAACAGGACAAAATAAAAAGTAACAAAGGACAAGATGCTGGGGTCCATAACCACCTTATATTTACATCAAATCTATATTCTTGGAAAAACCTTATTCTTTGTTCATTAAAAGGAAAAAGGGTAATACTTCTGAAGACAACCAGGCAAAATCTACCTTATCAACAGAAATGCATTATTTTCATTCCCTGATAGTTGCAGCTGGTGTAAATTTTTATTCACCAACCTGAACAGAATTAAGCAAAGCTTTTGGGATTTTTGCCAGGCAGGTACAAAAATATGCTGGGTTTTTGTTGTTGTTGTTGTTGTTCCATGTTTTGAAAGAGAAGTAAACTAACTCAGAGAGTGTGTTTCTGTTTTATTGTTCCTATTGATAGTAGAAGGGAACCAAACAATCTAGACTTTTACCAAAATGCCAAGTGGGATTCCAAATGCAACATGTTTTTCAGTTCATTTTCTGAAAATGTTCTGTTGCTATGGAAATAGCTATGCAATTTATCCAAATGAAGCCCACTATTCACAGGTGAGGACTTCTAACTGGGTTCCCCATACTCCCTTGCCTTTTATAATAGTAATCTAGTCAAAACCTGCATTAGAAGCAGTCCTGCCAGCTACAAAAAGAGTTGCTGGTGTCAAGTTCACATTTATCACCACTTGCTATTATGATAGGTGATGCTAAATACATTATCTGTGGTTCGAAGGAGATTTGCATGTTTCAATTCCACAAATATTGATTTCACATTCTCTGGAGAACTGTCACAACTACTCCGTTGTACTTTATAGAAATACTTTGAATTTCCTCAAAAGCATACTGAATTTTTTGAGCCAAATAACTGGTTAAAAATTTCCTTCTTTAAAATGAAAACACCTTTTAAAAAATTACTTTTACAAAAGGAAAAAGATCAAGAATAAGCCCAAGGGCATGGGAGGACAGGTTGTTTATTAAGTACAATTTACAAAGAAATAAACAGAAACATCGAAAGCAAAGCAGTCTCTCCACAGGCAGAGTAGGCAGCTGCCCACGTGTTATCTCAAGAGCACCAGAGGCCACTTCTGATTGCAAACCTCTTTCAGTTGCCTTTGGCCCCTTTGCCAATGCCAGAATTACCTTTAGTCTTCATGGACCTGATTGCTGTATGACTTGACAGGGCTCATTAACATCCACTAACCCTAGGACTCTGAGAGAGAAGGACAGGGAACAGGTCTATTTTGATGGAAAATACACTAAATCCAGCAAAG
This sequence comes from Pteropus alecto, assembly GCF_000325575.1. Taxonomy (NCBI): domain Eukaryota; kingdom Metazoa; phylum Chordata; class Mammalia; order Chiroptera; family Pteropodidae; genus Pteropus; species Pteropus alecto. The sequence goes on from NW_006438906.1 coordinate 3,965,740, forward strand.
GTCACTAATGTTGGGGTTGGGCAGAAGTGGGAAGAACCAGTCAACGGGAAGAGCCAAATCAAACCCTCTCAGCCGCTATCCCTTCTGACCCTAACACTCATCATCTCACCACTGGCAGTGTGTTTGCCTAATGGTGGTCTGGTGAAACTTCCCTTCAAGGTCACTAACTGGCTCCACCTCACAAACCCAGTTTTTCTCTCAGCCTTCATCTTTGTCCTCGATGCATCATTTGAAACTATCGTCTGCTTGTTAGAATTTCTCTGTCTTGTCACTTCTAGTTCTATTGTTTTCTCATCTTTTTCCTCTTCTTCTTGCTACTCCTGAATTCTTGGCAGCCACAAGCCTGAAACACTGAAATTAGCATCCTCTTTTTCTTCTTCTTTACATATTATCTCCAATTATAACCACATATTATTTTCAAGCCTCAGATCTTCCTTCCATACAGATCTCTCCCCATCACTATCTCTAGCCCCATAGCTCTTCTGATCTTGTTTCCCATTTCCAACTTCCTTTAGGACATTTTTCCCTGGACTTTTTTTCTGCTCCTCGAAGGCAAAGCATTAGAAATCATCCACGTTGTAGCACATGATAAGTTGTACTTCCCTCTTAAGGCTAACTTAATAATCCATTATCTGTTTATGCCACATTTGGTTTATCCATTTATCCACTGATGGACACTTAGTCCTGTATTTTTAAAGCTCCACTTTTGTGTCCACATGGTTTCTTTGTACATTCCTAGTTTCTAGTGCATGTGCACACACGTGCATGCACACACACACACAATATACTTCTACAACTCCTCCATGGAGTAGGTATAGGAATAATAGTGTTATCATTAGAGTCTATGGCCATGCCACCCTGAAAAAGCCTGATCCCATCTGATCTCTGAAGCTAAGCAGGGTCGGGCCTGGTTAGTACTGGATGGAGAACCACCTAGGAAGACCAGGTGCTGTAGGCGTAAACAATGAAAAAATAAAGGATTGTAAACTGACAAGGTCCTTGCAATCTGTGAGGTCAACCAACGGTTGCCTCGCCTAAAAAAAATTTTTTTTAAATAGTGTTACTATTAGATATTATACATATATAATAGTGAAATAGAGTATTTCACTTGAGGAAACTTACCTTTCCTCAACATCTTCATCACTTTCTTTCTTCCTCTTTTAACATATTATCCTCTGTTTCTCACTTATATTGTACCTTCCATAATAAAGATAGCTCTACTCTAGCAAATTCTTTCCATGAATGTGTACATCATCTCAAGCCCTTGTGTGCCTTCTTCTCTCATCTAATGCTTATACAGTCACATCAGATTCTTCTCACTATCTACATCACTTTTCCCTGTTTTATTTTTAAAAATTAATTTTTAATTCTCCTTAAGATTGACAAACATAAGACTAAGGAAATATTAGTATAAAAGAGAAGAAAAGATAGATATTTATAAACTAAAATGGAGATGTATTTAATACTTGGATTATAACTGTTACTTTCCACTATATTTTATTGCAAAACTAGAGATTCAACTTTGAGTGAAATATTTTTGTGAGCTAGCCTCATAGTCTAACCACCATTTATACAATTGTTCCTATAAGTGTAATACATTCCAAGTTTCTAAAAATTTGCTTTATTGTCATTAAGCATCTGCAATGTAAGATCAATATTTCCTCTCTCTTCACATAATACCTTATTATTTGAAGTGATAACACTAAATTTTTATCTCTGATATCAGAGGAGAAACAGAGTTGGAATGAAAACACTCACAGAAAATTCAGATGCCTTTTTTTGCAATTTGCTTCCACTTTCTTAACCACATTTTCTCAAGTGACAGTTGTTATAAGAAGATAAAATATTATGGTGGAGGATGATGGTAGAAAATGCCATCGACAGTGGAGGTAAGAAGGGAGATAAAGCAAAGCATGTTAAAAAACCACAAAGTAGAAGCCATGCTTGAAGAATATATGATTGCCTTGCTGAGAACTTATTAAAACTCAAAGGTGTATATAAAGATTAAAAATTAAGGTTGGCTGGAGTTATAGAGCTAGGCAAGTTCTCTGCAAATTCCACTAATAATTAAACTTTTACAGCATTCTGTGTGACTCCTAGAGTAATGCATTGAAGAAATGGAGTGTCCTCTGCCCAAGGTTAGGCAAGAAGCCAGTTCAGTGATGAGGATTAGAATTCATGAATTCTCAGTTCCGAACACCATGTGCCTAGCATACAGGGTAGGAAACTATAATCTATAATAACTTCTGATTAAGAAAGGAAAGTCAGACAAGAATGTGTTTAGAAGTAAGGATATTTCCATATTTAAACTGTTTTGTAGCACCTATCAGATTTCTTTTCTCAATTTTTTTTTTTTTTGGCATTGCAAGTACTGTTCATTTAGATTCACTAATTTTGAACAGCCCGAAGCAGCTGTTCAATAATAGTTGAAGTATCTGCTTAGTAATACTCTAGGCAGGAAGTTATACTGGTTCATTGATGAAGCATCCCCCCTGATTCAGTAAAAAGACTACTCCTCCCAGGCCAGGTAAATGTCTTTAGCATATTCAGAAAGGAAAGCTAGGAGGAAGGAA
>NW_006438906.1:3968332-3971895 GCF_000325575.1 Pteropus alecto
AAGAAAAAGAAGATATTTAAAAAATAAATGCAACCTGTACAGAAAAGGAAAGATTTTCCTGCCTATTAAGAATACACTGCTTCTTCTAGATGACCTTTTTCAATCAAAAAATACGATGCATTGAAATCAAATATTTTGTCCAATTTAAGATAGAGTTAGCAGGTATTTTAGTGCTGGGATGATCATATCATAAGAATTGGGAAAGGTGATGAAACTGTGAGAATATGATTAGCTATAGAATAGCTCCAAATGATCATCAGCTCTACTCCATCCTCATGGCTTTCATTCTCAAAGTCACCCCACGGTCACAAAATCAACCCAACAGCTCAAGATGCCTTCCAGGAAAGCTTTATCTAGGGACTTGTGTGTTACGAGGACTATATTGGCCAGAACTGTGCCAAATCTATAGCTGCTAGAGAGTCAGGAGAACTGGCCCAATAGACTGTTTTGCAATGATGTAAATGGTCTATCTGTGCTGTCCTATTTCATAGCCATTTGAAATAAAAATACTCAAAATTTAATTTAATTTAATTTAATTTTAATTTTAATAGACATATGTATAGATTTTCAGCTGAGTGATCCCATAGAAGTAAAAAATTCCCTCTTCTCTAAATTGAAGAGAGTTACATGGAGATCATAGGAGGTAGGATGAGGTGGGGAAAAGGATAAAGAATCATTGAAATAATTGGTTTGTAAACATGTGAAATCATGCCAGTGACTTGACAATATTGTTCATTTAGACCTCACAGAAGCTACAGCAGGCAGTACTATACTCATTTTACAAATAAAATAACTAAGGCTCAGTTGTGTGACTTGGCTAAACCATAGAGTTAATAGTGGCAGAACTGAGTTTTGAGCCTGGGGCTTTCTTGGCATCGGAGCCCATGCAGTCTCCATCATCACAAAGAAAGCCATAGAGACCCAGACAGGAGGAGCCGGAATTCCTAGATAAGGGAGGAGAGTTAGGGAATATTTTTTTAAATAGAGTGCCCTCCTGTCATCTCTACTATTACTTGTCCTGTAGATTTGTTTGCTTACTTCCCTTCTCCTTATAATAATCTACTTTTTTAATTAAGATATATATATACACTCACTGTTTATAAAAATTCAGATTTCTCCTAAAAGTACCAAAAATAGAATAAAAAGCATCCCACTTCCCACCTCTGGTCCTGAAGCTTCTCGCCTCACCTCTCTTTATCCTGAACTTCTGTGAAATAGTATACAGGTTCACAGATTCTCCCTAATTCTTGTGTCCCCAAACCATGCATATGGATCCTCAAGCAGTTCATAGAACATACAAGAATTTTTAAAGCTTTTTTTCTTTTACTTTCTCACCAGTAAGAAAAAGATCCCTAAAGTAAAAAAGCAATGATAGTGCTGACGTTAGTCTTTAGATATTACTAAGTAAATTTACTAAAGTAATATGCATCTCGGCTTCAAAGGAGAGGTGAGTTTCTGGCATTTTGAACAGTGAGAGTTATGATTTAGACATGAGTGGGGCTGCGGCTTTTGAAAAGAAGACAGTGGAGGGAAAGGGGAGCCAAGACACAGGAGCTATCACTAAAATTATTGAACTTTAGAAACATCCACAATATTTGGGGAAAAATAGGGTTATAAATAAAGAGACAGATAAAAACAAATATGCTTTTTTAATAACTTGGGGATTCTTGTATAATCTTAATTATGATGCATTTATGCTTATTTTATAGGACTTAGAGCATTGTTTAAATTTTTAAAATTCTAAGAGTTATAGTAATTTATATTTATCTCCTCATTTGAGGGGTCTAATGTGTGAGTTATTTGCTGGAAAAAACCTTAATCAACATGCAACCTGTACATTTTCTTTTAGAAATTATCATTGTACTTACAATGTTCCACTCAGTGATTTTATTTCTAGGTCAAAGTGTGAACCAACTGTATGCAGTTCATTAGCACAACCGGCTCCTTACCTCCTGTTACCTACTCATCATCTTTTGATCAATACGCTGCTTCCTAATGCTTGCAAAAAAAAAAAGGTTTTTGTACTCAAGTTGATAAATATTTTTAACTGTTGAAACTTTTAAATTGAAGACTTGGAGAAAGGAATTTTAAATGAATCAATAAAATGAGGCTTTTAAATTTAATCCAGACTGTCCCCTGTCATCTCAGAAGAGCTAAGGAGCCTTCCTTTACCATTTGATGATTGGAAAAGACGATATTAATGATCCTATCACTGAAAAAGTTGAGTTTACGTTTAGATTCACAAGTACAACTACTTTTTAAATAGCGCTGTCAAACCTTCCCTAAACATGCCTCTGAAATGCATTGCTTTGGTTCATTTTAGAATTGCCGTGGCTAAGAGATACAGGCGATGTACAAAGGAAAAAGGAAACCATGAAAGCCGCCCCTCACTGGGCCCCTCGTATCCTTATGACTCTCCGTAGGGGATCCAGGTTTAAGGACAAAAGCTTCAGGAATATCCTTTCTTCACTGTCCTCTACCCTATAAACACATCAAGAACACACAAAATCCTTCACATGCTCTGACCTCAGGGAGAGGAGAAAGGCGGTAACAGAGTCCCAAATAGAAACAGGTAGATTGCCTTCTCATCCCATCTCCGCTGATTGTTAGCTATGAGGCCCTGGACCAGTCACTTACTCTTCAAACAGTTTTCTCATGTTTTAAATGAAGAAGTAGAACTAGATGATCTCTGAGGTCCCAGCCAACACTAATATTCTAAATGTGATCATGGCTATAGAGAAGCCATCACTTCCTTTCCTTGATACTAGCAGAAATGGTATGATTTCTAGCAAGAGAAGCATTTGGTGCCATGTCTAATGGGAAAGATGAAGCTGTGAGATGTTCCTTTTGCTTGAGATGCCCCCAAAGTAAGCTGTTCCCTTAACACAGCTTCATTCTTTTATATTACCCTGACAGGTATTTTTAAATCTCTTCTCTTCTTGGATTTTCCAAATGGCCCTAAAAAATGGGCAAGGAGGAATATTTATCCTACAGACTAAGGAACTAAGAATTTGAGGAGCTGAATGTCCACTGACAGGGGACTGAAATCCTGGTCTTTGGGTTCCTAGGGTGATGCCCCACTGTGATGCTCTGTTCATTGCCAGAAACATTCTTTCTCTTCATTTTTGTCTCTGTGCCTGATGCTTTCTCTCTACCATTCTCCCTCCTTTCCTCTATGACCAGATTTTCACAATGGAAATAAGAAATATAATCCCTTTGTAAAAGGTATAAAGTAGTTATTTTAGAAAAGTAACTGGTTCAAATTCCTGACGCATATTCAAATACGCTACTCAAACTGTACCTTTGGCCTTCAGTGACATAGTTACAGGAATGAGAACACCAGGCCAGGGAGTGAAGCTTGGCTGGTGGGGAGGCGGGTGCCCTCCCGACTTTCTAGAAAGATAATAAAAACTAATAAAATAATAATTAGCTATGCGATTGAATTGTTAAAATTTCTATTTGAATTGAAGGTACATATTTAAAACCCACTGCCATCATGCCTAGAGTCCTTTGTGCACCTCCTCAGATATTTTAGACACATTATGTCCTGAAATACAAGTTCA
>NW_006438906.1:3971933-3996979 GCF_000325575.1 Pteropus alecto
ATCTCTAAGTCATTAGAATTTAAAAACATATTTTGTGTTTCTCAATGTGCTGAGTCAAACGTCCATGTTGCTATCTTTCAAAAAAAAAAAAAAAAAAACCACCAATGCATCGATTTTGAAAAGCATCATCTTCCTGTCCCCCAAATCTCAGAATTCAGATCACTTCAAAAAAGGTACAGTGCCAGACTTTGTCATCATTGAAGAAAAATACCTCATAAAGCAAGTCTTCATTCAGAAATAAACTGAAAACACTAAAAAAAAAACCCCTCTTTCCTCAGCAACATTTAAGCCACTTCAAGTTGGAATATGTACATAAGAGGAACAAGGTCCATTTGTCCAAACAGAAAGATCTACTTCACCTAAGTACATTGTACCCAGCCACAGCCAGACACAATTTTATATTTATAACATCACCTGGAACCACAGACAACTAGTAAAATAGAGACATTCTTCTGAAAAAGCAATGTTACCACAGAATGCAGCTCTGAGAGAGACGTCAAGCCCAAAAGTCAAACATTTCCAAGTTCTTCTTATGTGGCTTTATTGAATCTCATCAGCTACGGTTGGTCACTCCCTCTAAGGCCACAGAAGTGGTAGCATTTTCGTTAGAGATAAATCTGTCCTACAAAGATGGTTTTCAAAGCTAGCTATAGATATCACAGAAAGAATGAACAGCAGCAGATGGGATCTTTCCTCTTTGTCTTATCTCATAGGCTTTTCTGCCTCTGGGGTTCCCCAAAAGTCAAAGGCAGCACTGCACAAAACAGTGAGTCTGGCCTTCTTCCCACCCCAGGGCTAAGATGCAGTTGCCATAGCAACAAAGATGTGAGCATCCCTTGGTCTTTCCCTCACAGGCCTTTTCAGCTGGCATTTCTTTCATCTTCTTCAGATCCCTGTGTGGCAGGAGTGAGATGGAATTCACTACTGCCCCAGCTAACATGAGTGACCATCAGCACGTGAGCGATCAAACAGAAGCGCCCTGAAGAAGAGATTTGCAAGGGTGTGAAAGAAGATTTGGCTTTCATACCCCATCCTTCTGGGTCTTAAGGCACTGATCACATATGGGTCCAGGCATCATCTCAGCCTCACGCTGTTTTTGTCATAAACGGAACAAGAGTTGCCAGTACTCAAGGGAATCTTGTACCAAAACAGGTGAGTGCCCATGATGGCAGGTGTTATAGGCCCCACAGTAGAAATCAGAACCATGACATAAACAATGACATAGTAACAACCATAGTATTGTGTCCTGGAGGAAATAGGACATGGTGGTCAAGACTTTGGGCTCAGAGGGGGAACTGCAGAGTTCTTATCTAGCTCTTCCATTGCAGGACATGGTGGTCAAGACTTTGGGCTCAGAGGGGAACTGCAGAGTTCTTATCTAGCTCTTCCATTGGCCAGCTTTCTAGCTGTGATGTCACAATATCACCCTGGGCCTAGGTCGCCTCATGTGTTAAAAGGGGATAATGACATTAATAATAATACCATCTCTCTCTTGGAGCTGTGACTACGACTCCAGGAAGAGTCAGGTAAGCAGTTCTAGGAAAGGGAGACACCCTCGCCCCCAACACACCCAAATTACAGGCACTTCTCCTACTCCTAGTTTCCAGCTATTGGCCCGGAAATACCAAGGGCTACCTTGACTCTGCACACATTTACTCTCGCCTCAGTCATTATCCTCACCATTCATCTTACCAGGAGCCACTTCTAGAGAGTGGCAGAGGAACAGAGTTTTGCTACCAGAGCTGTCCCACTACTGGGACTGTGAAACAGATCACTGTTAAATTTTAATCTCTTCTCTTAATATGTATGGTAGGTAGTCATTTATGTGTAAGTACAGTCAAAAGTCACAGGGAGGGAGAAAGGAACAGATCCTTCTCTTAAAGGAGCAGACCCTTCAACTACACGTATACTCTGCCAGTTTTATTTCAGAGATACGTAAAAGAGTTAGCTAGCTAGCCCAAGATACTGAAGTACACCAAACAACTTTAGAGATACACCATGGAAGCCTAACATGAAATTCCTTCCTTCCAATTTTGGGGGATATCATAAGTCGTTAGAACTGGGTTAATCTTGGGGAGAAAAATATGCGTCAAATTCCCATCACTGCCTATTTCATCCATCCAGCATGTTACTGGGCACCTCCTCTATGCCAGGCAGTGTTTTAGGCACTGAGGATATAGCAGTGGGTAAAGGAAACCGAAGTCCCTACCCTCCTAGAGCGTACATTCTTGCACATTGCCTGGCACCAAAGAGAGCTCAGCAAGAGTTGTTGAATGGATACACACATAAACTTTCACCCAAATGACCAAATCATCCTGCTAAATCTAGAGTAGCTATGTAATTTCTTCAAAGTGTAGTCCTGTGTATTACCGAAGTTGCTTTGAAGAAAAATTATAAACAAATAGTGATTCATTTCCCAGAGAACCTATCTCAACAACCAAATTGAGCGAAAGAGAAAGAGAGGGGGAGAGAGAGAGAGAGAGAGAGAGAAGAGAGAGAGAGAGAGAGAGAGAGAGAGATTGGTTTCCTCAAATGGGGCAACCTAAGAATCCCAGGAAAATGTTATTTAGAAATTAACATAGGCTTATGCAAGAGAACAACATAGACAAGTACCCTATCACACCCTTTAAAAATCTCATCGAATGAGTTTAAGATCTTGGCATCATTTGTCTTTTATTATTAGGTAATAATTCCTCAAACTCTCTCCACTCAGCAAGCAAGCCTCTTACACTACAAGCTTCTCCTACTGCAGTGCAAGATGGGAGAAGGGAGTAAAACTTGGCAGAGGCAATCCTTAAGAGCTTTATGTTCCCTTCTCTGCAACACTGTATTGATTTGCTCATAATCCCCAAAGATCTGAGACATTTTATAATCATGACCATAATTGAATGCCATCAGGGGTTCAAGGGGACTTCCTTCTTTAACATTTAAAGAGACAACAGCATCAGTTTAAAAGTCATGAAACCTTACCAAGAAGACAAGGCAACCCCACAGATGGACCTGCCTTTCTGATCTCCACTTTCTTGATTGTGGCTCTGAGTGCCTAGCCACCGGTTCCAGAGATACACAGAGAAAATTCCCCATCCCTCCCCAGGATTCCATTATCTGGTTGCCAGTATAGCACGACATGCAGAAGAGAGTAAGAGCTGCTTGGGGAGAATCATTTCCAGGAAAAAAAAATTTTAAAAGCTTTTCATCAAAGACTGCTGCTATGAACAAGAAAGGTAATGGATCAAAAGTGCCAGGAAAATTTAAACCTACCTCCAAAATCGCATTCAGGCAGCACCCCAAAGTCGGAGAAAGTAAAAATTTATATATGACAATAATTGCTTAAAAGTTAAGGCTGGAAAGTTGTAAAATATGTCTTTGAGATTTAAAGGACATCAAAAAAAAAAAAAATGTAAAGTCTCCCGAGCCTTCCGTTCTTTTGTCTATATTATTGTCAATATCCTGCTGTCTCCCCAACCTCACTTCCTTCTCTTTGTCCTGAGTTTGGTAAGCTGTGTCGGTTATTTTCTCAAGTTACCCTATTATTAAGGGTTATAACTTTTCCCCATTATTGCTCGGATAAGCTTGAATCATAGATCTATATATTTCCTTGCAATTTTAATCCAGCTGAGCCAAGTTGCAAATGCCTTATCTTCTCTAATGCCTGTCCGATTTCCCTCCATCTATTAAGCTTTGTTTGTACCTAATTAGAGGAAAAGGCTTATGAATTGTGTCCCGATTCTGTATGGCCTTTTTGAAGTCATCATAGACAATATTATCAATGATTGATTGTATCTGTTGTTTTGTGATGCATATACAGCAATTTATTAACATGATGTCTGTCATCACTCATGTTTTGATATATTTGTAAATTAGGCTTCATGGTAAGATTTTTGTAGATGAACTATTGCTTGGATGATAATTTTACATGACCACAATATAAAACTCAAAGACTATAAAACTCAAAGAAGCTTTCTATTCTTGGCCAGCTTTAAGCAAGACACACTGAAGCTCAGATAGGATATTCAGGTCGAGGTGTGGAGAAGGGGTGGGAAATATTCCCGTTCTTTCTGAGTAGAATTAGACTGGTCCATGTAATGAGATAGAACAGAAAGCTAGGATGGCTAAGCTATAATAGGCAAAAAAAAAAAAAAAAAAATTGCTCAACTTTACCTTAACTCAGCAGCCAATGACCCATTAACGTACAAAGCTAAGTAAGATCATCTGTTAGTGGAGATAAGCGTGATTGCTGCTGGTCTGATTATACAAACTGTGTCCCATTAAATTAAATATGTGAGATGCAAAACAAAGAAAACCAGCTCACAGTTGGAATGCATTCAAGGCCTCGGAGCAGCAGCTTTCTTAGATTAATGTGGGTGTGCAAGGCAGATTATTAAAACCCCTCCAAGCGTGGGGTCTGACCAGTGCATGTGATTGCCAGGCACCTGTTAGAGTTTTCATTTATCCAAATAACACCGAGCGGCTCAGCCTTGGGAACATACTCGCTGCATAGCCTGGCCCTCTGGATTTAACAGCCCAATGATATCTCCTTGCAACACTTGGTGGGAGAGGCCTTCCGGGAGTGCATTTCATCTGTACTGCCCTCTCCTTGTTACTAAATGTACCACATCTATCTCAGAAAGTAGGATGACCTGTTTCCTGTTGTCAAAAGAGCTCTGTGAGTTTGGAAAAGCCTCAAAGATAACGTCAGCTCATGCATACGGCTTCTTCTACAGTGGAGGCAGAGCGGGCATCTTCTGCCTGGTTGACCAAGAATCCTCACTCAGCTCTAGAGGTACACCATTGTCCCTCGAGTTCACGTGGCATACTTTGAGGCAAACTATTTCCTCCATCTCATGGAACAATCATAATAAAATCAATAATACAGAGTCTGATTCAGAGCCACGAAGGCAGACACACTAATAAACACAGCCGTGCCTGGTATTTGCGGCATGTCATGGGTGTGCCATGCCTTCTGCTCTCTGTCACATGCCAACCTGTGTGTCCACATCCACCTTGTCAAAGAGAAGCTGCTGTTGAAGGTTTTTAGGGGCTGAAGTCAGGACACAGGGTCAACTGCTCCAAAACTGCTGAGCAGTCAAGTTCAACTCCTAGAACAACAATCCTTCCTTTTACAAGGCAGCAAAAGGAGCAGTGGACAAAGAAGTACACTTCCAAGATCTGCAATTTCAAAAAAGTATGAGATAAAGAAGCCCAGTTCTCACACAGAGTACAGACTGTATGCTTCCATTCATATGAAGCTCCAAGACAGGCAAAATAAATCTATGTTTGAAGACAATTAGAACGGTGATTATTAGAAATAAGGGCAGATACATTTAGATATATGATTTGTCGTCTCATGGAGTGCAGGTGGAGGGAATTGACTGGAAAGGCACAGGAGGAAATTTTATGGGTGAATAGCAATGTTCTGGATCTTGATGGAGGTTTGGGATACACAGAAGTATGTATTTGTCAAAGCTCAGGGAATAATACATTTAAGACTAGTGTATTTCATTACATGTAACTTTTATCTCAAAAAAGAAAGAGAGAAAAGAAGAAAGGGAGGGAGGGAGACAGAGAAAGAGAGAGACCATAAACAAACATTAAACTATAGCTTATGCTTGTTGAAGTATTCAGGGTTGGTGTCCTGTTGACTGCAGCTTCCTTTGAAATGCTTCTAAAAACAGATGGACTGATGATGATAGATCTTCCATGCAGAATCCAGATGGGAACATGGGTGTTCACCAAAGAATTCTTTCAACTTTTCTGTATGTTGAAACATTTTGTTAATAAAATATAGGGAATGGAAAGAAGAAATTCAATTCTACTTTTTAAAAGTCAGTTTTCAGAGTTGGCAATGTGAGGTTTGGTGACTTGCCAGATGGAGTTTCTCACACAGAAAATTTTAAGATGTGAGAGGCAGAGCTAGTACTAAGGACAGCAGTGCACATGGCTCTTTCTGTACTTTGTGGAGATTCTGCTGCTGGGGCCTCTCTCTCTCTCTGGGCTCTACTGGAATATAATATACAATTCTGCCTTGCAGCAGAGCTCACATACTTAAGCAAGAAAAATGTCTTTTGAATAATTTACAGACTTTGACCTGAAACAAGGGCAGATACATTTAGATATATGATTTGTTTTCTGGCTGCTGTGCTATTTCAAAGCATCCTTGTTACTGCTTGTGGTGAAAAACTCCCCTACTATCAGAGAAATGAATCAGACTGGGTTACTAAAACCATACCCTATAGCTCTCCTAGCCTACATCCATCTTCCTATCATGTTAGCTTAAGTTCATCTCTTAAAAAAATACTTTTAGTGTGACACATGCGGGTAAAGAATTCTTTTTTAAAGCAGAATATATTGGCTGAGCCAAACAAGTTAAGTTACTTCCCTGAATATCTTAACAAAACAGTGTCCTTTCTATATTTCTGCAGATTCTAATTTATAACTCTCAATTCTATAGGTTAAAGGATGAAAACATAGACACAAACATCAATAAAAATCCCTGGTATTAGGCTTTGGGACTCAGTCTTAGATTCATGCTAAGTGAGATAAATACTTGAACTTACATCTAGGCTGTATCTCAGTCTCCACCCCACTAGGTCCCAAGACCCAACTAGACAACTGAGAAAAGAAGAAAAAATGGGACTTGATTCTCAAGTGGCCTGTCCATGGTAGCGTGCCAAGGACAATCAAAGCCAAAGAAGAATAGTGACGTAATTCCCTTACGAGTTAATTTTACTTGACTACTGGGGGTAACACATTTTTATACTAAAATATAACAGATACATTCTGGAATAGTGTGTAAAATTCTCACGTTCTAGTGAACTGTTGTTACTTTGGTGGCATCCAATAAACCGCACCTCCCTATTTCCATGCCCCTGTAACCAACAGTGTACAGTGAAAGTGAGACTGTGCCAGTTTAGACCCTAAAAAGGCCTGGCGGCTTTCACTGTTGTGCTTCTTAAAATGTTTGACTGTCTTGAGTCCTCCGTGATGTGAGGAAGCACAAACATCCATGTGGAGGAGTTCACATGGAGGAGAATTGAAGCTCTTGGCTGATAAGCCCGGCTGAATTCCCAGCCAGCAACCACCACCAACTTGCCATGAACAAGAGAGCATTTTGGACCTCCCTAGTGCCCAAACTGACATCATATAAAGTAGAAAACCATCCAGTCAACCCACAGAATTTTGAAAAGTAATAAATTGTTCTTGTTTTAAGCTGTCAAATTTTCAGGTAGTTTGAGACACAGAATTAGATAACCAAAGCATGTGTTTAAAATAAAATTTATGATTGCAAAGAAATGTTACAATTGAAGAAGACTTCTTAGAGTGTTCTTTGTAGCCTAATCTTAAATCAATCTTTAACCTCTATCCACTAGTCAGGGTACTTCAGTGAAGATCATCGAGAAGCATTCCCTTAGAATATAATTCATAATCCCCCAGATTCAGGCAAAAGATAATCCCCCAGATTCAGGCATATTTTCCATTTGATATATGATTAACAGGAGCTTGTGTCATAAGCCTTTGTTAGGTGATCAGAGATAAGCATTTTTAAATTATGTCTGTTTATACCTAGGTGATTACTAATGGAATAATTTCAAAACATTATAGAAGTAGGAACATCATTTATATCTAGGACTCTCATCTAGTTCTCTTAATTACTTTTCTCCCAAATTTCTACTTCTGTAACTAAGGGACTCCATCCATATGGCCAGCTGTAACTGATCCTAGAGAGAGAAAAAAGATCAGTAAAGTCTGGTCTATGTCAGCTCTACCTAGGACAACCTAAAGCTAAAACTAAGAAATAGGCCCTCACTCTATCAGTTCATCAAACCCTTTCATAGCAAGACGCTGAGCATCAATCTGCCAGATTAAATCTCTGAATTAACATAATGACTAAGCCCTGGCCTGGCTCAGTACCTGTCACATGAGGATAAGGGTCACAGTCATTAGCATTGATTGGTCACATCCATGAACTCACTATATTGCCCAGCACCAGATCCTGAGTGACAGGAAACTTAATGTGACCCAGGATGGGGTAGACAAGGAAAGGGCAAGACTTATACTCATTAACTACATTGAGCCAGGCATGATGCTAGATGCGTTATGTGCATTCGAAATCACTGAAGATTCGGAAGAACCAGAGCAGGTAGGCATTATTATCCTCATTTTAGGCATACTGCCACGATGTGCACAATGTACTTAGCTCAGCAGCTGGTTCTTACTAAGTGTCCCCAAATAGTAGCCATTCGTTTTCTTTTCTTTCTTTTCTTTTTTTTCTGTATCGTTAACTTCATTTTACAGAGTGGAAACTGAGGCCGATTGAGGTTATGCAACTTGCCCAAGGGCACACAGGGTCAACTGTGGAGCCAGGATTAAAGTCTATGTCTGATGTCACTGTCTCTGTACTAGTAATGATAGTGTTGTAAGGACAATTGTTTTCCCTGGTGATGGCTGGAAAAGTTATACCCTTAGAATATGCTACCAATGATACATTAAAGTTAAACCAAATTTAAGATATGAAACCATTTTGGGTTCTGCTTAAAGCATTAAATGTATTTTGAAATTATGAGAAGGGAAAAATATTTTTCTAAAGCCATTTTAAAAAGTCATGGCTTTCAGTAACAACAAATGGAGAAAGTTCATCCATGAGGCAATTAGCCAACATAGATAAAGGCTGAGCTCCTCAGGGATTTAAACCAGAGCAGATTTTACAACCTGTGATTTGTCCTGCTAATGGACTCAACCTTCTACTGTTATGGGTTGAAGTGGATGTCTGGGGTCAGGTCAGCTTCATAGTGTCTAGAGCACTCTCAGAACTGAGCCCACACCTTAGGAATTTCCATAGGATCGGTGCATGTGCTTGGAGATGAGTGGTGGAGGCAGAAGGCTTCAGGTTGCTTCAAGGGAATTCGGATTTGCGTCTCATCTCTGCCAGTTTCTGCCTAGACCGTGAGTCTTACTTAAACCTCCAAGTCTCACTTTCTTCATCCATAAGGAATTGCCTGAATATAAACTTTAGCTGAGATAATGTATGTAGAAACACTTACACTCATGGTAAGTCTCAAAAAATTTCCCTTTCCGCTCTCATTTCCAGAATTGGTTAAGTTCTGTCAATGTTCTTCCTAACCTCTGAAACCAAGAATAATATTTTCTTCTGTTTTCTTTGTCCTGGCTGACTTTTGTTTGCCTTATCAACTACTTGGATAGTAATAAGGCTGGATTTGTTTTGTTTTCTGTCCTACTCTGTGGTTTGTCAAAAAGCCATGTACCTTTAAAAAATGGGTTTTGTCACTCCTTGTAAAATTTGTTTAAACCTTAGACAAATAGGACACAAAATAAGATCATATGTCCCTCTTGTTCCTCATAACATCAAGAAAATAATTTATGACCTCAAATAACACTAACATACGATCTTTCTCTTAAGAAAAAAAAATGTGGACCCAGCCCTTCTGTAGTTTCCCAACTTAGATTTTTCTACTGGGGGCTAAGCCAGAAAACTAAAATCTATATAACAAAGCAAAGCTGAGAATGGATGCTGTCATCTTGCTGGAGATGGTTACCTAACGTCCCTTGAGGCACTGATTAGTGATGGCCAGAAAGAGAAACAGTATCTTGGGTCACACTCTGGACTCAAGCTTATATATCATTGATGTATTTGGTCTTGCCATGTGAAGAATTCTTAGTACAGCTCACAGTCAAGCTCCAGAGAGGCTGCCATTTTTGTTTTTGGATATCAAATCATTTTCTTCTTGAATCTCACATCATTTGGCTCCAAGGCCTTTACTAGCTATCATAAATGATGCTAGAGTATCATTTTTTAATTTCTTTGACAGCAGGAAAACATTCCCTCCTGGGGGAACTTAATTTCTTGGTAGTCACTTGATGATGAATAGGTCTCAAGGCCTTTGGCAGCTGTTGGCCAGATTCATACCACCAGGGGAGGATGCAGGATGATGGGAGATAACCTCAAGTCAATCCTTAAAAATTCCTTTGTCTTGAAAGCTGACCTAGGGACAGTGCCTCGCTTAAGGGGATGAGAAGAAAATAAATGAGCAGCACACATACTTGGTTATAAAATAGCAGTTAGGGCTTTTGTAAGAACCTCTTCTATTTCTTGAAATATGATCAATTCTCCCAAAATAAAATAATGAAGAGGTGCTACAAGTCATTGATCTTTCTTCTTTCCTTCTTTCCTTTCTTTCTTTCTCTTCCTTCCTTTCTTCCTTTCTTTCTTTCTTTCTTTCTTTCTTTCTTTCTTTCTTTCTTTCTTTCTTTCTTTCTTTAATTTCTTTCTTTTTCTTTCTT
The DNA here is from genome assembly GCF_000325575.1 of Pteropus alecto. Lineage (NCBI taxonomy): Eukaryota > Metazoa > Chordata > Mammalia > Chiroptera > Pteropodidae > Pteropus > Pteropus alecto. Next base: position 3,982,233 of record NW_006438906.1, read on the forward strand.
TCTTTCTTTCTCTCTCTCTCTCTCTCTCTCTCTCTCTCTCTCTCTCTCTCTCTCTCTCTCTTTCTTTCTTTCTTTCTCTCTGTCTTTTTTCTTTCTTTATTTCTTTGGTGAACCATATATCTTCCCCATAAACAAAACATTCTCAGGAATAGAGTCTAAGCCCACACAGAATCTTTATCTTTTGTTCAAACCCCGTATTCATTTTACCCTTAGCTAGCTTTGGCAGAAACTGATAGCTAATGCCTTCCATTAAGCCAGTCAAGAAAAATTGCTTACCAGGATTTACTTCTTCATCAGCCTGACTAATTACACCCATTCACTGTTCCTTTCATACAGAGATTTTAAATTCCAACCCTCAAAGACACACACCACCCAAGGGACATCTGCTTCCTGGCTTGCTCTGTCTCCTTTTTCTTTACCCAGTGAAAAATACTTGGTGCCCCAGAAAGCACCAGCCAAGCAAAATCTAGAAGTAAGAACTGGTTTCAAAGTAGTAAAGGGTCAGGTCAAGGAGAAGATGTTGAGATAAAAGTAATGGGAGATAGTGTGATAAAAAGATAGAAAAGTCTTCTCATTCAACACATTCATGGAAGGTATTTGGCCTACAGGTTCCAGTGACGAGCCTCAGATACCTCTGTGCAGTGACAAAACAAAAAAGTAGAATGTGCACATTACTAAGGCAAAGCTGGTCTGAAACTGTTTCAGGCACCAAGTTGGAGTGGGGGCTCCGGGGGGTAGCAGTGGCACTAGGTTTGGGCCATAACAACTAAGGCTGGACTTGAACACAAGCCTAGGCACTGCTCAGATGGCAATTACATTCCTCCAAACCATTAAATGTTGGGCTTTAAGGAGGTTATGGAACCAACAGCTCCATAAGTTTAGGGAGCAACCTTCCATGGATCCATGGTTTAAATTGAAATTTTATCTTTAAAGGAAAAGATGGTGATACAAGCTCAATCTCATAAAATATGATAACCTTAACTTAATCTCTGGACATTTCTTTGCATGGAACTGCTTTAGCTGAGTCCACAGCAAATTCTCTGTAGGGTTCACACATATCTACAAAATCATGCAGTGTTGGCCCAAAAAGCTAAAATCCTATTTCTCATCTATAGCGTGTTCTGAATTTTTTGAAGATTTCATCTTTCTGATGAATTAACTTATTGGTAAACATTTAGTATAATATAAAAAAGCACAGCATCGCATCTTCAAGACTGCTGTTGGAAAATCATTTTGAATACTGGGTTTAAATAAACCTCATAGGAAACAAGTCCTCCTGATACCTTTTTCTTCAGAATCTGTCCAAGGTAACTGTTTATTCTTTCATTTACGGCTTTACATGTGCTTGACATAATGCTCTCAGAATTATTAAAAGCAAAAATTTTTTTAAAAAGATAACTTCTAGCCTACAATAAGTTCATTTCATGGACTCGATTTATTACAGCATAAAGAGCAGAAAATGTGGTTCACATTTAAATCATGTCTCTAATATAAAGATCTAGGGCTGCTAAAACTTCGAGGGTGCAATAGCCATTCTTCAAGAAGCTGTTTCATAGCTGGAGATCATGTTTCAAGGTCTTGACCTCCCTATTTAGAACTCGAGGTCCTTTCAATGATTTGTCACTAGAACCTCATTTTCAAGAAATCATCAGAAAATAGGCTTCTGGTCTTTTAAGTTTCTAATTAGTAAAGCCATATATAAAATGCTAAATAATTTTTTGATAAATGGTCTTAATTAGAGCACGGATTTTGGACTTAAGTAGTTTGAAGTGGCCTCAGTGATCATGTCTACACAGAAAGTTATAAATTACTAGTTAGTCCAGGAGACACATTTCAGGCCAGACAATACACTACTACTTTCTACTACTATCTTAGACTAACTAGAAAGCAAGAAGATAGACTTTTCCCAAACATTTCCTGGCCTGCCTCTGGACCACATTCAGTATATATTTCACTCATTGTATATTTAGCTTAGGTTTCATCTTCTATGTTTAACATTTTGAGAACATACCTCAATTCTGAGAAATAGAAACAATAGTGTAGTTCCAAAATATCCTGTATGCACAGAAATATATTAAATAAAGGACATATTTAAAATCACTCTTACTGGCACTATACACAGTATAATTAGTGTTAAGCATTTGTGATAAATTGTACTTAAATTGATAAATTGCTCAAGCATCAGAAGCACTATGAGAAGACACAGTTTTATTAAACACTGCAAACTGTATTTTTCCCAGTGGTTGTACTACAAAATAATGAACTCCCTACAAGTGGCAGCAGTGACGCAAATTCCGTTTTGCACAGAACTCACAAATACCATGATATATTATGTTAATGGAGACAGAGCCTCTGTCTAGACAAAAGTAAAAAAAAATTTCCTCATGTTCAGCAAATAATTAGGAAAATATGAAGAACAGCTAATCATCAATATCGCATTCATATCTGTATCTACAATCTTATTCTTTAAAAAAAGTTGAACCTCACTCTTCTAGGTTTCAAGTTTTGTTTTTCAAAGGGCCTATTGATATTGGTAAAACTAGAAAGCACCCTAATCAGGCCCAAACATTTACTAAACTCTTCCTTAAATTTTTGCTTCCAACCAAGTGGCATGCCAGGGTTTTAATTTATAAAAGCAGATTTTATTATACAAATAAGCAGACACTGTCTGGGGGACAATATTGAAGCAGCTCTGATAGGCCTTATTAATTTATTTGATTTACTTCTGGTTTCTCTTACCCAGTCTTATTTATGTCAAAGTAAGTTGAAGCAGACTTCATTATGTAGTGAAATGCAATTTGAACACTTTTTATAGGGACATGGTGATTCAATCATTTCTCCCCTTAAATCCCATTACCTCTTCTTACATTATTTTGTACTGATCGAATCACATAAGATGAAATTCCAAAAGAAACTTAAGAATTTGTGGGGAAAGATGAAATAATATCCCAACAATTCCTTATACTATGAATACTAAATTATAAGCAATTACATTCTTACTACTTTGCAATACGATAACATATTTTCTCTGAAGAAAATTAACTGAGTTAGTGAACTTGACTTTTTTATGTAAACTTTTGAGGCAACTGTAGTTTCTAATCACTTTGATGTAGAACTATCAGCAGCGTTGAACCTAATCTGACCCAGTTTGGGTATTTCTGCATTTTGTTTATTATGTAGATTATAAAATTTGCCAAATAACCACTGTACCTTTACTTTTCTTCTTTAAATAGTTGAGTTTCAGAGTTTTTGCATTTTGTAAGTTTATGATGTGTGAAAGAAAAAATTCCTCTCATTTGCTATTTATTTACCTGTTTTGTTGTGTCAGGTATATTGTTAGTACATAAGGTATCCTTAATTCATAAATGACTCTAGTTACCAAATTCCATATCCATATTGACTATTTAGAAACAGTAGTCATTTTCTCATAGAGACATTGCATTTGTGCTAAAAATGATAAGACTGTATCCTTTAAATGCCTTTTAAAACTGTGTGTTATATCATACCCTCCAAATCATAATTCCTATGCCCTAACCCATTAGGAGTGAAAGATTTCCATGTTTAAAGACCTGTAAGAGCTCCATTCTGACCAGAAAGGGTAGTTGAATGTCAGCAAAGGAGGGACAAGCCAAGTAAAACTCACCAGCAACAAAGGTACAAGTCTGTCCCTAGGGCACCTGCCTCCTCATCTCACCCAGCTTCACGGTCCTTCCAGAAGAAAACCTTCAACAGTGGGTCTGGCCTACAGCAATGATCCTCAAACTCTAACATGCCTCAGAATCATCTAGGAGCTTTCTTGACAATGCAGATTCTCTGGCCTCACCACTAACAATTCAAATTTGATAGATATGCAAGAATTTGATTTTTACAAAGTATCTCCACATCTCCAGTTATTACCTCTCCTCTCCTCTCTGTCTCTCTCTCTCTCTCTCTCTCTCACACACACACACACACACACACACACACACACACACTGGACAACAGAGACCATACAATGAGATTACAGTTCCAAAACCTTTTGCTTGCTGATGATTGCCAATAGGTAACTGGCTTGCTAGAGAATATGAGGTTAAAGGTAAATAGGTACAGGTCTCTCGAGTACTCTACTGGGTATTTGACAAGAAAGAAGTTGGACAGAGCCTCAAACAAAAGGTCATCACTCTACCATCACCTCCCAAAGCCACGTAGCTGTCATTAGGTAGTTCTCCATTAAAGATAAGGCCTTGAGACCTTGGTCTTCACCATTTGAGAGAGATCATTCTCCTCTGTTCTATCACAGGTTGTTTAGAATGCAAAAAAATACTTTTTTACAGTATAGAAAGGAATTTCAGGATTTAAACTATGGGCAAAATGAGAAAATTGCAGATATATCATCTCATCAGTTAAATTAACTGAACTTCCAGTGTAAACTGCTTTAAATCTTTTGTGGTCAAATGAGTGTATGTTTGGGAAAAGCATGAAAGGAGACTGGCTGAGTGAACAGACAGAGGCAAAGATATGGGCATTAGAATAGTATGTGCTTAAGAAAACAGACTCGAGAGTCACACTGCCTAGGTTCCAATCCTAGCTCTTCTGCTTATTAGCTACATCTCCCTGAGTAAGTCACTTAATTTTGCTGTGCCTTATTCTCTTCAACTTGAGATTTAAATGACAGTAATACCCATTACATAATACAGTAATACCCATTACATAGGGTTATTGCATAAACTAAATGAGATAAATATATGTAAGCACACTGTATAGTGGCTGGCATGTATTAAATAGTGTATAATAAATATTAGTTATTATTTTGTTAGCGATAAGATTAAATATTAGTTGATAAATATTCATTAATCAAGTTCTTAGCTTTCCGAGCCAGCTTTTAACTTTGAGATGAGCAAGCACCAATTTTGGTGTTTAGGTCTTGATTCATACAAAACTTTCTTATTAGTTCCAGGAAGGAGCCATATGACGTACCTAGAGGGGTTGGTCCTGAAATCTCACTGCCTCTTACACAGAAGCTTCTGCTTTTATGACAACAAGACTCCCCAGTCCTCTTCCCAAGCAGTCCCTTCTTTTTCCCTGAGCCTCAAATCTGCCCAGTGACCACTGCTTTCAGTCCCTGAGGTCACACTCTGTTGTAGTTTTTCCAGATTGCTCTTCTTTTAGTTTTCACATCCACACTCTTTGCAGTCTTATTCCAGAAGCCTCTACATGCCTATCGTGTTGCCAATTCTTCTCCAGAAAGTCACCCTTGGAACTTCAACATTAAACTCCTGAGAAATCGCTCTCTCAAAACACAAAATGTAAAGCATTAATTAGCATATCTGAAATCCAATTTATAAAACCAGAACGAATTCTTAAAACAAACAGCTTGGGAGGTGGAAGAGAAAAAAAAATACAGAAAAAAAAGCTTTAAACCCAAAGGTGAATGGACATGAACGTAGGGGTAGATAACACGCAGTTCAAAAGGAATGGTTGCCTAACCTCTGCCTGTAACAGAATTAGAGAAGTATATAACTCATTAGCCAGGCCTGATGCTCAGTGAAGCAGAGATGTATTTTTCCCCTAAAGCTACAGTAATATTACACGTACAGTAAATATAATTCTCCATTCATTTGTTCATTCAGCACTGAGCACTGTTCTATGAGCCAGAGATGCCAAAACACTTGTTTTTCCACTGAACAGTCCATGATTAGGAACTTAGAAATCCATCAGTAAGTATTTTCATCTGTGATTTTTGATGTCTTTCGATGACAACTGCCACTTAATTCCCAGGTAAGACGTGACTTTCTGATTACACACATTCATCATCCAACAGAAACATATGATTCTATGTGCCGAGCCTAATCTGATCACCATCAGATCTACCTGGCCTCATCCTGGAGTTTCATTGTTAAAAGTTCCAGATAGTCTTATTAGTCAGAGATTTATTTTATTTCATTTCACTGGGAAAATTTTCCATATTGGCAAATGTACCTAGGAACACGTGAAAGCACACACACTCCACTCTCAGGAAAGTAAAGGACTCATAGGATTCTCAGTTTGGAAATATTTCCACCTTCTTCTCTTAAGTGTCATTTCGGTTAGTCTCTCCAAGCTGACCTTGGGCTGCACCTCCACAAACCCCAAAGGGCTGCACGAGCTCTGCAGCATTGTGCTAATATATGCATGGGGGTTCTGGGGGCCTGGAAATCTCTAATAAATAATATGTTGATTGTATCATTATTTGTCATGATGGACTTTGGACTGCAATTGAATAATTCATAGTCTGGTCTTTTCTATGTTATCAAGATAATTAAGAGAATCAGAATTAGGTCAGAAAAGAATTTATTCATTTTGGGTAATCTCACCATTCTAATTCATCTGCACACATCGAGTCCAGTGAAGACTTGTTGTGTGGTGTCTGGGGTGAAACATGTTACTGTACTTATTAAAAGACTAATATGAGGTACTGTTCATATATACAAATCTGCATAAGCATATGCACCTGTGATAAAGTAGGTACTTAAAAAATCAGCTCCATGATGTCTCCTGACCTTACAAAGTTCTTGATGCATGTTCTTCCCCTGGAAGAAATGCCATTTATTAATGTCAACTTGCATTTTTCAAAAGACTCCCTAAAGGCTAAAGATCTACAAGGATTCTGACCCCTTTTAATTAGGCAGTTTGGAAACATGGACCTTTGCATGGAAAATGAAAGAATGAGTCATAGAGGGTGAGCCAGAAAAGTGACTTGTCTGTTCTACATGATGTGCCACATGGCTGGCATCAAAATTGGTTGCCATTGGAGTGAGAAGGCATTATTAGCTTCTGTGTCCCCTTGACCTGTCTGGAACAGGGTAACTGAAGCAGGTGCTGTGGGTGCTTCAATCTAACGAAACTCAGTCAATGTGTGTACCTCAAATCGCCCCTAAGACACTTGGCTCTCTTTGAACTCTGTCTTTGGGAAGATAGACATCAAGTTCACCTAGGAAATGTGATGTGACAATCTCAGAGGAGTGACGACATTCAAGAAAGTGTCAGAGATCTACGGTATCGAATGTTTTCCCTAGGATTTCTGAAATAAACAAAGAAGGTAAACTTTTCAGAATGGGCTGGGGTGGTGGGGAGTGGGATTTTACATGCTTTTAATTAGCAAAATATAAATGTCTAATCACTATGTTGTCCACCGGAAACTAATATAATATTGTATATCAGCTATAATTGAAAAATAAATTTTTTGAAAAGTTAAAAAAATAAATAAAAGTAAAGGCTGATTATTCACAATTATCTAGTATTTCTGGTAATAACTCCATTGAGAAAACCTCACAACTGCCCCAGCAGACCCTGTGTCAGTCCTGGCATTAGAGACTGGGCCCGGGGTCAGCCAACCACTGATTCCTTTCTCCTTCAACAATAAGTTCACTACCCGCCATCTGGCATTCCCAAGCCTTTATGTTTGAAGGTTAATACACTCAGAATACCTTGATAAATCCACATGAAAGTTGTAATACTAATCCTACAATTCCTCTTGTAGAGCTAGATATTATTTTTGAAAAGGTCAGCAGTAGCACTAGGCTACAAAGAGCCCCAAACTTCAAGGAGGCTGATCAGGGCTTGAAGAGAAACTCTCTCACATGTTGTAGTATAATTTGGGTTTGTTATTTTTTCCTCCTAACCTCTCTGAGCCTCAGTTTTCCCAGCTGCAAAACAGAGTATTAATATACATCCTCCACCACTGGTATGAATTTTTTTTTTAATGTGAAAATAGAACTCATAGGGCCTATCGCATATGAGGCATTAGATATTGGTGGTTTAAAAATGACAAAGAATTCAGACATTACACAGGGGCTCATGATGTTATGGAACAGGCTAAGTGAAATGAGGTATTTAAAATCTCAAATATCCTATCTTTAATTTAGCAAATGTAATACTAAAACTCCCAATGTTAGAAAAGAAAGCAATATCTAATAAAGTTTTTTAAAAGAATTTCACTTATTTTTTAAATGTTTATCCAACTTTTTTCCTAGACTATTTCTCAAATTTATTGAGAAGTTCCCCTGACCCTCCTATTCCTTTTTTCCCTTTTGAAATGAATCTCTCTCTCTCTCTCTCTCTGTCTCTCTCTGTCTCTCTCTCTCTCTTGTCTCTCTCTGTCTCTCTGTCTCTCTCTCTCTCTGTCTCTCTCTCTCTCTCTCTCTCTCTCTCTCTCTCTCTCTCTCTCTCACTCTCTCTTTCTCTCTGGCAACCTTGTTCATTTCTGCACTCTAGAGAATCACATACAAAAAAAAATGCAATGAGAAGATGGGCGAGCATGTCTCTGCAGATATTTCAGCAGATAGCATGGGATGGTTGGTTCTGGAGTTGCTGAGGCTGGCTGAGCAAAAGGGAGCCCAGGAAAGTTATCTCCAGGGGCAGGTGGGGTGGGGATGAAGAAGCACAATTAGGCTAGGAATGCAGGAAGGGAGAGAAGACAGAAAACTAATCAGCTCAGCAGCTAATATGTACAAAACTGAGCTTTGCAACAGCCAGAGGTTTACACCAGTCTAAAAGGAGCCTGTGTCCAGGGCCAGGCTAGGGTGAGGGGAGTGATATTTGCACCTGGTGCACAAAATTGAAAGGAACACCCAAAATTCAGTCATCGACATAAATGATATTTTAACGCAATACTGTTCAAAGTAAAAATTAACGCAAACACCTACGATGAAAAATATTAAGATTTTAAATTAAGATAGGATCTGACCCCGTCAGGGGTCAGAACTCATCTCACCTAATCTCAGCTCTCTGGGATTCTGTCTTTATTTAAAATTTTGCTATTTTCATCATAGATTTTTTTTTACATTAATTTTTATCCTTTAAAATACTCCATTAAAATATTATTTATCTTGATTTCTGAAATTGTTGGTACCCCTTTAAATTCTGCACCTTAAGGGAAGGCTTCATTCACCATCTCCTAGTCCTGTCCCTGCCTGGGTGCAGAGGTGGGTGTATGAAAGCCCAGAGGGGCTGTTTGGGAGCTGAATGGTAACAAATGGGGACAACTTTTAGGGGACTATTTGTAGTGCTTTTAGAAACCCCAAAACTTAATTATATTCTCAAATCTATGCAAAAATAATTATAAGTAGGTAACAAAAGTAGGCAACGGAGACCACAAATCTGACATTCTTGTCTTTATTGGTATATGCGTTTGGCTCTGAATGACCGACTACATCACAAATTCCAGTACAATAGATCTTATTTTCATGAACATGTCTGTATAATAAAGAATGCCAAGCTCCACTGATCACATCAATAGGTGTAGACATGCCCTGGAGTTTCTGAACATAGTAAAAGAATGCAAGTCATGTTTTAGGTCCACTCTCTTGCATCCAATATGAGAGAGGGAAATAAAGTTAGCAACGTGTAGCAATCCACAAAGACCCCCTGCATCTCATCCCACAGATCATGGTGCAGCATCAGAGGGCAGAACTCCTGATACCAGTCCGGCAAGGCAGCAGGCAGGCCTAGCAATAAGGGAGGCACAGAGACCTCTGAGAGAGGATCACTGTAACACCCAGATGGTGTGCGCATTAGTAGAAGGGTCTCCTTGGGGAACATCACCCGTACCCATCCATGCAACTTCCCTCTTTTCAAAAGTGGGCAGAGGGTATGGGGACTTCTAAGAGAATAAAAAAGAGCACTTGGATGTTCACACCAAGGACCATATCCATGTATCAGCTATTAGACCCCAGTCTAGCTAACAGACACTTTAAAACTTGGGATGCAATGTGTAGGAAATAGTGGAGTATACACCAGCCCAAAGGAGAAGCAGGATTTAAGAAGTTAGTGATAAGCTTGTTCCCTTTGCTACTTGGCCATCGGTTCCCTCCCCAAAGCTCAGGAATTCACAAAAATCAAAGGCAGAGCTCCCATCACCAGTATCTTACTAAGAAAATGAGTGCTTTCCTCTTCCAAAACCAGTATTGATAAAGGTCTAGGTAAAACTCAAGAAAAATGAAAACCTCACATATAAAGAGAGGAATTTTATCATCAGCTAAAAATAAAGGCTCTTAAAAGGGAAACACCCTAAAAGTGATAGCACTTGGGAAAGAAGAAAATGGCCCTCTCTAAATAAAGGTCAGCAGCAATAAGATTCATAATTGCTTCTTTGGGTATCAGGAAATGGCACTAACGGAACTAGAAACTAGGAAGAAATGTGATCGTTAGCATCATGGTTCCCAAACTCTCATACAGAGAAAAGGAGAAAGGACGGCAGAACGAAGTGGACAAAGAAATTTATATTTATGGGTCAGAGGAAGTAAAACCAGGATAGACAATGTGAGACCAGTTAGTCCAGTGGGCCGGGGTACTCTATTAAAAGAAAACGAGAACGTGTGTTCTGTCTTTAGGAAACCAGTTAGTTCTTCTCTGTTCTTTAGCAACAGTGTAAAGGCCAACTCACTTGCAAAAGTAAACTCTTATCAAGAACATGGGTGGAAATGAGTACTGGGCATGACAGTATAAATGGATCTGAAACTCCGTCATTCTTGCTGGAAAATAAGTTAAGGGGCTGGTCAGTGCTACTATCTCTGCTTATTTTACAAGCAGATTTACCATGCCATCTCTTGTAGTAAAGACATTCCCTGACACAAAGACTAGCTCTTCTGATATAATTAGATAGCGTAGGATTTTATCTTGCCCCCTCTATATCAACCACTTTTAGGAACATTGGGAATGTGGCACTCAGTCTAAATGCCATTATTAACTAATAACAAGCTTGGGTTCCAGAAGGTCAATGTCATGGTTACATGAATGTGCTAAATAATAGCAACAAGATAAAAAGAATGTTGGTGCCTACCTATATTCATAGCATATACAGTAACTGATAAGAATAAAATAAAAACTAGGCTTTAGATTACTGCTTTCTTTCTAGAATTCTCCCCGCCCCACCTTTGGTTCAAAATCATGCAAATCTAATCTCTTATAAATCATAGGAATCTATCTGTTCTAGGCTCATTTTTAGAATTTGTCAACTTTGACATAACTGTGCAAAATAACAACATTGACATAGTACTGTATGTCATATTATTGAGAGAGGTCCCCTTGCCAGAAACCCAAGTTTAGTCCTAGATGCCTAAGACATCAGAAACATTGAAGATTATTGGGCCACCAACTCCATTAAGTTTAGGTAAAGCTGAATGAATGTCTAAGGGGAGATTTCAAGTCATCAGAGGTTCTCACACAGCCCAGGGATCTTGGATAGAAGAGAGGCATCTCCAGAAAGTGGGAAACATATCAGATGTAACAAGCCTGGCCTTTTAAGACTCAGCACATTCAGCTCCCTGAAAGGAGTGAGCTAGCCAGGGGGAAGAAGTGGGGGACAAAAAGTGATCATCTGCTTCAATCTAGCAGTAAACTACATTTAGAGTAATCAAGAGTGTTGACTCTAAACCAGAGGTCTCAGCCCGCCTTGGCAGAACAGAAAGCCTCTAAATTCTTGAGTCCTTCCAGCCCATAACACAGGCCTCATCCCCTCTATGATGCTCATCACATCAAAGCTGAGCTCCTCTGGATTTAGGATCACTTTAGACCGGACCTGACATGGTCAGTCTATCTTAACTTCTGTGTACCATGAAACCAGTACGAAGTCAGAAACAGGTAATAATATACCCACTGTGCTTCCTATGTACTTTCCACACAGTCCACCTAAGATAAAACATTGCTATAGAAATATGAACAAAGGCTAGTACAAATAAAGGTGGGGGAACAAATGGTTATACTTTATGTCACAGGAAATTAAAAGAACATTCACAAGACTAGAAAGTTGTATATCCAAGTGATATTATCAGCAGTTATCTCCCATCAGAATTACAGGTGAGTTTTCATTTCATCTTTCTTTTTTATTTTTTTCTAAATTTCCTATTATAGCCTGTATTATTTGTTTTTATTTTAAAGTGTCTCATTTTAGAGCACCTGAAGGCATTTTGGATAATTAAGACTTAACACTGTCTTACTGACAGAAACTGTCAGATTTATAGCAACTCCAGTGGGTAAGCCAATGTGGTTTGCCTAGGACTGTCCTATTTAAAACTGATGGTTTCCCATCCTAAGAACCTCCTCAGTCCTGGTACTCACTATAATACTGACATTCCCTTTTCCTATAGGCCACAAATGCTGCCTTCTAATTTTTCCACCCCCCTGAGGGTAGCCAGGCATTCGGAAACAGGAAGCATTTTCTCAGCAGAAGGGAGTAGGCTCAGACAGAGGGCAGCACGGAGATTAAGCAACACTGTGGGCTGCTGTCTCCCTCTAGGGAGGCAGCTCTCAATCCCAATTAGGGACTGAGACTGAGGATCCAGATTGCCTTTGTGCATAGCTGTCAGTTTGAACTAAGAAGTAGTTCTTTCCCCAGTCCTTTCCTGTCCATGGTATGGAGCGAATTCCTATTACCAGCCTTTCAAGAGAAGTAACAACTACCAAGAAAAAACCCACTAAAACAAACAACAAACAAACATAAAAGACCACATCAGTGAGGATAACGAGAAACAAGACTGCTCCTCACTAATAAGAGCTGGCATGATGAGTAATCTGAGAAGAAGCCCAACCATAGTGGGTTGCCCTCTCAGGCTGGCAGAAGTAGCAAAGCTGAAGAAAATCTGCACTTCATAAGGAGAAAACCTGCACTCTGTTATAATATCTGCTGCCAAGGATTGAGCGTCACATCCAAGAAGAACTCCAATCATGCCGTATTGACTTAACCACAGGGAGCACTCAATCGTTGGAAGCATCTGGGTAGCAGGAGCTTCTTAGCAATGTTAAGAGGCAACTCTGCATTTGTGTTTGCTGAGCTGGTCCTGGTCCACAATCTGCTGGCACATGGAAGAGTGACCAACTGGAAACCAAAATGTGGGTGCAGCTTGATTAGATTCATCCTGCTGGTATACACTCTCTAGTGGTGCTGGGCCTTGGGAAACACCTAGAACAAATGCATTAGGATCTTACATCTCCTGGCATGCTTCCGGCACTTCGCTGATGATTTGGTGAAATTAGACTGAAATGTCTGATGTGAGGGGGATGCATAATTCCATCTTGGTTGGCCAATGATGTGGAAGTAAAAACAGTTTTCAAATATCACAAATTTCAAGTATCTCCTCGACCTAAATCCATAATTGTTTTTTCTTTTCTGCTGTTACATGTAGGATTGAAATGTTTTCTCTAGGGGTCTTGGTATCCTATAATCAGGTGATACATCTTTTTTGATAACAAATAATATCGCCCAGTGGTCAAGTGCTAATATAATGATGTCTCTTATTTTACTTGTTGTAAATGTGCTTGAAATTGGTTTGCTAACAAATCTTCATCTCAGTGGAGTTTATAACATGGCTTACATTGTAAATGTAATTATGCAGCATGTATTCATTTCCTTTCTTCTAGGGAACTCAAGTTGCTTTTTAAAGCATTATTTGATAGCTTCTTACCATCTCCTCTGGAGTTTAAAAGAGAATATAATATCAAGCTGTTAGAGCTAGCGATGGGGGACTATGGCACCAAGAGGGAGAGAGAATTGGACTGAGACCTACAGAATTCAAGCAATGTGCCATGAAGACCCCCAAGGGATGAATTTTCAACGCGGTGTGCCATAAATGAAGCAATTTCCAAGGATCCTAAAATAACTGCATTTTCTCTGTCCTAACACTCACGCTGGGCAGAATGGACTTAGCTTATGGCAGAATGGACTTAGCTTATTTTTAAAGTGCAGGTCATGAACTTCAAAGGGACATAAACAGTTCCCAAAGCAGCTATTATTTGGCCAATTAAATGCTTAAAAGAAAATATACGTTTAAAAGACAAAATTAATAGGCAAAGGACAGAGATAAGTGCTAAAGCGATTATTTCTACCTGTTTCTAAATCCTATCCCTGACCATCAAAATGGACCACAAGCACAGACTGCACTCAAGTTTGAAGATCACCTTAGGTAACTCTCAGTGCCCTCAACTTCTGACCTAATGAGCTCCTAGAGTCCTAGATATAATTCAAAATTTTTGCTCATATACACTCAAAGTAATGCATATATGTTCAAAACATCTGCAGTTCTGTGAAAAATATCACCTCCATTCCCTCCCCTTGTTGGGAACACAATAACAGTGTGGGTCTGACAGGTAAAGGGAACAGAAGGGTGCCCTGTGTGATCTTTTCAAATACTGTTAAAACACTCTGTCCCTTTATTACATCTTATTTCCTTATTTTTAGCTGGTCTATGAATCTGTGCTTATCTGTATAATTGCCTAATAAGCATGTAACCAATAATAAAACACATACACACACACCACACATGAACTATAACACCTGGAGAAGTATGGCACATTCGGCAAGAAATCAAAGGTCCATTTCACTGAAAATGGAATCAAAGTGGAAAAAAGTCAGAATTATTTATATGCATCTCCACAGGGAGTTACTAGCCCTAGGTATACATAGAGGGCATGCTCTGTGAGAACAAACACATACAGTACATATTTTGAGACAATTCTCATTTAATTCAGGCCCTAGGCTTAGGACCCTAGCTAATTTACAAGGCTGTTCTAGGAAAGACACAATTTTAGGGATGACAATCAGCCTATGGCATTTGTTTTTCCTGTAGGGGAAGCTATAACACATTCCCACCATTCAAGAGAACCCAAGATTGATGGTTTGGGGGTTTTGCTGGTTAGTTTTTTGCTTCCTCTTTTTCTTTCTTTCTTTCTTTCTTTCTTTCTTTCTTTCTTTCTTTCTTTCTTTCTTTCTTTCTTTCTTTCTTTCTTTCTTTCTT
>NW_006438906.1:3997512-4004906 GCF_000325575.1 Pteropus alecto
TCTTTTTCTTTCTTTCTTTCTTTCTTTCTTTCTTTCTTTCTTTCTTTCTTTCTTTCTTTCTTTCTTTCTTTCTTTCTTCCTTTCTTTCTTTCTTTCTCTTTCTTTCTTTTTTTTTTTCAACTCACAAAGTGCGTTCCCATTGTACCCTGCCTGTCAAAAGTATTCTCAGCAGTCAAGGAGAGGATAGCAGCACAGCTGCCCTTGAGCCGAGTTTGTAAATCCTACTGGGAAACCACCCCATGCTGTCAGATGATGTGGTTTTCAGACATGTCTATACAGACTAGTTGAATTAAAGAACCAACTCCAGACTTGATGTTGCTGAGCTCCTCAGCTCCATCTTGCCATCCTGATTGATCGAGGAGATGGATCTATAGTTAAAGTGGCATAGCACTTTGAGGGTTTAGTCATTAGAGCACTCTGCTTTCTCTTTGGAAGGTAACTTCTTGCTTGGCTAGGTTATGGAAGCTAAGGAGTGACGTCAAGATGTTGTCTGGCCAGAATTTGCAGATAACCATAGAACTCTTCTCCTCCATCAGGCATGGATTTAGCCTCCTTTAGTTCCTGCAGTGACACAGGAGCCTCCAAATACCAAATTATTATCAGGCGGTCTTGGGGGAACCTCTGGGCCCTGCAATAAAGTAGACAGACTTGCTATTGGAAAGTGCTCGGGAGCAATTCAGCCCTCTTCAGATTGCTCTAAAATCCTGCAAACCATCCCTGGACTTGCTAAATGAAAACCTGACATAACTCCTAATAGTGAAAAAGTATTTCTGGGGATATAACTTATTAACATCCTTCACTTAAATGATTTTACACATTATTTAAAGGATTTCTGATTTGATCATGTTTGTCATTTTGTTTTTAAAGCAGTTATACAAGTATAGAGGCTGTAGAATTTTGGTAAAGCCACTTTTGAGCATTGTCCGTAAAATTAGGTGTTTGCATTAATTGATCTTTAAAGTTTAACTCGAAAGTGACAGACAGGTGGTGCTGGTGTGTGTGGGTGGGAGGATTATGGACCAAATCTGACTCAGTCTGGTATCATTTATTGATCCCACCCAGTGTTTTAAACCTTGGGAAATTCACATAAAATAAATTTGTGTTTTTGCTGGAAAAATTGGAGTATCTGGTAATACCAGGCCCAAGTTCCAGCATGGCCTTCTCAATGCCATATCATCTTTCTGATCTTGCCTGTTTCTCATATTGACCTACCTGATCTTGTAGGTAAATGGGGCTTAGGACCCTTGCTCTAAGCTATCCTATCATAGTGCATTGTAATTATATGATGATATCTTCAACCACTGGCATCCCCAACAAGCCTCCTGAAGGCAAGGCATATGCCCATCATTATCACCGAATCTCCAGTTCCTAGTATTGTAGGGGTATTGTGGGTAGTCAATAAGTATTTAATGAACTGAATTATACCTTTTATATTAAATTCTTACAATTCAGTAAAATGAGACTGGGATCATTCTTTGTAAGATTACACATATATTCTAAAGCCAACAGCTTTGAAGAGCAGGTAAATTTAAGGAAAAAAAGTAAATATGCTGGTTTGTGGTCCAAACCTCTCATAGGTCCAGAGGTTGGTGGTGTACTATTCATGTGACATTTTGCTTTATACACATGGGAAAAGTTCTAAACTTTTTAAGATCTTCTTAAATTTGTCTTTCTGATGTAACCTATCCATCTTCTTAGAAGAATCCCTTTTTTAGAGGTTCTTAAGTGGTTAGTTGTAAAAGTATTCAATGAGAATCACTTAATTGACAGCTAAACTCCCAAAATTGCATGGGCCTATAGCAACAGATACCTTTATGTGTCAGATCTATGCATTTGAAATATTTTAATTTCTGGATGACTATAATTATGATGTTCAAAGAAAGAATTTTTTGTTAAAAGATTATTTCTGCTAAAATTGTTATCTAAATTGTTTAAATTGACCAATATATTGTTAAAAACATATCTAACAAATAAACAACTGGGCAGGCAAATATAATGGGAATCGAGCCAATTAAAAAGGCTATGAGTCATCTTTACTTGTTATAAGTCTGTTAGTAATGAATATTTCAGTAATATATACCACATCTGGTCAACATCTGGCCAACAAAGGTACATCATGTCCTTACTAGGAAGAAAGAGTTCAAGAGTTCAACAGATATTGTTTCGACTCTCTGGGAGCTTACAATCTAACCTAAACACTTCTACGGACACACGTAGACAAGAGCGGTCATACTCGGGATGATAAAAGGCAGCAGATATACTGAAGAGGAAAAAAATTATAGGGTAAAGAATGGTATTTAACAAAGGTTGAAGAGCAAGAGAGAACTAAATTGCTTCTTTATTCTTGTTTCTTTGAAAAAGAATTCATGGAAGATGTGTGATTTTGTGTTTTTCAAATCGTGAAAGAGCATATGGCTTAAAGCCTAGAAGAATGAAAATCTCTTTTGATATAAGATACTGAATGACTGAAAACACAGAGCTGAGTAAGAATGGCTGGATGAAGGATCCAGCAAGACTTTCTAAGGAAGCAACCATCAAATGGAGGCTCAATAGTCTGGCCCTCCAGTAGAGGACAGAAGCTGAGGGGAGGCTGCAGGACTCCTAATTCTCCTCCAGTTCCTTTTAAGTGCAAGTAGTGGCATAGAGGCTGAGCCACAAAACCAAGACTCCTCCAAAATAATAAAAATGTCTAATCAAAAAACTTTGCAAAAATTTCCATGGACTCTAGATTAAGAACAATCGTTGGAAATTTTCTTGCAGAATTTCTAAGGGAAGAAAGCACTTCTAGAGAGAACCATGGACTCAGTAGCCATCTAGTCCACTTTCTTCTGTGTATCTCATTCGTTTTTGTTTGCTGGTTTGCTTTCTCGCTCATTTGTTTATTTTCTCTTATTGGACTTGTTGGGCTGATGCTATCTACTTGATTGTTCAGCTTTATCTTTCGTCCATCAATAAAGGAGAAGAAACTTTTGAGGACAAGTTGGTTTCAGTCAACCTCAATTAAAATACAGCCTCAGCCTAACTGAAGAACATTATACAGCCTGATGATGACAGAAGTGTCAAAGTACTCTGTTCCTAGGGAGTACTTTGATGTATGGTAGATTTTCCCAACACGATATCCTCCTTTGTCTTATATTTCAAGGACCTTTGGAGGACACTTATCTCAGCAAAGAGTGCACATTTTAAGCAATGCTTCCACATATCTTGTTCACATCATAATGACAATATTTGAATTAATAATACCTTGATTTCAATTGATACCTTTTATTTCAAGAAGCTTAATATTCTTTACGTCTGCTATTCTATTTATCTTGTCATATTACATATTCAACTGAAATCTATAGTGGGGTCCTGTTTCACACATTACAATCTTATACTACTGTTTTTCTTAATGATTAAACTCAAATCTAGTATTAAATATATCTTGAGATAAATATGAATGAATAGGAAGAAAAAATCACATGTGTTTCCTTATATGTGAAAAGACCTGATACTCATCGCTAAGCCTCCTTATCTCTTTAGAGTTCTCAATGGAAAGTCAGTCCTCAAACCTTGCAATCCTAACCAATCCTACTTTACCTCTGAGGCAGCACAGGATAACAGCACTTAAGCTGGGGTGAGAACATGCAAATAGGCAGAAGGTACCCAATACTAAGTGCCAGGGAACCCCTGGGACCTGAGCCACCTGATATTCTAAGCTTCATAGCCCTTTATTCATATCTGAGGGAAGGCCTGAAGTTCTAATGGTATAAGCCTGTTTGTCCACATGATTTTATTTTTCGTTACCCTTAAGGCTGTGCTCCATTTATTACATTTGAGCAATGACTCAGAAAACAGAATAAAAGTCTCTGAAAAAAATTCAAGCTTCCAACAGAGGCTAATGGGTTAATTTGATTCTGAAAAATAGAGGCCTCATACTTAACATGCACATCATCTATTGTTATCCTGGCATTATGATAAAACTCATGCTAGGAACTAAGACTAAACAAAGAATACAGAACTACCGGAATTGACACTACCTGTGTGCAGCATAGCACCTCTTGACTACTGATAGTGCATATTTGAATTATTTTTAATAAACCAAATTTAAATATCACCAATTGCCTGTCTTCTGTAACTGATGTATATGCATTCTAATGATATTTCTCGTGTTTTCCTCTATCTTTTTCAAGATAAGCATGCTTTGACTCCAACTTCATGTTGACAAAAGGTTTTGGAAAACAGATCCCAAGAGAAGTCAGTAACCGCCCACAGTTCCAAGCCCAACAGAAAACACGCCCTAAGAATTCCATAAGCAACAAACTAAAGGATCTATTCCATGGTCCCGAAGCCCCCAAGAATCCTCAGACATTTCACTGCCCCCCTCTCCTAAGTCATCTTTGTCAAGGACTCTGATAAACAAGCTTGTTGATACAGCTATGCAGCAAACGGGCCAATAAGTATAAACAGCTGTACTTACATGTGTCTGGCTTGAGCTGACTGTTGGTAATGCCAAAGTACTGAGGATTTTCAATGACAGGGATCTTGGTCATTCCAATAATGACAGCATCGGGGCCACCCTCTGAAGATGATGGGGTATTGCTCCCATTGGAGATATGGTGGAGAGGGCTGGCAGAGTCATCATCATTGCTGATAACTGAAGCTGGGCCTAAAGTTGGAAAAAAGACATATTCTTCTATAATTTTTTAGTGCCTTTTTTGAGCTATAATTCACATACATAAAATTCACCCATTTAAAATGTACAATTCAGTGGGTTTTAGTGTATTCAGAGAGTTGTGCAACCATCACTGCAATCTAATTTTAGGACATTTTCATCATCCCAATTAGTTGTTATTCCCCATACTCTCCATTCCCAGGCCCAGGCAGCCATAAATTTAATTTCTATCTCTGTGGATTTACCTCTTCAGGAAATTTCATATAAATGGAATTAGATAATATGTGATCCTGTGGGACAGACTTCATTCACTTAGCATAATGTTTTTAAGGGTCATTCACATTGTAGCATGTGTTATTATTTTATTCCTTTTTATTTCCAAATAATATTCCATTATGTGGATATGTCACATGTAGTTAATCCATTTGTCAGTTGGTGGACATTTGGGTTGCTTCAACTTTTTGGCTATTGTGAATCATGCTCCTATGAGCATTCATGTATAAGATTTTGTGTGGACATATGTTTTCATTTCTCTTGGGTAGACTTGCCTGAGTCATATGGTAACTCTATGTTTCATATTGTGAGGAGTGGCCAAACTACTTTCCAAAGTGGCTGCACCATTTTATATTCCCACCAGCAATGTGCGAAGGTTCCAGTTTCTTTAGTTCTTTCTTCTGTAATGTAATATATAGCTTTCCTCTCTGTTGTCTGAACATCTTTAGAACACTCTCTCATTGAAACCAGCATAAATCTAGGATTCTGTCTCGCAGTATATTGAAAGATATACTAAGAATTTGAAGATCTGAATCCCTTTCTCCACTCTTTGATCAGGTCACTTACCTTCTTTGTACCTCTATATCCACTTACGTTTATAAAATGTGCAAAATGATATCTGTTTATTATTTTATAAGACTAGAATGAGATTACTGATATGAAAACTTATTTTAAATTTAAACTTGCTTCATGAGTATAAATTACTGCTAGGTATTACTAAATGAGCTTACAACTGGTGAACTAGAATTACATTGGACTGTCCTATTACTGTGTTCCTTTCTCTGTATAATCTGTCAGTAGCTACACCACTTTTGCCTACAAAATAATGGCTCAATCCATGGCATTTTACTTGCTTTGCCTTTTCCTGTAATATTATTTATAGAATCATTCCATGAATGTCTTTAGACTAAAGCAATAACCATAGCATTTTTCATATGACACTTTAATTTTCTCATCCAGTCTCAGAATATATATGCCTACTGTGTCTCATCTAAACAATCTGTCCGTTGACCACTAAACCCATACTGTTACAACCAAAAGTAGATTTGTGAAGATAAAGGTCTATATGAGATCTTCAAAACAATTAATATCCCAGTGGCTCATGGTAGACACTCTATACATGAAAAGTAGACAAAGCCCTGTAGACATGTATTTTTCACACATATTTTTGCAGTGCACTGAATGGGTGCAGGGCCCAAGGAAAGAAACCACTGGCCACAGCTACTGGCATAAACCAAGAGGAAGATAGGAAGGAGAGGATAAGGAGGAAAGACAAAGAGAAGGCAGTGAAAAGGCAGAATTTAATACTCAGCCAAGGCAAATGCATACTAGGGAAAGGAAACTCTGAATCACTCCTTCCTGGGCAAGGGAATGTGTTTTCATCTAACCCCCCGAGGCTGCATGTTTCAGCACCTCCATCCATTCTTCACCTCTTCCCTCACATTTAACTATTTCAGTGGGAAGCACTACAATTCTAAAAAAAAAGTTGTTGTGTCATACATTTTTAAATTCCCTCTGAAATATCATTGTAATCCATCTCCCAATCAAGATCCATTTTCCCCTCATATGGGGATTATCACAATATGTAGTGATAACAATTGGACATTCCCCGCTAGCTGAATCTTAAACAAACTATGCAGGAGGCATCCAACTGCTATTATAGGTAATTTTTAAAGCATTCTCTCAAGGGGATGTGCACTTAAGATGCCTTTAATGATACTCTCTGGCTTAATTCTGCAAACAAGTCCTCGCACAGCCAATTTAGAAGTCACAGAACACTCAAAGCAAAGGCAAGCTCTCCAGTTGTGTTTGTCTTTGTGTCTAGCTCGCCAGCATTAGCAAAGAGTAGAAATTCTGCCAACAAAAAAGACAAGTTCATTCTAATATCCTTAACCATCCCTGTTTTATGATTTGCTTCCTGACAGGTCTAGATCACTCAGAGCTTAAACCCAAAGATGAAAAATTGAAAATACTGTGCTAAGGTTTCTGCATCTTATAAATAAAACCTTCCCACCACAGGGTCCCTCACTTTGCTCATGATGCAGCTGTTCCCTCCTTCAGGGTTAGTTACCCAAGCAGGCTGCTGACTGAGTTCCCTGAGGGAGGTGTAGTCAAGGCCGCATCTTTCTCAACTGATTCCAGGCTGCACGTTTACCCTCAAAAATGCAGGAGCTGTCATGCTCAAATACTCCACATGCTGTCTGAAGGCCAGTGATATTTGCTTCTGGAGCCCCTGCAACAATTAGAAATTTACTGATCCCAGTTGCCTTCATCTCTGATTCTCTTTTGGCCCAGGTCAGACTACCAAGATTCCCCTAGCATTTCATCATTTCAGAAGAGGTCGATACCTAGAAGACAATGTCAAGATTCCTCCAGGGCTCTGCCATGGACATAGCGAGGCCTTAACCTAAAGAGTTCAATGGAAAGACTTTTCTTCACTTCCCTTCCTCCACCATAAAACTCTCTT
>NW_006438906.1:4005609-4010004 GCF_000325575.1 Pteropus alecto
TCTAGCCTCTCTGATTTAAATCCTTGACTCTGAGGTAACAGATCAAAAGGAAATAGGCTCTCTTTGGGGGGCTTGGGAGATTTTAAGCATAGGAGCAGTATAAAACACCAAAGGTCATTTTTCAAAAGTCTTTTCGCTCTGCCAGAAGGTTGCTGTTGACAAATCTGAGCAACACGTAAACCTCAACAATTTGTCAATTGGAATATTATTTCAAGTGCTGTTTTCTTCATTATTGATGTTCCAAATCCTGGAAGATCGATGTGGTTGGCAAGGTTGCAGGGATTCAGCCCATTTTTCTATGAACATTTTGATCTAATGAAGCTCAGCAAAGTTGGGAAGGAGAAAAGCTCTCAGCGGGGACAATAAATGTCTATATAATTTGACAGCAGCCTGTCTGTGCATGTCATGCGATGTGTCATTGTGTGTCTGTGCACGTGCTTCAGGAGACACCATGAAAAGGCAGACAGAAGAGTCAGGGGCATATCACAGAGTGTTATAAGAAATTCATATGAAGACTTGAGAAAATGTCTTATAATAAAATTAATAAAAAGTTTTAAATTGCTGGGTATGTGCAATTTGCTGAGTTTGGGGTAGATAGTTCTAATTACAGAGCTGACAAATACTAGTTATGCCTGGAAACATTTTTAGCCCATTTCTCTTTTAATACATCTCAGATTTGAAGAGGCATTTTTCTTTTGTCAGAGCTGCTCAGTAACATATCCTGCATCTATGACTTTACAGACCTTTCTAAGCCGAACTTATTTTCCTGTGATAAGAATCTATGAAGGTCATCTGGGGAAGGAATTTCCTTCTCTCGAGACCAAAAAATGCCGTTAAGGTGAGGGGGGAATTTATTGTTCTTGAAGAGCTATATTAAGCATGTGCTTTATTTTCTGTATTCTGAAGTTTCAATATCTGGGGTCTTGATGACATTGGAAGTACTGCCCTGTCTAGGGTTAGCTAGTTCCTCCTATTGATAGTAAAGAACTTTCCTGAGAGCATACCTTTTATAGATGAACCAACTAATCCATAATCTACACTCCAAACACATACACATTCCTTATCAAGCTATTGTACTCCAGGCCACTATCCACATGCCCACTTACCTCAGAACCAGGTATCAGACAACTAGGTCCTGTACCCCAGAACCTACTGAAGTTCCCCAAACCAGCCAATCCTAAACCTGCTTACCTTACCTTGCCCATTGCTTCCTGAGGAGACCACAATAAAGGCCCTTGTCCACGTTTTCCTCTCGCTCCCGCTGCCTCCTGATCAACCCAGGTGTTCCCCCATGTGCCCTACCCCCACCCCCCACCAGAATTGGCATGCCCTCTTCTCTTGGGAACTGTGAGTAGTGAACTCTCTTTTCAGTGGCAGTTGTTTCCTGGCCTATTGGCCTCACCACACCTAAACAATAACAAAACCAACATTTCAAAGCAGAAGCACCTCTGACGAACTGTAGCTGAAAGAACATTTATGAAGAAGAATTATCTCTGCTGGGTGAAACCTGTTTTTGAAGCTTTCCAGGTACCAGCAACCCTCTGCAGGGCAAACTGGCCTGGAAAATGTTTAAGTGGTTACAGTAATTTGCTATTTAGAGGAGAGAAGACCCCATCTCACTGTGCTGTTATGGGAGAGTTTATCATCCAACTCCCCCTGCCACCCTTATACACAGAACAAGCTTTAAAATAGTACACCATCAAGATTGCCCAGTAGGACACTCTCTGGTATCGCGAAATGACTATGATCAGCTGTGTCTGAAATTTGCCCCTGGGGAGTCACCAACAAATCCTGTTCTGGTCAAGCTTAATATTCCAACTTTGCCACATCTCCACTTTCTCTCTGCTCTTTAAGATCTTTCCCCTTGGAATCCATGGGGCTAGTTAAGAGACAAAGTGACAAATATCAGGCTCAAAAAGAACTGGAAAACATGGTTCCTCGTATGGATGGATGAACACGTATGGAGCAGATGGCTCAGAACTGAAAGGCTCTGTGACACTGGTACACTTCTCCTACTTTGCAATTTTACCTGTAGCCAGCCGACCTTGCTTCCAAAATAAATACCAACCAATAGATGCCTAAGATGGCCAGATCTTGAAAACGCACATGCAGAATAGAAGAAAGTATGTTTTTTCATGCCTTCTAAGTAGTTCTTGTTTGTCACCTCTATACCCAAAGAAAATACTGAACAAATTGGAGGTCCCAGGAGATCACACCTGATTTCAATCCTAGAGATGTGATACATTATCTATATTCATTTAGTTGGTAAGCTACAAACTCTGCTTTTCAATTGTCAGCACATTGTCTGAATGCAAGAAATAGAATGCAATCAAGCACAAATCACAGTGTCTGGATGTTAGTCTTGTTTTGAAAGAGAAATGGTCATAAATGAACAGCTGATTTACCAATTCAGAAATTTATTACATCTTGGCCAATGGGAGAAAGTTGACTCACACTTTTCCAGACTTGAATTTTCAGCTAACTTTGCCGTGCACAGAGCTGTAGTACAGTTGCATTTTATTTCCTTAACCTTCTTAAAAATGCATCAACAACCTAGAATTGAATGACAGTTGATGCTTCCTCATAGGATAAAAACAAGTCGACTTCAAAAGTACAGAACCATTTACTGAACTCAATTAGCAACAGTAATGCCTTTTCCGGAAAACTTCTAGGCCTCTTTCTTCAGCAAATCAGAAACCAGGATCACAGAAAATGAATAAACGGCCAACAAGGATGGAGGAGAGCTAAGCAGTTTCATCTGAATTAAACACAAGCTCATTACTTAGCCAAAGAAGGAGTGAGTAACTACTTACCAACACCTTGTCTTGATTTTACTTTCCCAAATCCAAACCATGAGAAATCTGAAAACCACAACAAAACATAAAATAAACTTCGAAAGAGAAGCGTAAACCAGAGGCATTCAGCACTGTCCTTAATAAAATAACTCAGGCTCCCTCAGAACGCTCCAGTGAGGACCAAAGCTTCCTCTCAAACAGCTAACCCTTGGATTTTTGTGTAAAGATTTAGTCCTCATCCTGAGAACATGGAGGCTCAAATCAGATAGGAAACAGCAGCCTGTCTTCAAGAAAAAAAAAACGGCCAAAATTCAAGGTTAACAACTCTGAGTAGTTTTCTTTCTTTCTCACTTTCTCTCTTCCCCCTAAAATATCACATCATCTAACAGGAAAGTTGCAGGGGCAAAAACACATAATGCATTTAACAAATACACCATGGTTCTGACCTGCAGCCCTGTGGGAAAATATGAAGAGAAAACAGATCTTTTCTGGAGCTGAGACGGGCAGTAAAAGAGGACCATGAAAGAAATCCCTTGGGATAACTGACACTTGGGCTGGGTGGGGATTCAAGAGGGAAAAGAAAGAGGGATCTTAATTCTACACAATTCCGTGACTGACTTGCTGTGTGACGGCGGGCAGCTCACAGCAGTTCTGTGCCTCTTACAATGCAAGGCTCCACTGGTACGTGTAAGGAAAGGTCTGCCAAATGTTTGGAGGTCCTCCAATGAATAGAGCCCCAGTGAAATGCCTGTTTGTTACCTGGGCCCAGCTGTTTCCCTTCTAGGTAATTTCCACTGGGTTCAAAATGAATTCTACACAGAATTCCATATCCCTAGCTTCAAGGCCAATAAAGGGAACGGAGCCTAAGCAAGTAACTATTTCTCAGCTCTTTAGATCTGTAGCGATTTTCACAGGCAGTGAGATAAAAAGCTAGGTAGAAGAAAAGCCATTTTAAATAAAGCAATGTATATAAAAATATTTGCACACTCGAAAATACCTTACAAAGTTGTTGTCATGATTACTATTTTTTCAAGTATATTTAGCCCTCCCTTTCCTAGTACCTTAGAATTTCCATTCTCTAACCTATTTTACTTCTGATTGGTATTCCTCTGAATGTTTTCTTCCAGGTTTTAGAAAACAGAATGAAGGGCTGGCTTTTATCCAATGCCAAATAAAGATTCCTTTGCACAGAAGACAGTGAACCTCATTCACAGGGTCCTTGGTCTAGCAAAGCAGGGCCGTGCCTGTGGATTTCTTAGCCACAACTGTTTGATTTCCATAGTTTTAATTAAACCATAGATTGCATTTTTTAAGACTGCTTTTTTCATCTGAGCATTTTTTTCAAAATCACATTTCTATCTTACAAAAAATCCACTGAAGGACAATGCCATAGCATCTGATGACACATTTCAGACTTTTTTTTAGGCGAGCAACCCTTGATTGACTTCACAGATTGCAAGGACCTTGTCATTTTACAATTCCTTTATTTTTTAATTTTTTTTATGCCTACAGCATCTGGTCTTCCTAGGTGGTCTCCCATCCAAGAACTAACCAGGCCCGATCCTGCTTAGCTTCTGAGATCAGACAGGATCAGGCACAT
>NW_006438906.1:4010243-4033144 GCF_000325575.1 Pteropus alecto
TTTACACCTACAGCACCTGGTCTTCCTAGGTGGTCTCCCATCCAAGTACTAACCAGGCCTGACCCTGCTTAGCTTCCGAGATCAGACAGGATCAGGCTTGTTCAGGGTGCCGTGGCCCTGGACCATTTCAGACTATTTTTTGATCATTAACTATGATAAACACAACTGCAATGAAATCTTTACACATCTTCGGTATTCTCATCCCTACTTTTAAAAGTAACTCTCTCAAGGTAAATTTTAGAAACAGAATGACTAGGTTAAAGAGGATGAATAATGTAAAGGTTCTTAGCATATGTAATCAAATTTCTTTCCTTCTACATTTGATCTTACTTCTACTGACTGTGTAGAGAGTGCATTTCCAGTGGAAAAGCTACTTCCATCACGCCATTGGTGTGTCTCCACCAAGCTGAACAGAGACCTGGCAAATACCCACCCCTGACCTCTGCCACATAAAACCACTCATGCCCCATGTCTTGTAGGCTGGTGTCTGGCATAGGTGCAGTAGATACAGGGTAGGGGAAAAAAACAATAACAACCAAGAATAAGGCATTATAACTCACCAAGTGCCTCCCTCCACCCCAAACATTTCTCCTTTGGTCCTCAGTCAAACCCCACAACATATTATACTCTGTTCAGTGACATGAAAGTCAGAGACTTAGAGAGGATGGCAGACTTTGCAAAGGTCATGACTCATAGTGACTCAGCCTTCTGATGCCAAATCCAGGTTTTCTTTTATTCTTTCACAGTTGCCTTTTCAAAAATAGCCAAAATTAGCCAAAGTTTACAATGTTACAATCAGGATTCAATTTTATATACAGGAAAGCACTGTAAGTAGTGTATCATTCTCATAGCAGAAGATTTGAAGAGAAATGAGCTGCATGGTCTGCTGTCAAGAAGCTTACAATCACTACCCTAGAAATATGTCCAGGATGTATGAGCCTCAAAGGAGGAGCATCTATTCCAATGGGGGATGAGGGATGAGGATGGGTCAAGGGAGAGACCTCTGGCTTCCGAATAATGGATTACAATTTACTAAGAATGGTGAAAATCCAAGGGGATTTATGGCTAGCGTAGAGAGTACTGCCTGTATCAAAGGGCTGATGCAACTGGAAAAGGGAGGAAACGGAGAAACAAAAGCAAGGGCCAGGCCAAGAGTTTGGAAAGTAAATCTTTTATAATGAAAATTACAGGTAACCCCCTGCCATGTGCACGTGCATGCACACACACACACGCATACACACACACACACACACACACACACACACAACAAACATAAAACCTCAAGCTAGGCAATAGCATGATCAAGATTAATTTTAGAAAAGTAATTTTGGCTTCAGAGTACAAACAGCATTATAAAAGGGCAAGACTGAGGGTTAAGGAGGCTTCTAGAGAAATCAAGGCATGCAGGAACTGTGGCTTGAGCCAGGTAATAGGGAGGTGGGACGCAGAAGAAAAGGGGATGGCTGTTAGATATTTTTAGGGGGATCGATAGGACATGATGATTGACTGCAAGTTGAGGTGTGTATGGGAAATGAACAATGAAAGTCTGGACAATGAGCCATATGCTAATACTGCCCACAGTGTCTCCAAGGAACTTAGAAGGGAAACAGGATTAGAGGGTCAAACTGACAGTATTGATGTGGGGCACAAACCCCAAACAAGGCGTCTGTGTAAGGACCAGTGTTCAGACCTCAGAACACATGTCTAATACCTAAAATGGATTTGCCCAAGTTCAAGAATTCACAATTTAATGGGAGAGCATAAGCTAGATATTGTACCTAGGACACGTTTCTCATCTGGGCACCTAAAACATCCTTTCTTGCAGGCACAAATAAAAGGCCATCCAACTGAAGCTAACTTTTGACAAACTTCTTCCTAAATTACTAAAACATTTCTAAATTCTCTTTAGCAGTAACACAATTTTTACGTAGGAAAGAGTACAATCTTCTTGACCATATCCCACAGTACTTGGAAAATTTAACAGACCAGATATAGCAAGGTCACATTGGTACCTCTGCCCCATACCCCAAAGCTGTCCTTTGTTCGACAGCTCATTCTAGATGGATTTAAACAGTAGTCTTAAAATCTTAGTACTAAATTTCGCCAGCAAAATTTTCCCACAAGGCTGAAAAGAAACAATTTCTCAATTTCCTGTGATGTTTCACCCATTGGGAGTCTAGTCCTGCCAAACATTCTTTTATTTTCTGTTTAATAAGAGATACTTTACTCACTGCAAAATAAAGGGCTCCTTCAAAAGCAAATGTAGTTGCAGTAAGCTTAACGGAACTCCTCCTTTTAGAGTTTAGACCAACAAAGACTCTAAATTATGAAATCAACCAATTAAGTCCAACTTATATTGAAGAAAGTTCAATCTTCCATGACCGGAAAAGAGAACTATAGAAAAGAATGACACATTAACGCATTAAAAACCCTAAGATGGGACTTAAACTAAATAAAATAAATGGCAATGAAGATTGCTTTCCAAACATCTCCCAAAGGAAACAGCTAGGATTTAGGGGGTTGAAAAGGAATATTTATGATGCCAGCAAGAAAATCAGAGGAAGGAGTGAGAAACAAGTAATATGGAGAAATCTAATCTTCCCTGTGGGTGCTGACCTGCACAAACACTAAATGTGATTGTGAGAAGGGTTCTGATCTCTAGAGAACACAATTTCTGGATTTTTTTTTCTTTTTTTAAGTTAAAAAAATTAATTTAATATGTTAGGAGAAAAATCATCTTTCTTTCCTTGTAACTTTGAAGAAATTAAAATTTGCTATGTTCTCTAACATAATTTCTTAATATTTTAAGACAAGGCTCACCACCCTCCACCCCTCAAAAAAAGCATCTGTAACATTCTCATTGAGGCAAATGGGAAAATACGATTCACCAACAGAAATGTACTTCACCTCCAACTTCCTACGGCCACACTCCCTGAAGGACACATGAAAGAGGAGCTCTCGGCTGCCTTGCTGCAATGACCGTGTGGACCAGTGTTGAGCCCAGAGTGGACACTCAATAAGTGCTTAATGGAGTAGCTGGTTGCCTGTTACCTCAACAAAGAGCTCGAAGGACTGGTCATTGGCTTGTAGGGGAAATGAATGCAAAGGATTCCTCTGCTGACAACATAATCATCTCCCTTTCCAACTGACAGACAATCAGAGCAAGTAACAGTTTGCTTAAAATTAATTCCAGTTCCTCAGGCCACTAAACAATGTAGTTTAAGGCCAAG
Source organism: Pteropus alecto (assembly GCF_000325575.1). Taxonomy (NCBI): domain Eukaryota; kingdom Metazoa; phylum Chordata; class Mammalia; order Chiroptera; family Pteropodidae; genus Pteropus; species Pteropus alecto. The sequence goes on from NW_006438906.1 coordinate 4,013,474, forward strand.
TTTCCACTTCAATTTAATCTTAAAATTTCACTTAAGGACACAACCTTTATATAAATTCATATCCACAGACTAGGAATCAGGCTTGCTTTCAATTAAATTGTTTGTGGAAATCATGGTGCAAAGGGTCCTGGAATCCTCCTGACCCACTTTCACTGGCTTCATTTCTTCCCTTAAACCTCCAATGTGACTTTTTATTACTGTTCTCTAAGCAACATTGAACACCTACAATGTGACAAATATGAAGGAAAATATGTGTATATTAGCTAAAACTGCTAGTCGCTCTCTAAAATCTTTCTTTTCTTCCACCCCACCTCCCACCCGGGCCCATGGGTAGACTACATTTCCAAGCCGTCCTTGCAATTAGTTATGGCCACGCCCTTAAATTCTAGCCAATGGACGGTGAGCAGAGCAATGATGAGCCTTAGCCCATCAAGACTTCCTATGTATGCTACCCCATGCTTTCCCCTTCTACTTGCCCTGAATAAGGACAACACATCAAACTTGGAAGTTATGACTTGAAAATAGCAAAGAAATTCTCTGCTAATTCTCTCAGTATTGATTAATGAGTATAGACAGCATAGAAACTGAGTTACTCTACTGAGGTTCAATAAAGTGAGCTATTAATCCTCCAAATCTCATTCATATGCAAGAAATAAACTATTGTGTTTGAACCATTACCCACTTTGGAATTTATTTGTTAGGTAGGGAGCTTAACCTAACAAAACATATAGACAAAGAAAAAATTTTTTCTTGGTGCAGCTACTATAGAAAACAGTATGGCAGGTCCTCAGAAAATTAAAAATAGAAATACCATATGATCCAGTAATTTTACTTCTGGATATTTACATAAAGGAAATGAAAACACTCAGAAAGATATATGCACCCCCATGTTCACTGCAGCATTATTTACAATAGCTAAGATATAGAAGCAACCTAAGGGCCCATAAATGGATGAATAGATAAAGAAAGTGTGGTATATGTATACAATGAAATATTATTCGCCATAAAATAGAAGGAAATCTTGCTATTTGCAACAACATGGATGAACCTTGAGGCATTATGCTGAATGAAATAAGTCAGACAGAGAAACACAAATACCATATGATCTCACTTACATGTGGAATCTAAGAAAAAAAGAGGAGGAAAAAAGTCATAGATACAGAGGACAGGTTGGTGGTTGCCAGAGGTAAGGGGTTGGGGGAATGAGTAAAACAGGTGAAAGGGATCAGAAGAGACAAGCTTCCAGTTATAAAACAAATAAATTCCTGGGATGTCATGTACAGCATAGTGACAATAATAATACTCTACTGCATGTTGGGAAGTTGATAAGAGAGATCTTTAAAGTTCTCATCAAAAGAAAAAACATGTAATTATGTGAGGTGCTAGATGTTAACTAGACTTAATTATGGTGATCATTTTGCAATGTATACAAATATTGAATCATTATGTTGCATACCTGAAAATAATATAATGTTATTTGTCAATTACATCTTAAATTTATGTGCTTTTTTGTTTGAGATTTATTAACTGATTCCACAACTTCCCAACCCCCCCATCATAAATTCAAAATTGTATATCCATGTATATTTGCATTTTTCTGAGGAGTCCACAGATTTCATTAGATTTTCAAAGTCTTCTTCACCCCAAAATGCTAAGAACAACTGAAATACATATAAATGGCTTTAGAGACAAAAATATAAATGCATACCTTTTGTGCATTTATATTCTATTTCATCATGTTCCCTATCTACAGATGATTTGGGTGCTGAGAACCTTCTATCATCTGTCACCTAGATTTTTGAAGCAGACGCCTAACTTGACTCCTGCTCTATTCTTGCCTCCCCTAATCTCTTCTCCACAGAGCTGCCAGAGTAATCGTTTTCAAATATAAACCAGACTATTGCATTCTCCTGCTCAACATCCTTTAAAGGTTTCTTGTTGCATTTAGTATAAACTTCTGGTCATCACTGTAGAGTCCCACACAACGCGGCCTCAGCCAAGCCACCCCGTCCTCCCACCCCTCTATTTCCTAAACCGCCATAGTGGCCTCTTTCCTGTTCCCGTTCACTTTGGCTTTTTTTTCTTGCCTTCTCCCAGAATCATCTTCTTGGCCTTTTTTATGCCTAACCAATTCTCCTCCTTTAGGTTTCAGGACAACTGTCACATCCTCTGAGGGGCCCCAACCTCACCACTTTAACCAGAGTCTTTCTCAACCCTTCTCCACTCACAATCATCTCATTCTTCTCAGGATGTACCGATAAATCACCTTATTCATTTGATTTATTGTATATTGTCTGTATCCCTTACTAGAAATTGAGCTCCAGGAAGTCAGCGACTGCCTTCGATGAGACTCCTCCAGAAACAAACGCCGACACAAGGATTCAAGTGTAGGCAGTTTAATTAGGAAGGGATCCAGGAAACATTAGAGGGAAGTGAGCAAGTGACACAGGGAGGGGAGAGAAGCCTGTAAAGGATGCATTTTCAGTGGGTTGTACTGTGGGCAACTATAATTCAAATTCCTGTGGAACTTGGGGAGATGGTATAAAAAACACCTCAGAGCTATCTCATCCAAAAGGTGTGGAAGTTGGGTCATTTACCCTCCAACTACCATCTGATATTGGCTGAGGGCTTCAGAATAAAAGAAAGCCCTTAAGGAGAGAGTCATGGATGCTCACAGCATGACACCGTGGACGAGTACAGGGACGGTCAGAGCCGAGATTTGGGTGGAACACCAAATATTTGCTACAGGGATCTCGAATGTGTAATTGACCAAGATCTCCAGTGCCTTGCACAGAGCCTCAATAAATACTTGTTGAATGAATGACGTAGAACAATTTTTAAAAAGCATAATGATACGAAGTACAGTAAGTCTAATGAAAATGCAAATATGAAAATTATGCACCCAACGTAAAAACCACTATATCTTACAAAATATATTTTCTACCCTCTTGATTCATTTGTAGCCCTCGAATAGGACCTCACTGCAGGCAGTCTTCAAAGGTGAGCACTACTTAGAACCCAGCACTCCGGGCAGGAGTATGAAATAAAGATTCTGGACTGGATGTCAGATGTGGGCTCTCTCTAGACATTGTAAGAAATTAACTGTATGAAACTATATGACCTCGAGTGAGTCATTTCCCCCCCGCCATAGACTTTGTTTCCTACTCCATGAGGACAGAGGTTGAAAAATGGCATTGAAGACCCATTCAGGCTCTAGCAGTCTATAATATTAATTGTTAGGCACATATGACTGAGAATAGATTGCCATGTGGCCTTATATAGCTTTCCAGGGTATTTTGGGAATGTGAGATAATGTGCAATTTAAAGAAAAGCACTCGGTCAACTGGCCTAGATTTTCTCCTGCTAAATAATACTCAGATACTTTGGGGTCACTATATTCTCATCTTGAGAGAAGGGTCTGTGCCTTGCAAAGGCAATGCTAAAAAACAGTACTTATTAAATACTTGCTATATGCCAGAAAAGTTACTAGAGATTAGATAGTATTTTAATTAGGGAAAACTGGTCAGTTTTATTGCAGCATTAAAAAAAATAATAAAAGCAAACAAAAGCCTTAAACCCTACAAAGTTCAGAAGGCTCAAGTGGGAATAGATGAAACTAGTCTTGCTTAGAATGTAGCAAAATGTTCTGATTCCATATTTCAAACATTTAATTTTGAGGAAATAAAATTGCCAACTATTTCTCTCTTTCATTTCGAACATGTGGAATATTTCAAAGAAAATTCAGCTGGTCTACATCTTAGTCATTCGCAATTAAAAAGTGTTAGGCTTTTTAAATCTATTGTAAATTCTGAAGGTCTTTTTTTTTTTTAACAAAAGTGGTCACAATTGTTCCTGGGTGGGTAAAAATGGAACCTCAAACTCCTAATAATTAGTTTCCAACCTTGGAAAGGCAGGAGCAACCTCTGTTTACTAATAAGAGTTGACAGACATGAGAGAATCATATCAAAGCTTTGCCTTTCTACTGTACAACCCCAGTGAGAGCTCAAAATGCTCTATAAACACTTTTTCTTCAGCTGTCACAAGCTCCCTTCAGGAAAGGCAGGTGATGTCTGGATGCACACACACAATTTCCCTATTCAAACCTTCTTAACATTGGGTGAATGAGTGCCTGAACTTCATCTCAAATTCTCTGCAAAGCAATGCTGGTGAGCACTGGGAGCAAGTCTTTGGGAAGGAATTGGCTGATTCTCAGGGAATTATCTTAGTGGTGATGTTAGTGGCCCTCAAAAACAGCGACAAGCCCATAGAGGCTGGCAAACACTTTAAGCCAAATTCCCACGAGCTTTGTTTTCATGGAAAAACAAAACAATGACTCAGATCTCACTTACTTGCTCAGACCTGTCCATTGTACCGTCATCAAATAAGGCCAAAATGAAGGAAAGCTGCTCTCTCTGCTCTTTTTTTGTGCAAGATTTGTTGCTACACTAAATGCTCTTAGAAACGTCTTTGCAACTTCTGCTACATATTTATAGTTATATTCATATTTATGCTTGCATTATTTATATTCATATATATATATAAAACATGCAAATTCTTTTTTTAGCTCCTCTAAGCCAACATTTGCTGTACCTAATGGAAAGCACCATATAGGAATTTTTCATGATTATATTATGGAATTTTGAAGGGAGATGGAGCATGGTAGGGTTCTCAGCTATGATTCTCACTATAGGATATTTTCCATTGTCAAATGTTGAATTCTTCTCTCCAATCTGAGAACGTGGTGACATGCTTCATGTTATCCTTCAGTAACCTTGTATTTTTTTTCAGTGACCCACCACCCTGCTCCACACTCTTGAATCCAGCCAAGGTGAGGAAATGTGTAAGGCCAAGATGTTTACTTAATTTGATTACTGTGTGCTCTTCTATTAGGAAGCTTCCATAATGGAATAAGACATAAAAGGAATAGATACATTTCTAAAGCTGGGTGCTGAATAAAAATAATTGAACAAAATGACCATAAATAGAACAAAATGAAAACCCATTGTTCAAAATGCAATCCCTGCCAGTCACACAGATTAATGATCAGCCACTCTGCTCAGTATCAGTTGAGGTGGTTACACACTGTCAGTGGAAGAAACCTAAACCCACATATGAAGGTGCATTTACTTCTTTAGTGTTTTCCACTAAACGCCCAATATGTTCTTTAAGATCCACTGCTTTTTGGGAAACTAATCAAAATTGACTGGCCAAATCAATGGATCTCAAATAGGGGCCATTTTTTTTTCCCAGGGGAAAATTGGCAATGTCCAGAGATATTTTGGGTTGTTTCAATGACAGCGAAGAGATGGAGGGTCTGAGCTACTCATATTTGATGGCGAAAGGCCAGGGATACTGCTAAACGACCAACAATGCACAGGACAGTCCCCCACAACAAAGAATTTAAGGCCCAAACCATCAACGGTGCTGAGACTGAGAAATACTACCCTAGGTCAGGGGCCAACAGAGGTGGAATTTGTCCTAAAACTTTTTATCCCTGTTAAATATAAACTGTAGTCTGTCTTTGTTCATTGTTGCTGTTGGAATATAGTGTCCCTCTGTTATTCTAATGTTCTTGTCACTGGTGTTCTCGCTGCCGGTCCCTTTCTCAGTTTATCTTATATCTAGCAAGAAATAGCTCTGATATTGTCACTTCTGTTGCTCCCAAACACCAGAAAGTGCTATTCTAGCCCTAAAACAGAGAGGCAATGCAGTACAAAGGGACAGAAACTGGATCTGGACTCCATGCATTAGGTTTCAGTCTTTGACCTACCATTTCCTGACAGACACCCCGCAGTGACTTGGTCTAAGAATTTCTACTCAGAGCAATATTTTTCTGCCCTGGCCACCCGAAGGGACTGTTTTAGGATTATGTGAGTTAATATATATGTGAAACCTCAGTAAACACTCTGGTATTATGTAAACACGGGGGTAAGGAAATAATAATGGCCTAAACCCTCAGTGACATTCAAAACCTTGACCTGACTCCAGATTTGTCACTTATGACACCCCTTAAAACATGCCTGATCCCAATGAAACTATTAGTTTTCATTCCTTAAGTAAATATGCTTTCTATTTTCCTATTTATTCATTAATTCATTCAAGGATTATTCTACCTGATAGGTATAAGACAGTGCGATAAATGTCCTGTATGTAACAAAGAATAGAGTCCCTGTCAATATGGAGCTTCCAAATTCTGTATCTTTGCACTACTGTTTTTTCTACCTGAAATGTAACCTTCAAGCTCCACCTCTGATCATTAAACCCCATTTATTCAACAAAATCCAGCCTAAAAGTCATCCTACCATGAAGCATTGCTTCATTCCCCAAATCAGAAATTGATATTTGGGTTGTTTGTCTCATGTAAATACCACATTCTTCAATGTATTAATTACTTTCACAATCTAATTTCTCCTATTAGATCTTAGGTACTCTGAGTCAAAAAATCTTCTAATTCTTCACCCTCTGCCATAAGTTCCAGAACAGTTACAACTGTTTCAAGCAAGGTACTTTACTCATGGTAGGTATTCAACAAATATCTCAATTGCTGATTAAACCAGAAGGATTTAAAAGTAGGGCATGAGACACTCACAAAAATAGTAGAGAATGAGTATAAAGCACAGATAGACAACAGTAGGAGCATTCATTACTGTTGACTACTGTTCTCTGTATTTCTAAGGCACACTGTTCTATCTCTGTCATAGTTTGCCTCGCTCTGAATTTTAATTATCTACTTACTTGTTGTAACCTCCCTCAACTTCTTTATGAGCAACGAATATTTCTATCTTGTCTCCCCATTTTCCTTCTAGCATTGAGCATAGGGCCTGTTGCATTTTAGGTGCTCAACAAAGATTTATTAAATAAATGAATAAATTCTAACTTTTCACCTTTGCTTTCTTCAATCAAGAACCAAGCTGGGCATAACATGGCTTCATAGTTGTACTAAACACTGCACTGCTAACCTCTTCTTCCTGGCCCAGCACAGGATTGGAACTCACCCCCACCCTACCCCTCATTACCACCATCTATCCATGTTGCTTGCTTTTGCCAATGCAAAGGGAGCAGGAATGCATCTCCTAGACAGAAAATGTGATAGTCAGTACTGGGTTTTCCACTTCTTCACAGTGAACCATGATGCTTCTTGCTTGGATGGTAGTATCATAAAATTCTGGGTTCCTGAGAGGAGAAGATGAAGAAAGCCCCCCTGCCAATTTCTGTTATATATGCAGCATGAAGAGAAATAATCTTTTCTGTTTTAAGGGTTATTTGTTGCTGTAGTATAGCCTAGCCTATTCTGACTAATCAATAGTGAAGTTTCAAGTCAACCTTATTAAAAGGCAGTCCAATATGTATGGTTAAGAGAGTACATGCCCACATGCACACTCTCTAAAGCATACACAGATGTGTACATAAATACATAATGAATAAATGTTAACAATAAATGCATGAAGTTTTTAAAAACTCATTGTAACTTAGATTGAGAAATCAGAGATGTGACCTTGCAAGCAATCCTCTTAGAAGGCCATGCCTTCATTTAAAAGATCTGGCCCCTGTTTGTCACATTTTTAGAGCTCCTCTTAGGGAATTATTTTAATTAATGTAGTAGAGTCCACCAACTATGTAAATCTTCACTATTTGAGGGAAACATTTTATTTTTTAATAGTCAAAGATGATGGGCAGCCAGGTTTCATAGGACATGTGCGTGATTAAGCTGGGACACGTCACCATTCTTCAAAATATCAGGGGGTCTGATTCTATCATCTCAGCCCTCTGCATTTTTGTGGAGCTCATAACTTTTATGTTAAGTTGTGTCAAAAAGACAAGTTCCAAAAATGCACATGGTCTCTTGTCTGGTGATTCTCAAATTTTTTTCACAGTTCTAGAGTCAAAACTAAATGTCTATCTCCAGGAACCTTCTTGGCCTCTAAATTCAATGGTTATTAAATCAATGTGACATGATGAATGCATGGCTGTATGTTCTTCATGGTGTACATTAGAAGCTGCCTGAACACATTTACTCAGACCAAGAAACTATAAAAACAACTGACTCCTGACAGATAAAAGCCCACCTAAAACAGGATTAATTAAAGGTGCGTAGCTGGGGATTATCATTTTCGTTTGTGTTCTGGACTGAATTGTGTAACCCCAAAATTTATATGTTAAAGCCCTAATCCCCAATGTGGCTGTGTTTGAGCCTTTCAGGAGGTAATTAAGGTTAATGAGGTCATCAGGGTGGGGTCCTAATCTTACAGGGCTGGTGTCCTTATAAGAAAAGACACCAGAGCTTTCTCTCTCTCCTTGTAAGCCACAGAGAAAAGTCTACGTGAGGACACAGTGAAGAGGTGCTGTCTGCAAGGCAGTAAGAGGGCCCACCCCAAGAACCTTATTAAGTGTGCCTTTGTCTTGGATTTCTAGGCTTCAGAATTGTGATGAATTAAATGTCTGCTGTTTAACCCACCCAGTCTGTGATATTCTGTTATGGTGTCCTGAGCAGACTTAAATTTGTTTGTTTGTTGTTGTTTTTGTTATAGTTGTTGTATGTATCACCAGTCTATATCCACTTCTTCCTCTTCAACTGGTAATGGTTTTCGTTTGATTTTCCACGCAGCCCCAGAGAGACAACGTGATTCAAGATGGAACCAATGGCTCAGGCATAAAAAATCATCATAATTCCATTCCACGCTCATGGTAGTTGGTTCAAGAATCAGCATGTGACTAAAATTAGTGTGATCAGAACTAAGCTTAGGATGTGTGTACAAAGGTTGATATAAGTCATGTTCTCTTTCCTGCTGGATGGGCATCTGGAAGGATGTAGCATCAAGAGTGGATGGAGGTCATTTTTGTTGCAACCACGAGAGAAATTTTGTCTGCAGTTGAGCCAATCCAACAGAAGAGAGACAAAAGATAGATCCTGGTTACAGTGTTTAAGCCTTAGGTCAAGTCATATCCAGAGCTTGGAATTTACTCCTTGATGGTATATTTATTGTTCAAGACATTTGCAACTGTAAAATGCCAAATTAATATGGAATGGGGCGATAGTAGCCTAATTGTCAATAAGTCAGTCCTGCATCACCAGAGGCTGGAATGAATACCTACCATATTCTGCAGTCCTTCCATGCACCCAAGTTTTATTACCACTAATGTTGAATTGGCCTCTTATGGAGATGTAAATGTTCTGTTCTTCAAAGGCATGTTTGACAGGATGAAAGGCTCTGGGATTTCAATGATTTTGACTCCTCTGGAGATGAGAAGACAGCCTATTATAGCAATTTCCATGGGAATGAAAAGACATATACTTTAGCTATTCAAATATTTAACTAGCTCTTTTGTTGTTGTTTTGAATTCCAACAAGCTGCAGCTGCCTGTTTGTGTCTGTTGTGCCTTTAAGGGGCTTGCTGATTCAGTAAGATCCCTTGAATGCATTAATTAGCCTTCTCTCATTTTCCCAGCCCATGCCCATGAAGAAATGAGCATTAGCAACTCCAATCGCAGAACTTGATGTGAGTCTTGAGGGTACCAGATAAATGGAGGCTCAGAATTGTCGGCTTTCTGATGGGCATTTTTATTCTGGCAGCACCCTGCATGCCAAGGCTTGTGTGGCTGCATGATTAATTTATTGGCTATCAGTATTGGCAGGCAAATGAAACACAGGCCCTGGATTAAAGTGTTACAGGGGAAGCGAGACGTTAATCAGCCCAGGTACATGAGTCAGAGGAGGTAAGGATTCAGAGAAAATAAAATGTTATGGAAGACTAGGAAATGATTTATCATTTTTAATATATATCATCTAAGCCCACTCTTTATAACCGCTGGTAGGCCTCCATGTTGTGAAGACTTGGGCAATAAAACACTCCTTTCTTAAAACACTAAAGTGAAAGATGCTGGTGGGGAAAATAAAGAAACATGAAGAATAAACTGACTGTAAAAGAAAAAAGCGTTTGGCTTGAAATTAAATTTCAACTTTTTTTTTTAAGTGATTTAGAAATACAGCTTTTGCTTGGAAAAACTGCATTCTATCACTCAGATAGAGAGAAAGATATGAGGTCTGTCCATGAGGGCCAATTTCTCAGATCATTTTTGAAATTATTATAGTATGGAAAAAAATGTAGTTTCAAAGAGTAGGTGGCCATGGCAGGCTTAATGGTTAATACAACTGATTGAATTAGTGTTTACTAAGAATCCTTGAGCTTGGAAGTTTGGTTCTACACAATTAAGCATTCTCAAATTTGTAAGTTAGCAAGAGTAAAGTCTAGCAATTATAGGAAATGAGACAACCCCTCTCCGATTAGCAGTTATTACCCCTTCTTGGGTTCATTCAATCCAAGAAATTGTAAGAACCATTTTCAGAAGGCTTCCCTTTCTGAAACAGGCAGAAACAAACAGCACATCTCAGCATTCTGTAATGCTTTATAGCTTATAATAGTAATGGTTTTCCTCAGTTCTAGAAAACAGGCAGAGAAAGAAGGGCTTAAGCAAGTTACCCAGAAACATCAAGAAATGTAAGGAGAGAAGAACATTAAGGGGTCCGTTGTCTGCTCCCTCATTCTACCCTTTTTACAAAAATGTTCTTACTTGTTCTGAACATAGGAGAAGTCTATGCTATGTTTATGAACATAGAGCCCATTGCTTTATTCCAAATAGCAAGTCACCTGTGACTAGACAAATGCTTGCTGAAATGGCCATGGCCGCTGCTCTGGTCCAGTCCTCTGCAGCTCTCACACCTGCTGTCTTGGCCTCCTGCCCGCCTGCCTTCCCCTTGCCCTCCTCTGGTCCATCCTACATGCTGAAGCTGGAGAGAACTTTCTAAAATGCCATTCAGATCCTCTTCTTCAATTGAGGGTTCCACATCACTGCCTTACAACCCAACTCCTCATCTAGGTCTTGGCTTGAACTACCTTTCCAGACTCTTCTCTTCCAGGCTCTTTCTCTCATTTTGTGCCTTACTAACTGAAGTAGTGATTGGTAGCTGGGTCTTGACTCTATGTCTTTGCCATTGCCAATCCTTTCCCCAGTTTTTCCTATTTACCCTTTATTATTCAAGGGCCACCTCCTTCAGAATGCCTCCCCTAACCACTTCCAACTAAAATAAATGTTTCTCCTCTCTACTCACATGAAACCCTTTGCATGCATTATAATGATCTTCTCACTTATCTCTGACCTCAACTAGATTATAAATTTTTGAAGAGAACCCTCTAGTCTTTCAAGTGTTTATTCCCACACAGTGCTTGACATAAAGCTTTTGCACCTGCAGCAGCCACGCAGGGCTGAGCCATTCCACTACACCCTGACTGGTGCCTCCTGGAGTTGCTCAATCCGGGCCAAGGGCAGGCTGCCTGTGGTCCACTATTAGAGATCCATACCTTTGAGCTCTAGCTCTCTGCCCTCAAAAATCTCTGGGGAAAATGAAACCATTTCTGGCAAAGAGAACACATCAAACATCATAGCCCTTGAAACCGAGCACTGTTTGACTGAGCAGCTAGCCAGCCTGTCAGTAAGGCCCTGGGGAATGTCAGCAATGGGTAGCCACCTTTATGTGAAGGAAAGGGAGGAACAAGAAAGGCCTAACACCTAGGAGATTTCCCAGGGGTGGGGGAGGTGGCAGATTTCTGCCCTGGGCAGGGAGACTATGAGAGAGGGGTGGGATACAGGAGCCGTGCCTTCTCTACTTCATGAGCTTTCCTAAGCACCCCTAGGTATAATAACTGCTCAGCTCCTGTAGACACAAGGATTCAATTCATCAACTAAAAATGATTCGATTAAGAACTTACTGTGTACAATATTATGGGAAAGATTAGCGTTCAATGAGTTCTTCCTACATACTGGGAATCTTATTATTACAAGCTCATCATTACACCATCGAGTAGGTATTATAATCCCCATTTCTAAGGTGCAGAGGAATTCAGTAATTTTTGGATTATACAGGCAGGAAACAAAGCAAAGCAACTGTGTAGTCAAGAATTTAAAAATTATTATCTATAGAAAAAGAAAAATATAAGGATAAGGTATATTGAGAGGAAAAAAGGAAACAGTAAAATGACATAGGTGAAGTATTCATAGACAAACTTGTCACCCAAGACCTTTATAATCAGCTAACTTTTTCTTCAAGGGCCTCTTCACAGGGAACAGTATTGCATCCCAAAGTATGCACGTCATCCGGGCTAAGATGAGCCAGTCCTTTACTGTGCTTAAGAGCTGCCATGGCCTGCAAGGGTGCCTGGAAGACAGGACATTAGGAGGGATTCCCGAGTCACCCACATCAGTCGTGTCATCAGATTTCTGGGGAAAAGGATACATAATTCTGCCTACTGTTTCAATGTTTTGTCTATGAGAATGCAATGTGCCTGCACATATAGAAATATCTGGGCCACTAAGGTTTTCACTTTCAGGGGAATGCTGCCTATCCTATAGCCCTAGGCTTTGCTGTCCCCCAGACTCAACCTGGGACACTCGTTCTTTCATTCATTTATTCAACAATATTTATGATGATAAACGATCTTAAGACAAGTGAACAAAATAGACAAAAATTCCTACAGTGACACAGCTTATACTTTGTGGAGGAGACAGATGATCAACAGCAACAACAAGGAAATATGTATCATGCATGCGAGTGGTCAGGGCTTTGAAGAGAAGTAACGCAGGGAAGAGGGATGGGGACCATCAAGTAGGAGTAAGGACTGCAGTTGAATAATGGTCAGGGAAGGCCTCCTGTGAGGAGGTGACATATGAGCAAGGACCTGAGGGGGTACATTCCAGGGAGAGGGGACCACAAACACAAAGGCTGTGGGGACAGAGTGTACCCAGGGTGGGCTCCAAACAGCAAGGAGGACAGTGAGGGCAGATAATCTAGAAGAGAGAATAGGAAAGCCTGGGCCAGGTTGGCAGCTGTGGAGAGGGAGCAAAGCAGTTGGATTCTAGAGATTTTGAAGGCAAAGCTGATAAGGACTTGGACAAGGGGTATGAATAAAGAGAGGTGTCATGAAGACTCACAGATTTTAGTCTGAGCATCAGTTTAGTGAGCTGGGTGGGACCCTGCGGGGCGGTGGGGGAAATCATATCTCAGGGGACAGCCAGGGCTCTGTTCTGACATGCTCAGTGTAAGATGCCTGTTAGGCATCCAAGTGGGGCTGTGAGCAGATGGTTAGCCGTGGAAGTCTGGAGATCAGAAGAGAGGTCTCTGCCAGAGATGAGACTGAGGCAAATCCAGCATTTAGATGGATTCAAAGCTATTAGACTGGATGAAGTCCTTACAAAAGCGTGTAGAACCGGAGGGGAGAGAGGCTCAGGTACTGTTCGTACTGTTCCTGGGGCTCGACAACAGTTACAGTGAGGAGACAAAAGAAGCCACCTCTCTGAGGAGGGAGGAAAACAAGAGGATGGGGTATCCTGGAGCCAAGTGAAGAAAGTATCTGAAGAAGATACAAGCTGTGCCAGGTGTTGCTGATAGGCCAAGATCGGTAAGGAGAGTGACCGTGGACTTGACAATGGTGACCTTGAAAGGAGACCTTCTGGTGCTACATTCAAAAGCAAAATCAGTAAAAGCCCAATTGAACTAAAGAGAAAGGGGGATAGCAGAGTTCAGAAAGGAAGCCAGCTCTTTCCAGAAGATCTCTGTAGGAGGCTAAGAGAAAGAGCAGTAGATGGAGGCAGGGGTGCGAGGTCAGGAGTTTATTTTTCACAAGTGAGAAATGACAGCGCATTTGTAAGCTGAGGAGAATGATTCAGACAGAAGGAACTGTGATGTTGCAGGGAGAGGAGACAACTTCTGGGGTGATGTCCTTTACCAGGTACGAGGGGGCAGAATCCAGCGCACACCTTGGGAGCTGTCTCAGGGGAACAGCATCAGGAAGGAAGGCAAGGCCATGCATGGCGCGGAGAACAGACACAGACGGGGACGTGGTGGGCAGGGTGGGGACTGCGGGGCTCTCTTCTGAAGGTGTTAATTTTTCAGGACAATGAAAGCTGGGTCTGGAACTAAGAATGTGTTAGGGGAAGAGGAGGTGGAGGAATACACAGAGAGGAAGGTATGGAACCTTTCTCTAGGTTGCAAATGCAGAAAGTCTGGATGCAGAAATCTAATAGAGAAAATATCTGAGACTATTGTTCATCAGCGAGCACAACAGGTAACTTGCCCAAGCATCATATGGTGTGGATCAAAGCATCCCATGACTTTGTTAGGGGAAGAGGAGGTGGAGAGATTCAGAGAGAGGAAGGAATGGAACCTTTCTCTAGAAGAGAAGGAGAGTGAGGTCGCCAGCACATCCCTGCAGAGGGGTCGCTTTGAGGTGCCTGAGCTGGAGGAACGCTGCAGTTAGCCAGGTGGTGGTTTTTCCAAGAGAGGACAAGGATGCTGTGAGTGTATGGGAATGATTAAGGCTAATGACCATGGAATCAAAGCTAGAAGTGAGGATATGAGCTCAAGGTGAGAAAAAGAAGGGAAGAAGAGATGGGGGAGGAGAGAGTGGGAAGGGGGAGAGGAGGAAGGAGGGAGGGAGGGAGGGAGGAAGGAAGGAAGGAAGGAAGGAAGGAAGGAAGGAAGGAAAGGGTTAAGGTTTGTGGTCTGGGAAGGTCAAAAGGCTGTGAGCATAAGCCTAGCAAATGTAGCAGAGAGCTAGCAGGAAACAGGATGAAGAGTGGGATTCTTGAGATTACAGAGCTTGCTAATGACAAGGTCAAGAATATGTCCACATGAGAGTGTGATCACAGCAGGACTGAGGGCACATTTCTTACAAAGGACCAAACACAGTACGAAAGAACGGATATTTTCCCTCATTAGTGGGAATAATCAATAAAGAGGTCTTATTCCATTTCTAAGGTCTTTAAGACAAAAAGAGAGAGGAAGGGAGGGCAGGAGGGAGGGAGAGGGGGACATTGGCAGCAAAACAGCACCACTTAATAACATATTTCTGAAAGTGGAGCCTGAGAAAAAAATAACCAAGAAACTCAAAACTCTGCAGTTTCAGAGCTTCCCAAAGTCCTTCATCCGTACTTCTAATAAAGAGCAGCAATTTTCTGCATTTTGCAGACAAACTGGATGTGCTGGCAGCCTGCTCTCATCCCGCCTGTTTGCAGGGATTAGGGGAAAGCGGCAGCATAACTCCTGGGCAGCAAAGCGGAGAAAACCCACAGGCAAGCTGGGGCCTGGCCTGAAGAATGTACAACTTGCACTGTGTCTGCTAGAGACTCTGAAAGCAGCTCCACATCATAACATCTAACCCTCAGCCAAATTCAGCACAGTGCAGGGCGTGGAGCAGGCACTCTACAAATATTTGGTGTTGACCAAATGAAGGAAACTGCCTACTGCCCTGGATGGATCTTTACAGAGTGTGAGGGAACCCCAGGATGCCTGTACCTTCAGAGGAGGGTCAAAATGGGCTGAGACTCTCCTGGGGAAGTGCATTTCACAGTGAAAGGAGTCTGCAGGGGTTAACAGTTTGAAGCCGCAGGTTTATTCTCAGTTCTACCCAGGCCACAAACATTTAGTGAACAACTGTTAAGTGCTAGTCTTTGTTTGTTCAAAGAACTAGGGTCTGATATAAATCCATCAATATTATATATTTACCAGAGTGGATAAAATATAATAGAGGCCAGTGAAAAATCAAATTAAACCGTGTGTTCATCTGGGGTATATATTGTTTTAGGTTTTCAAAAAGTGTATTTTGACTCTTCTGGTGAGAAGTTATTAGAAGAGCAGATGAGAGCTACTCCAGTATTTCACACACAAAGATGCGTATTAGGTTGACCACCAAACCACAAATGGGGAGTAATAAATAATACATAGCAATAGTCAGAATCAGTATGAATGTGGGTTAATTACAACAGTAGTAAAGGAAGTGACGTAATTTATTTTTCAAGGAGTTAATGAAATGGACGTTCCACCTTCCAGAGCCTTCTTGTACTTCTTAGTGTTCCCTTTCTTCCAGAAATTGAATCCAAGTCTTATAGCAGATCATTATGAAAAAAAAATAACTAAGGCTTCTTTGCAGAATTTCTATTATTTTTAATCAATAAAGCAGAAGGTAAATAGAGCTATTCCCTATTTTAAAGACTAGAACTGTCTCTTTTGAGTAAATAAGCCATTATTTATCTTACTTTAAATTATGTATCAAAAAGAAAAGTTCATAAGATAATATACATTATGGGAAGAAAAATAATACTAGGTAGGTAAATTCACTCCCCTGGTATTTTTTTCCTTATAAATGTTTAATAACTTTTTTGCATTACAGAACATGGGCTTGTTTTTTGCAGAAAATTTGAAAATATGCAGAAAGTATAAAAAAAAAAAAGATCACCTAGATTCTCATGTCCCATAATTATTAACATTCTGATGCTTTTATCTCACTTTTTCTATATAAAACGTTTGGAGTCGTGATGCATATGAAATACATACTGAGTATAGTTTAATATTCCAAACTTTTTACTTAACATTACATCGTCAGCATATACATTGTTTTACTGTCTTTGGAATGTTACCATTATTCAATTAATCATTCTGATATTATTAAACATTTAGGCTTTTTTTTTTTGGTCTATTATAAATTATGTGGAGAGTACCAACTTTATACATATAGCTTCCTCTCCATCTCCATCCCTGTTTTCTTTTGGATACACCGTAGTTGTTGCCCTTGTCCTGAATGGCTTTTTTTTTTTAACCCTTATATTGTCTAATATTATTGCTAACATAAAGATGAGCTACTAAATAATCTGTTTGGTATCTGGCCAGATGATAGAAACTTTGTACTCACTACTGCATTTAGAAATTGGTTCTCTACTATTTTCTAAGTACTCAATATCTAGAAATATATCTTTCACTTCCCCTTAGGTAAATCCCTTATATCCATTTCATGTCTTATTCGATTAGCTATAACTTCTGGAACATGATAAAATCATAGTGATGGCGTATACGTTCTTGTGTTGCTTCAGATTTTAATGGGAAAACTTTTAAAGTTTCACCATGGAGTATGTTAGTATAGGGTGTAGTATCTTTACCAAAGGAGGCATTCTTCTCATCTTAATCTAGCAATTTGTATGAGTTATTTAATCTTGTCAACTATATGAAGACAACTATATTATTACAGTAGCATGGGGTTATTCTTTTATTATTAGGTTGTACAAAAGATTATCTGAAATTTTAACTTTTTATGTCTAAAAGTCCTCATCATTCCATTGGACAAAATTCCTTGCTACAAAGTCTCTCTTCAATGCCTCAGATTTAGCTAACGTTTACTGAGGGCCTATTAGGCTCCAGGCACAGTTTCTAAGTACTCTACATGCATCTCTCAACAATCCTATAAGGTAGATCTTAATGTTATTCCTATTTTATGCTCGAGGAAATATAGGTGCATAGAAGTCAAACCATTTGTTTGAGTTCACACAGCCAGTGAGTGTCAAAATTAAGACTGGGACCCCAGGCAGCCTGACAGCGGCATGTGCTCGTAGCCACCACAGCCATTCCCCTAGTTAGAATCACAGCTCTATCACCCGCCACACAGGTAGCCTTGGGCAGGTTACTAAACTTCTCTCAGAAACACTTTCCTCATCTCTAAAGTAAGAATAACAATAGGAAGGAACAATATGGACCCAGTAGCATTGGGGTGAAGCTCTCTGTGTCTGACATGGAATAGACACTTAATAAAATGGCATTTCTTCTTATTACTTTTATTTACTTAACAAGTATTTGTTGAATGCCTGCTCTCTGCCAGACATTATTCCGGCATTTTGGAAATAACACTGCTCTCATGGAACTTCTCTTATAGTATATTCTAAAATTATTTAATATTATATTATACTATATATAATACTCTACTACAGGTTCCCAATCCATTATCTGCACTTCTAAAATCTAAAACATTCTGAAAACCTAAAGTTAAACTAATTTGGCACTAACACCTGACCTGAACTGCAGCGAGGTTATCTTTAGACTTTACTTATTCCAGTTAGTGTGACTCGTCTTCAGTTTCACTACAGAAATATCACTGAATGTGACTACAAAGAGCTCCCCCAGGTCCCACTGGAGGTGGTAGCAATATTCACTATAGGAAACTTATTGTATTTCTAAAATCCAAAAAGTCCCTAAATCCAAAGTATCTGATTCCAGGGGTTTTAAATTAAAAAAAAAAAAAAAAAGTATGGTCTTGTATAATCTATGGTCCTGTATAATATGCATCTGATTCCGGGGGTTTTAAATTAAAAAAAAAAAAAAGTATGGTCCTGTATAATCTATGGTCCTGTATAATATGCTGGAAAAGCAGCATATTACATTCTAGTGTAATCTAACAGTGTGATCAATTTTTTCTCTCAGTTATCATGCAAGTCCCTTGAAGGTACTGTCTTTTCTTGCTCACCGCATTGTCTCCCACAGTAATTCACATGCTCCCAGATGGGATCTTAATAATCATTCCATTCAAATTAATTCAATCCAAGAGAATCCTCCTGGATCCAAGGTATTTCCATTCCCTTCAAGGCTAGTTCCTTCAGATAAAAACATCAGTGTAGCCACCATTTTCTAACTAACCTCGAGGCAAATGGGCAGGGCTGACCATAGGAAGAGTTGCCTTTGACTTACATTTCTATATACCTAGAGGTGATGTTCTGCCTCCTCTCAATGTATTTGGTCTTAAATATTGGAAAAGTACTTGATTTTTTAATAAAATATTCAAAATATGTCAGCACATTTTAACAATTTTCCTTTCATCAAAAGTCTGGCTCAAAATGTTTTGGCAAAGAGCAGAACTATGGTGTTTGCTCAAATGGTAAAGAGCTCTGTTTCTCTGAGGTTTCTGCTCAAAAAATGGCCCCAAGATGCAGTGCAACCCAGTGTTCTGCCTTGGAACAAGACATGAGCCATTAAATCCTGTCTTACACTTCAACCATGAAGGCTTCCTTATGTTTTTGGAGCTGTTTCATCTTGTCTATTGTTTTGAGTTTTATATGAGATTACGATTTGCTGGCATTGCAGGGGGAGATACCAAAATTGCCTCAAGCAAGTTCTATAAGCCATAAATAAGAACAATGATTTACACAATTACTTTTACACAATTCGTTTTTCAAAGTACTCCCACATACCTGATTTCAGAATACTTTCCCATGAGCTGGTTTCCCCGGGTCAGCCATATATGGCCATTGGTCTCATGGCCATCTTCAGGACTGATGTAGAAGGCAATGCTTTTTACACAATTTTACAACATGACTATTACAAAGCAATATTTTTGATTTTCAGCCAACCCAATATGTCATCTTTAGATTTTTGTAGGTTTGTTGTTATCTCTGCCTGAGTCTCATAGTACAAATGCCAGAAAAATTAGCCCATGGTTCTGGCACCTGATGGACACACCCTTCTTCGATATGGAAAAGTTCACTGTTCCAAAGGCAGGAATGGCTGCCTTTCAGAGTCAGCTAGTTTTACTAACAGAAAATAGCTTAGCACACTCCATCTTGCAGTGCAGGATCATGCACAGATGAACACTGAATACATATACTGTGATGATTGATAATGATGATGGGGCAAGCAAGAAAAGATATCTTGAACAGGGCTAAATACTCAATAATTGCTGATTGATGAATGGTGACAGCTACCAAATGTCACCTTAAAAGATAGCTACACTTGAAAAGATAAGTAGGTGAATTCAAGCTCCAAGATAAAATGCCCAGGATTGAATTGTGGGTCTTTCTCAAGAC
>NW_006438906.1:4033198-4089232 GCF_000325575.1 Pteropus alecto
ATTCCGGGAAGTGGAAAGGAAAGCATAAGCAGTCGTTATGGGTTTTCCCTGCCAAAGGAATACTACTTACCCAACACAGAAGACTGAGGCCGTACCCACTATAAGGAATGTTAATTATTGCCTGGGCAAGAAAGCCACTGCTATTAGTCTATTTTGCTTATGTTTTGTAATATGAGCTAGAACAGCTACGCTATTTGCAGTGTCCAGTGCTAAATGAAACGTGTACCCCTTGTTCATAAATTATTAAAAATTCTAAAATGTTAACAGCAGAGCATTAAAACAAGAAACCTTCTACAAGGGGCCTGTGTGAAGGCACAGGTCCACTTCCATGAAGCTGATCCTGCATCTGGTTTATATATAATATTATCATTATTCATCTTGTTACCTGTAATTGGTGGGCTCTTGGAATCCCAGGAGACTCAACAGGTGGGCAGAGTTAATAAGATTACAAAGATTCCATAAAATCGTGCCTGGGTTTAGATGAAATGAAGTGGTATATAACCTTCCAGTCACAGGACACTGTACACAGGCCATGAAGGTAACTAGAAAATGGCAGGGACTCTTGGTAAGGCTTTAGCCTGAAAAGTATGAAAGGCAGCACAGGAGGGTGTCAGGAAATCTGGGCAAGACCAGATGACAATGGGGTCTGAATGACACAAAGCATCTCCTAACCTGCTCCTATTGCCAGAGCCACTGTGTGTTTCCATATTCAGCATAATTCTACATAAATCCCATAATGTCTTAAATCTATCTGCAAGTGGGCTCAATGATGAGTGTCTGCTGTAGGGTGGTGTCCCTTAAACCACTCCTATTCTGGAGCAGTGACAGCTACAGAGCAGCTTTGTCCCCAGATGTTTTTGATGGCACATTTCCAAGAATTACTGGTGTTTTCTCCCATTGATAGATGAGAAACAAAACACACTTAAATTCAGTGAGGAAAAAAGGAACCCTTGCTATCTCTTGTGAAAAGGCAATGGCCATCCAGGAGTTCCCAATACAAAAGAAAAATATGGAGCTTAGTGAAGAGGATTAAACCACCTCATCTATCAAAGGCAAAAAGAGAGTGTCATAAATCTGTGAACAATCCCAGAAGGCATCTGGTACACCCAACCATCTATCTTGGACTGTCAGAGAGGAGTGTGTGTGGGTCTTTGAGATGAGCCCTCTATCACAGCTGCCTCTTACACTTCATCCAGAGCTCAACAGCTACCCATTGTGCAAGTGGGCAGAATGTCATTTCCAGTGAGGTCAACAGAAAGGAAGATTATTTAACAAATCAGATCCCAAAAAGATTTGAGGGCAAAATTGGTTTAGTTATTCAACATAGAGGGAATAAAGACATTCTAAACTGTTGGGTACCGTGGTGTACAGCAGAAATCACATCTTGAAGTCCATGAAGTGAATTTGCCTTCACATGTCCTTTGTTTAACTATAATATTGTTTAAAAAATCTATACATGATCTGCCAACATTTATTTTAGTTTAGATTAGTTTTTGAAGATTTCGTTGAGATTTATTATTTACCATTTGAATTTCCCAAACTCCTAAAAATACAGAGAAAATTTTAATGCCAACATTTTAAAATCAGAAAATTTCATATAAAAATACTGATTTCTAGCTTCCCTTTAAAAAAAAATAAAAATAAACAAACGATCCTACAAAAGAGTCCACATTCTATCAGCAGAAACGAAGAAGTGATCCCTTTTGAACTGGGTAAGCAATGTTCCCAGGAGCCTACTGCACTAATTTCTATATTTGCCTGGCCCCAATAATAGCCACTGAGTTGGCAATCCCTGAATCATGGATCATACAAGTAAATACAATTCAGTTTCTCACTCTTCTTCAGCTTGTAAAAGGGATTGACAGACATTTTCTTTCTTCCCTTCCTTTGAACTTTACTAGTCCCCAAAAAAATCAATAAAAAATTTTCATTCCAATTTTTTTCAAAGAAACAAAAATCATATTGAGTTAGAGACACAAAGAGGGACAATACTACTTTTTTTGGTGCTAAGGAGTCCATTCGAGTCTCTTTAGAATGGATAAGAGAATTCATCTGTTAGGAGGGGTAGGGTTGAAGGTGGGAAGTTTGTCTTCTTTTTTAGGAAATCTTCCCCTGAACCCTGAATCTCCCTAATGACAAGCAGAATTAAGGAGAAGAAGCAGAATCAAGGAAATGCAAAATTTCCCTGTCATAAGAATAAATCCTGAAAGATAAATTTTTAGCTTCAACATAGAATGAAGTTATAGCTCTTTGACAAATCATGTTCTGGGTTGTCATGACAACTGCGCCCATTAGAGGTATGCATAAAGAGGCCTGCCCATGAATCAGAATGTTTTAGGAAGGGGTTAAAATAAACATTTCTAGACGATTCCCAAGATGTAGTGCCAAAAATATAATTATTAGACATTTGTATCAGTCTGCCATAAAGCATGACAGCTCCAATTTTATAAAATGTTAATTTAAAAAATCTATTAAACTCATGTCCCTCTGAGAGAAATTAATATCACACCTGAGGTTGGGAGTCAGTTCAGCTCAGAGGCTGTGAAAATTGGATGGCAAAGTCAAAAAGGAGGCTTAAAAGCAGACTAACCCATAAGCAATTTAGTTAAGAGTTTGGGCTAGATTCTGACCCTCAAGAGAAGAAATGCTGAGGGCCAGATTATAGTGCTTAGAGACTTTGCAGAAGCTTGAGAGAACACGAAAAAGTAATCAAAGATTTGGAAATGGAATTAGAAAGGAAACCACTGGGAGACAGAGATTAGTTCACCTGAAAATACAGGGATGGAGCACCGTAGAATCATTCAATCCAGGAGGACGCAGACAATAAGTGGTAACCATTACTAACTTCCAATGAGGTCAGGAAAAATGAGAAGTAGCTTGAAATCAGACATTGGAAAAATACTTCTTAAGGTAAAGGTCATGCCATTCTACTCTGGGGATCACAAATTGGCGGCCAACAGGCCAAATGGAATCAAGAGACAAGTTCTGTCTATGTTCTTCTAAAAATGTAGTTTGCCAACATTTAAAAATCAGGAGCTTACACATAAAATTCTAGCTTCTTCTCTTTTAAAAAGAAGATGATGTGGCAGTAGCAGGCCTAGATTCTAATGTGGTGACTGGAGCTGGGTTCACAGAAACTCCATGAGGACAAGGGGTTTGTCTTGTTCAACTCTGTGGCCTCAGCACCAAGGACAGTATGTAAAAGGTACTCTATAAATGGTTGAATGAATGGATGAGCAGCAGTTGTCCTCTTTGAACAAGGCCACACTATCCAGGGGACTCCACCACCCAGACTGTCACCTGCCTCCCCGAAAGTCATTTGAGGTTTCTACTTTGCTCAGTGCTATAATCTTTTCTTTGATTGAGACGCTACATTGCCTCTTGACATGAATTCCCATAGAACCCACTCTAGTGGCTACGAATGCAGGCCTTTGAAGTGAAATGACAATGCAATAATATTCTTTAAGGATTTTTATTAATAGTCCAAAAAACAAACTTCCTTTAAAGGTTTGGCATTATAGTTCATCCTGCAGGCAGAAAGCTGTATATGTAGAGGTTTCCCACACTGTCTAAAAGCAGTGTTCCTATGAAATCTCTCATAAACCAAAATGGTATAAAGCAAAGAAGTAATTATCATTAATTTACATGGAAAAAAATTTTGAGCATTCCCAGATCCCAAAAATAACCCACCATATTATACCAAATAACACATAAAACCTAAAATAACACTAACATATAGTAAAAGCCAGTGCCGCTCTCTGTGCTCAGAGTGCACACTGCCTCTATAACAGCTCTCTGCAAATAAACACTAACCCCTATTTTCACTTTTTGCTTTTTGTCATAGAAGCAAAAATCCGCTTCAGATTTCTTTCAGTTAGCAAAAACAGGTACTAATACAGGTCTTTCATAAAAGCAAATTGGTGGAAAGCAAACTTTCTAAAACCAATGGACACCTATATTTGCTAAAGCTTCTTCGGTGCTTGAACAGGGCAAGTACTTCTGATAGCCTTCAGATCTGAGTGCTTGTATAGTCATTCAACAAACACTGAACCTCTTCTAAGTGCTAGTATGACTAATTGCCATGTGATATGTCTCTTGTACCTTGATGTCCAGAGATTTAAACTTTTATTAAATGAATAAATGAGTACTGGGAATCGTTATAGACAATAACTATATTTTGTGACTCTGCTATGTGCCAGATATATACATTCTTAACTATTATTCTTATTTCATAGAAGGTGAAATTGAAACTTAGAGTGGTTAAGAAATAAGTCCACAGCAAAGGCCAGTCAGGGATTTGAACTTAGATCTGCTTGGCACCACACCATGTGCATTCCATTATGCTATCAACCTCTCAAATAAGCTCTATTCTTAAGTGTTGTGGGTTCAATAGTGACCTCCAAAAAAGATATGTCCAATTCTAACCTCTGGAACCAGTGAAGGTTATCTTACTTGGGTAGGGGGAGGGAGGAGAGTCTTTGCAGATGTAATTAAAGATCTCAAGGTGAGATCATTCTGGATTTAGGGTGGGCCCGAAATCCAATGACAATTATCCATATGAGGAGGAGAGGACTCACAGACACAGAGCAGAAAAGGTGATGTGAAGACAGGAAGCAATTGTAGTGATGTGTCTATAAGCCAAGGAGTGCCAAGGGTGGCCAGCAGGCGCCAGAAGCTAGTTGAGGCATGGAACAGATCCTCCCTCAGACCCTCCAGAAGGAATCAACCCCGTCAATATCTCAGTTTCATATTTCTGGCCTCCACAACTGTGAGAGAATAAATTTGTTGTTTTAAGTCACCGAGTTTGTGGTAATTTTACAGCAGCCCTAGGGAACTAATATATCAAAACATCCCAGGTCCACTTACTAAAGAAGTTTCCCCCAAAATCTTAGTCTATACAGTTCATAGGGAAGATCAGGCTGTGGTCAGGATCCTATACCTTTACTGGTCTTTCTTACCTCACAGGTTTCCTATTTCCAATCAAGCCTTTCAGCTGGAGTTGTCACACAGCATTACCCAAAAACATGTTCCCATCTCAACAAAAGTGAACTCAACTGAGTATTATATATACTTCATTGGCTTCTTTGAAAACACAGTGAATAGAGGGCCCAGGCTCTCTTCACTGATCATCCAATATGGCACAGTACTTATATGGAGTATAGGAAGAAAGGTATCATTTCTGTGTGGGTAATTCTGGGGGAGCTTCTAGGAGGAAGGCAGGAACTGAACTGGGTCTTCAAAAGGGACAACAGTAATAATAATCATCACAATGCTATCATTTATTGAGTACCTACAACATGTCACAAGCTGTCCTACTGCCTTGATGTACTTTTCCCACTTTATTCTCCTAGTCACTCCACAATGTAGCTAGCTAGCTAACTATATGACACCTTTGCTTTCCTGAGAAGGAATCTGGGACTTGGAGAGTTAAGGGCCAAGTCCACAGTCACCCAATCAATAAGTAACAGGACTCTGACAGATGAATGCATAAAGTGGTGGGAGAAAGAAGGTCAGGCCAGGCAGAGTGAGCAGCTTGGGGAAGAGGGACGGAGGTGGTAGATGTGGAAGACATGGCTGAACAGTCAGGCTGGAGGGAGAATGTTCTGCAGTTCAGATGCCCTTTCGGGGAGCTTGGACCTAATCTACTTAGCTGTGTAAGAGGTGTGTGAGTACAAGACTGACTGGTTCAAGTCTGTATTTTGGGAGAAAAATGTTGGACCTGGGGATGGAAATATGGTGAGAAAGAGTGAGAAGACCAGTCTGCCCCTCTCAAATATGGAGGGCCTGAAGGAAGGCAGAGGTGGTGAGACTGGAGAGGATGGGGCAAATGTGAAAGAGATCAGGGAGCAAGACAGTTTGATTGCAGGACAGTTTTCAAAAGGTGACAGCAAGAAAGCTGTCCTGGCTAATGTGGAGGTTTAGAGGACATGGACCGAGGGCTGGGTGGGTAGCCACGGTGGATTCACTTTAAAAAAAAAACTGATCTGTTTTTGCCTCCGTGCCCCTCAAACTTCAAGGATGTCTGGTTAGGACATGGTGCTGCAGCTTCTGTCTTCTCTCTCTGCCTCTGATGGACTTCCTTCAAGGGAGACTGGTTGGCGTTTAGAGGGTCTATCTTTAAGTTAACTACATGAATAGTCTTCAGCTCTCCAAAGGAAATAGTACACTCTAGGTTTGAATCATGCAGAATGTGTAAACCACTGGCCTGCTTCCCAGAAAGGTCCACCTCACCAGCATCGGGTTGGCCGTGTCTCACAGGCCCAGAACTCAGCACTCAGGTACAGAGTACCCCAAACACTTTCTGCACTTCATCTAGGAAATCATCAAATTCAGATCTGGGAGCGCTTCAGGCTCTTGTGAACGCATTCAGGGCTATCTAGAATTGCCGCCAGTGCCAGTGCACCTTCCTAGTCCCTATGGGCCTGCCCCTGCCATCTCTGAAGGGCCAGACAGTCCTCTCTCCACGCAACCCTAGAAGAAGAGAAAATTTAAGAGTCTGGGACCCACATACCTAGTAGTCAGGGTCTAAGATAATCTGAATTCATACACTTATCTCATTAAGCAGCAGCTAAAAAAGAATGTTAACAAGCACTAAACTAGACTGGAGGCAGAAGACAAGGGTTCAAATCCTGAATCAACCTGTGGTTCTTATTAGCTGTGGGCTTGGAAAAGTCACAGATCTCTGGTGATGGGCCATGCTAGGGTCCTCTGGGTCCACCGTGGCTGCAGTTGTGCACCCAGCCCCTGTAGCAGCCAGCATCTGTTTCTCTTTCCTGGAGGACTGGTCTTGAGCTACTAGAGCCCACTCTTGCCTTTTGGGACCCTCAGCCAGTGATGAGTGGGCATATGAATATGAAAGCCCAACACTCATCTCTCTGGGAGGTAACTGCCTCCTCCAGGAGACTATGTTTGAAATCGTTCTCCTGTTAGCACCCCTTTCCCTGTCTTGCTTCCCCTACTCCCCCTGGCTGCCTGGAGCACACCGTTAATAAATCGCTCATATGTGAATCCTGATCACAGCATCTGCTTCCAGGAAGCCCAACCGAAAACGAGTATCTGCTCAAGGCTGTGGTGGAGGAATCATATCTCAAAGCAGCAAGCAGAATATCCATCACGAGGGTCACAACAGGCAAAATCTGGCAAAAAGACATGTTTTGTTTGGCTCACAGAGACTTTAAGAAATGTGACGGGTCTTGCCAACATTTCAAAACAGGGAAATTTCACACAAAAACCCACATCTCCCCTTGTCTTGAAAAATCAGAAGATCCAACTACCCCGAGCCTGCACTCCTGCACAGCAGCACTGGGGGAGGGGTGTGGGGGGCACTGGGGGCTAGTCCCCGCCAACCCACCTACTTGCTCACATCCGTAATTACTGGAGTTGGCAACCTATGGCCCAGCACATATTAAGTACTCAATAAAGTCTGTCAAATCCGAATAAGGCATAGTTTTTCTTGAAAACAATTCAGCTCGAGGGCTGATGGAGAGCAGGGGTGAATAATCGTGTAAGTTCCACTCCAGCTCTTTCCTCATGCCTGGCAAGGCACTGATGTACACTTCCACAAACACTCTTCCGAAAGAAGATGAATCAATGACGAGCGCTGCCATGATAGGAAATTTGTTTGACAGGGAACATGTAATGAAACGAAATAAAATCACTTGTGGTTTCAGTATGCAGGCAAGAAAAACAAAAACAGGTCTTAGTTTCAGATGTTGTTTTATGTTGCCATAAATAAAAGGATGGCTACAGCTCAAAAATGACATTTTAAACATTTCAAAATGTTGACTTGCCTAGCCTGTGTACTTTTTTTTTTTTCTTTAAGAATGATTATAGTTGAAGTCCTTTAAACCAAGGTAGCTGGTAGTAAGTCATTTAAAGAGGCAGAGGTTCCCTTGAGCACTGGAATCCAGCTGTCCAGTCAGGAGTGTTCAGGTCGCTGTCAGATGGCTCAGTATGTGGTACAGAGGGATGGGAGCAGTTGTTACTCAACACCTCAGTTAAGTAGAGGTCAGATAAGAAAGCTCCTGTTTTCTGAGAGAATGCTGTAGACTTCAACTTCAGGGTACATAATTGAGCAAGGGCCCCAGCTACACCCTGAAACCCATCTGTGCTCTGAAATCCAACCCCTCATTTACGCTGAGTCCATCCATGCTGCCCGCAGACTGGTCCAGCACCAATGACTGAGAGTGGCAGGACTAAGGCAGACCCATCTTGGAGGACAAGAATGTCCAACTTTGGCTCTAAGACTCCCTAATAGCGTTGCCCATGCTCCCTTGGAGTAAATTGTCTAAAATGCTTGACTTAACTCACCCCCCTCCCCCCAGCCCCGCGCTTATTCACTAAGGCCATACTTGCATTCCCACCCTACACTCTCACAGCCGTCTCTGGCTCCTTCTCCATCCCCTCACACAAGAGTTTCTCCTGATTAAAATCTTCGAAGCTTTAATCCCATCTTGGCATTTGCTTCTCGGAGGACACGTTCTGCATTTGAAAATTCCTACTGCCTCTGTTCAGCAAAATCTGCCTACTTTACCGAATAACCAGACTCCCAGCTTCTGTGTGGTTATGTGAATCCAAAGAAGAAAAAAAAAAACTTTTCAAGAGAATGAGAACTAAGTGCATTAAGAGATTGGATATGGAGTTAAGAGGAGAACAAGAAAAAGAAGGAGCGGGAGGGGAGGGGAGGTGGGAGAAGAAGGAGGAGATAACTTCTCAGAGTTCCTCCATTGACACAATTTTATACTACATAAAAATGGACATGGAGATTCCCGAAACATGACCTATTCACTACTCTAGAAAAAACTCTGAGACTTTGTACATTGCCTGACTTGCTCCAGAATCCCAGCTGTTAGATTGCCAGTTGAGTAGGAGATGTGCAGTCTCTGAGAGGACTGCTGTCCAAGAAGTCCTATGCGACCACAAAGAAGGCCACACGGTTCTCATTCTCAACATCCCAAACCCAATGTGTCCGACTGTCATTTTGTGGAAAGGCAGAAAAAGAAAAGTACGTGGCCTGTGTGAAATATGTAAACCATGCCTCATAACCAAAGAAAGAAAGAACACAAACTCTCTCTCTCTCTCTCTCTCTCTCTCTCTCTGTTAAGAGAGTTAATGTTAAATGGAAGTCTTCGTGCTGGTTACTTATAATTCACAGCAAAATAGAAAAGGGAGACAAAATCAGCAGTATCGTTTATAAACCCCAGAAAATGAAAGTTTCCAAGCTGTCATAAATAAGGATGGGAGCATTTGCCAAGTCAGAAATTTTGCCAAGTTTGAAATCCACTCAATCCTTATATCTTGGAGCTCAGAAAAGAACACCAACCTTTGGGGACTTGTAATCATTTCTTCTCAGCAAAACTTTTTTGCTTTTCATAAGGAAGTAAAAACAAAAAGCAAAAAATATGATATGGAAAGTTTTTTAAAGGAGTTGAGAGCATTAAAGCACAGTGAGCACTGGGAAGGCAATAATGGCATAAATTGTATTATGTATTGAGATTAATGTCCTATTTAATCAAATAGGACTTAAAAGTATGCAATATTCCTATTCTGTGTGTGTGTGTGTGTGTGTGTGTGTGTGTGCAAGCGAGAGAGAGAGAGAGAGAGAAAGAAAGAAGAAAGTTGTCTTTCCTTGCTAGTGCCTGTCTCTCACACACATAATCTTTTTCCTAGGCACATATACCACCCTAACGAT
The DNA here is from genome assembly GCF_000325575.1 of Pteropus alecto. NCBI lineage: Eukaryota > Metazoa > Chordata > Mammalia > Chiroptera > Pteropodidae > Pteropus > Pteropus alecto. Next base: position 4,042,890 of record NW_006438906.1, read on the forward strand.
TAATTTTAATGTGTAAAAATTAAAGAAAGGACAAAGCATATTGTACGGGTTTGTGTTGGGTGGAAAGGGAACTAGAGGAAATCATAATAATTTTTTTTTTTAAGATAAAAGGGAGAGAGAAAATAGGTTACAAGAGAGGAGATACTTTTTACCAGTTTATACTGAGTCAAGAAGAATTAGAGCCACAGAAATGAAGTGCAGAGGTCTGATGGCTATCTCGGAGCTCACAGACGGGGTCCCCCAAGAGACAAAGAAAGTGCTGACTTCGGAGAAGCAGGGCCAGAGTATGGGTTTTACAGGCAGAAGGGTCTAATTTGTGTGACCTTGGAGAAGTTACCCAACTTTCTAAGCCTTTGTTTCCTCATGTGTGAAATGTAGACAATAACAGCATCAACATTACAGATATTACCATTAGACATATCCTGACCCCTCTCCTTCACTGGAGACCTGTTAGTCACCCCAGTGTTCAAACGCACTGAGAAGCCAGCCCATTACCAGCACCATAGCAATATATGGCATGCAATTACACAGTGTTTAGAGAAGGAGGATGATGGAGAGGTTTGGGGTCTCCCCCAAATCCAGAAGCCTAAGTAAATGCAGAGAGAAAAATCTGTCAGTGAAGTAATCTTTGCACAGCCTAAAGCACCCTAATAGGCTATGGCTTGGTTCATTTCAAACCTAGAACTTCCTAAGAAGTAAAACAGTGCTGGTGACTCTTACCACCACCCTCAAGGCTCAAGGGTCTTTAGTGAAATTTCATGAACTTACCTGAAGCTGATTTCTAATCCTTAAAGCAAACAGCTGTGGCCTACGTTTTTATTTAGCAATTCAGCATGAGTAATTACTGCATGATGAGAATTATTAAAAAGAAATGGAAGGTGATGAATAAACACAAAAGAAGTTTCTCCTTGCCTCCTGGGAAACAGAATAGAATTTTTAAAAGAAGAGAGGGAGGAAGAGAACTTATTGTTCATTAGTTTATGATCAGGCAGAGACTTTAATTCAGCAAACAATGGCCCTAGGGTCTTGTGGTGTATGAGATGAGACTTGACCAAATGACTGGAAAATTAGCATGTGCCCTTGGCAATCTCTTTCAGTCACTAGCTGCCAGACGGGACAGTCAGGGACAGGAACGATGACGTGACTGAGCTGCTTAGATGCTGCTCTGTCTCATTGTGTTTCAGAGGCAAGGAGCAGCTCAGGCATTTTCCGCCACCTTGTTCCAATGACTGGATCCTCTTCATGCAGGTGACAGGATGTGTCCTCAAACATACCTTCCCCCCACGCCCCTCTCACTCCACCACCATCAAGGTGGTGTCTCTCTCTACCACTCATCGGAAGTCAGGACGGCCCCAAATGAACAGAAAGTACTCAAGTTCAAGAACAACAAGAAAATTCACTTTAGAACAATCAAAAACAGCACATCCATTTTCAGTTACAATGGACAAAGCAAACGTGCTCTGGGTTTTCATTAATTAATTGGTACTAAATAGATATTTGATGCAACTTCTGTTTCATGAGGTACAATTTTGAAAGCATGTGCGACTTTCACTACCATGCCCTGTACCTGCAAGTCAGGATCTATAGGGTCTGATTAGTGGCACACATAACTGGGGGCTTCCTGGGACAGTGTACATCTCCCCAGTGACTAAAGTTCACCTTATAATTCTGTTTTGCCACAATAATAATCTCTGCTCAACTGCTAGTGCTGGTAGGAGTGACCACTGGGGCACTTGCATGTCTCTAAGAGTGTTCTAGGCACCTCGCTGACCTCACCCCACTCCTGGCCCTGCTCAATGGTCCAGCACACATAGAGTAGTTGTTCCGAGTGCAGGCACTCAAGCCAGCCTGCCTGAATTCAAATCCTGGTATTACCATTCATTAGCTAGGGAATGTGGGACAAGGGCCCTCAATCAATTTGTTTCTCAGTTTGCTAACATTTATAATGGAAGCAATATTATCAATGGCCACACAAGCTTGTACGGAATCAATTGACACATGAATGAATTAACACATTAATATATGTTTTAATACTAAACCATAACATGTGCTTCATACACAGTGAGAAATCAATACCGTTAACTATTACTGCACGTTTTAGATCAGTGGTAAATCTTACCTCAAAATGTGTTAGCAAAAGTGGTAACGATAGTGTAAGTACTTGAAATTAAGTACTAGTAAAACTTCATGCTACTCATTTAAAATTATTTAACAACAACGAAAGCCCACATTACAAAATATTTTAAAGAAATGAAATTTTATTACTTCAAACATGAAGTAGCTCCAACTAGGCTAATTGTGTGTTGCCGATTAGAGCTTTTATGAGAAACTACCTCAGGAAGCAGAAAAGAAAAATCTAGTTATTTGTAACTCATTGCCTGTAAACACTTGAAACAAGTCTTTTCTTTCAAGTAATCTCTCAGCCAATTCATTTGTTACTTTTATTCTTAGCCAAAGATTTTCAGATGGATAATTCAAAAGTTAAAGTGAATGTAAACCCCATTCAAGTGATCAAAACTTCCGAATTAATCAAGTGAGAACAAAAGAAGCAGACCACATTTGGGATGTGACCTTCAGTGCTATTTTTTCCCAGAATCCTCAAAGTACAGAGCACTATTCATACTCATGAAATGATCATAATACAGGCCCAAGCATATCACATCTTATTATTTTACCAAAATCAAATCTGAGGTAGAATCAATGAACAAGAATCACCTGGGCAGAAAGAAGGATCTGGCAGCAGAATCACGAAAACTCCTGGGAAAACTCCGAAGTGGCCTTCACAGCTTGGACACATCCAGACTGACTGCATGTGAAATTCCCTTTCATCTAGACTCCATTAGTTGTGTCCACACGATCACCATTATAATCAACATATACAAGAGAATCTGTGTGTGACCCGTGGGCATTTACTGAGGCACACCCAAGAACAGTGCAAACCCAAGTCCTTCAAAGTATTTTATTAGCGAAACCAAGGGCCCCTCATTTGCCAGGCAATGTGCTAAGATCTTTACATGAACCATCTTACTTAACTCTCCTAAGAGCCCAGTGGGGAGCCACTACTACTATTATCATCATCTCATTTTGCAAATGGGGAAACAGGAATGGAGTGGTGAATAACTTTTCCAAGGTTATTTAGCTCATGACGGTAGCTAGGATTCAAACCTGAATAGTCTGTGTCCAGTGCCTACCGCCACAAATGATTACATGGCCTTCAGATGACCGATGCAACCTGTTCTTGGCTCAGCAAATTTAGAAGAGTGTTTAGAAAAACCACAAGTCACCAGCACTAAACAGGCTTTTAAAAGAAGGTCTGTATACTTGGCTTAAGAAGACATCGGGCCACGCTGAGTCAGTGTTTCCAATCTCTAGGTCTTCAATTTGGAGCCAAACCCTTTCAAGATTACCAGAAGTGGGCTAAAATGAATCACAGCTGGTATCCCACAAACCTTGCTGTTAGGTGCTATTTTAAAAGGGGAAAATGAGGAAAGGACAGTGTGGCCAGCTGGGGGATGAAAACAAAAGAGACATGAAGTGTAGGTACCACATTAATAGCTACAGTTCAATAGTATCTTAACGCCATGTCCACTTGTCTTCCTCTCTCTCCCCTTCCATGAAAACACAAGTCATCATGTTATCTGACCATAAAGTCACTTGCAATGCAGGCACAGGGCACCAAGTACACCCTCTCACTGGGACTTAGGTCCTTCCAAGTTTTCAAAATACCAAAGTGTTTTCTCACAAAATGTAGGTCGTTGTTTATTTAATTCTCTTAAACTTTTTCTGTTGTTTTTTTTTTTTTTTTAGTGTTGCCTTTTAGCCAAATAAAAATGTAGCCAATGGCAAGAATCAATAAACAATAAATGTATAATTCACATTGATAGAAACTAAAGCTTCTTTCTGGGGGGAGATTTATTTCAAAATCTATAGTGGGTTTGGGACTCCCCCCAAAACTCTTTATGACATTTCTCACACTCTTTTTTCTAATACCTTTAGTCTTGAATACCACCAACGACACGTGAGATGAACTATGCTTGAGGAAGAAGGGGACCTACACGAGACCCTAGAGAGAATGCAAGACACATGGAAATGAATTATAAAACTTTATTGGCTTGTTAAAAAAAAAAACATGAATAAATTCAGCAAGTACATTTATGATCTATCCATATGTTAAAACAGCACTTAAAAATAAAATAAAAATGATTATCCACTATTTACAAGAAATGGGAAAAGTGACTTTAAAACCTGGAACATTATGGAGAAAATAAAACAGGGCATGAGAATGATTCACAGGCTGTCTATGGATTACAGCAAATGGATTTCAACAAGAAATGAGTGACACTCAAGAATTTGTCTTTCTCTGGAATCTCTTGCTACTTTTTTCATTTTTTTTTTCCTTTTCAGCTTTATATGACAAATAAAATTGTAAAATATTTAAAGTGTGCAACATGATGATTTGACACACATATACATCATGCATAGACCCTCTTTCTATTTCACATTTATGCTCCATTGATAAATGGACTGTCTTAAAATAAAGGTGGTGAAAAACCTTTTCTTTGCTTCTCACGCATTTTTTTCTGTGAAAACTAAGACTCCGGACATACTCAATAGCAACCTATCTTGGATACCTACTAATGATCATCCCAAGGCTGCACTGTAACATTAGCCTGAATTAAACTCAAGAGTGATCTCACTGTCAAAATCAGATGTCTGGGAAGTTCCTTTGGCCCCGAAGACCAAAACAAGGAAATGGGCTGACTTGAGTGGAAAGCTGCCTTCTGTGACAGCAGTTTTTATGTCACTTTCTGGGCTGGGAATTCTGTTAACTTAATTCAGTCTGGCAGCACCCCACAGAAAGTTACAGTCATGCTCTGTCCAGGAGAGTCCTTAACCTACCCATGTGCCCTTGAATAAACCTGACATGGCCCACGGGCACTGTTGGTGTGTGAACACAGCAGGACACACTTAATAGGAAGACTGCTTCTGTCCTAGTTTCCTTGAGGAGTCAAGTCCACTGACTGGCACAGCCCCAGAGGGCTCCACTGACCTCTACTAGACAGGAATGGCACAGCCCACCAGGCCAGATTCGGCTACCCTGTGAGAACCCTGGATTATATGGAATCACTTCTCTTCAGCTGCTCCCCCTCTGTATCCGGAGTCTTGACAAAACGCGGTGAAATGAGCTTCTCCTGTTGTGTGAGGAAACTGGATGGAAACCAAGGGAGGAGTTCTAGACAGAAAGCACCAGAGCAGGAGAAAGTGTAAATTATCTGCTCTCTGACGAAATGAGAGAAGATTTAGTTCAGGTCCCCTTTAGTGCTTTGATTCGAATTTGCAATGGGGAAGGTGTATGCAGAGCAACCAATAAAGCAAATAAAAATAAACTCTGTCATGGAGTCTAGAGAGGGAAAGAAAGAGGAGGAGAAGGGAAGAGAAAAAGGAGGATGAGAGAAGAAAGAAGGGAGGATGGAGAAGGGAGGGGAAGAGAGAAAAAGGTCAGGGATTGTAAGCAAATAAAAAGAAAAGAAAGAGAGAGAAAAGAGGAGAGCCTCCATCATGCTTACCCTCACACATGGCAGGAAACCAAATTCCTGTCTTGTACCCCTGGAGCTGTTTGCTCCTCAGTCAGCCTAATAATGGCAGCCTCTGCTCTGTCTGAGGAGGGGTTTCAAGTCCTAACAACTCTGGGTGTAATTCAGGATAACTTGAAGGGTTGGAGCCCCAAATAGGCTCCCTCTGTGCTCTGTTATGGGCTGATGCTGGGATTGTTTAGTTCTAGTCTTTGCTCTCCACTTTTGGGTCAAAATGAAATCAGTCTCTGCTGGAGATCAGGAGTAAAAACCCCTGAATTGTCTTTAAAGTATGTGGCGATTCGTTTTTCCTGTTGAGAGATAGACCTTCTTTGGCCTCAGACTGATGCCTCATGTGACAAAAGTGGGAGTCCCTTAGTCTATCTCAGCTGCCTTGTAGGGTCTCGGTGGGACCTGAGGCAAGATACAGGGCTTGAACCACACCTCTTGAAGATGACACACCTGTTTTCCATTTACCATTGGCCACACCAGTACATTAAGGACACCTGCAAAAAGGAGCTGTGTGCTTTCCCCTGAACTTGGTGGCACCTGAGCGGGCCAGGTGACATGGACACTGGTGAAAGGAAAATCACATCAAACAAAACAGGGAGAAGGGACTCACTGGGTGGCCTGTGGCCACATGGAAATGGGGCTGGTTGGGGGATGAAGGGCAAACAATGCTGCAAGAGAGTCCCAGGCAGGGAGAGTAAGCCACGTTCCCAGCTGGCGGAAGGCACAGGAGAGCCCCAGGATCACTGAGGTGCTTAACTCAGTGGTGATACAGCTTTCAATGGCGATGCCGGGAAGTGTTTTTGCAAAGGAAAGACAGAAGGATACAGTGAGAGAACAATGATTTTGCTTTAAGACAAAAGTAACAAACTGGCAGCCCACAGACCTGTTTTGTTGGCCTACATAACATTTTAAAAATAACCAAGCCAACTTTTTAAAAATAGAGACATTTCACATAAAAGTCCAGGTTTCAAGTTTCTCTTAAAGAGTCAGAAGCTTTGGAAACCTGGGCCCACATTCCCAGGAGGCAGGAGTTGGCTGGGGCTTGGTGACAGCTGTCCCTCTGGTGGGGCGGGTGTTCACTCACCCAGTGCACAGCTTTCATTTAGGGTACCTGCCTGGTCCTGAAATGCCATGTCCTTGCTGGAGGGCGACAGATGTGATTTCAGGGAAAATGCTGCTTGTCCGTTTCCAATGTTACGAAAACACATGTTGCATGTCATTAGGAAGCTCGATAAAGATTTCTTGTAGGGGCATTAAAAGAAAAAGAATGAAAGGGGGTGGTCTAGAGTTTAGACACGAGAAGCTATGTTACTCATTGTGGTCTTCAGAGACTTTAAAAAAATGAAAAGCGAAGAAGTCAAGAACCATATGAAACAATTTTCTAACAGCCTGCTGTTTTCATCGTTCCCTAGGAGATGTCAACTGCTGTTTGATATATTAAATTGCCTTATCTGTCCACTTCTCTCCATTTTAAAACAAAAATCTACCCTGCCATTCGTCTAGCTGTTGAGTACAAATATCCTTTTTCCCCCTTTTGGGTCTGGGAAACTTATAAAAATAGTCCTTAAACAATTCATCACCTTTTTATGGCTCCGTGGAACAACATAAAAGCTTTAAAAAAAAAAAATTGTACTGAATGGCCGATACTTAAGAACCACAGCCATCCTGACTGCTTCTGCCTGGCTTACGGTTTGAATTTCACTTTTCTTTCAGGGTTCAGGGTTTCTGCAATTAGTTGGCCTTGTTGTAAATCAACACCTTTGAAAAAGATCAAAATCTAAGCAGTGACAGGAACTGTCATTTAGCAACGCACAAGAAAATGGCAATTCAGAGATATTCGGACCTCCCTACACCAAGGGCCAGCTGCTCTCACACTCAAATGTTTTACTGGAAAGAAAACTTTTGAGAAAGAGGAGCCAGTTTACGCTTTGCCCCTTTTGGGCCTGAGTTTGGAATAGCCAAGTTAAATGCTGTAATCCATAGGACTCTGGAATGTCGGCATCAAGCAATACCATATTTAGTGGCTAATGTAAAGGACAGAGTACAAAATATTCATCATGGATAATCTTTTTATATCGAATGGTGCCTAAATGGATCCTGGTTTATTAAGATGAATGCCTTGGTTACACGGGATTCAAAACAACATTTCCAAACATGTTAGACTAGTTAAAAATCTATAAATCCTTATTGCCGAACTGCCAAATTTGAGAAACTATTTCCAAAAAGGAATTAAAAAAAAAAAAGTCAATAAGTTTCCAATTCAGCCATGGCTTCCACGTGCATGCCTTCACAGTCAGAGCCGATTGTGTTGTCAAAGGAAAAGCTCCAGGCCTGGCTCCGAAGGCCGCCTAACAAGAAAGGTGTGTGGCGAGGTGGGCCAGGGGCAGACAAACCTGTCTTTGGGACAGGGATTCTACCTGGCGCAGACTGAGCAAAGTGAACAAAGGTCACTGCAATGGCCAAGTGAGTGAGACAGGGGACCATGGTAAGACTAAGGCAGGGATGCAGGATTCTGTAGCTGTAAAGCTGCCCTCTCAGCAATGAAGCTGGGCAATATAAAGCACATATTCATTAGTGACCTGCCACCTCTGTGCTGCTGGGGTCAGGCAAAGCTGTCCTGCCCGTGAAAACCCAGCAATAGTGTAGTGTGTTGTAGGGGGACTATCCTACTCACAATATCATCTCCTGCTCACAGCAGGCCAGCCATTTTGCTCACAGGCCTTTTCAGAGTAAAAAAGCTGCAGTTCTGTCATGGGAACAGCATGAGATGCTGTGGCCTTGTCACTGGGCAAACTTCTAAAAAGCAGGTGGATCACAGAGGGCAAATAAAAGGATATATGCACAATATGCATAAATTTATTTCACTCTTAGTTGTTCTGAAACTGACTATACTTAATCTAAATCTACAGCCCCCCTCCATGCCCCCCACCCCACACCGCAAACAAATAGCTTCTCTTTTTTTTTTTTTGCCATTAAGGAAACTTTGAGGAAATCATTAGCGTTGACTGCATGACTCTGGGCCTTATTGTCAGTGAAGGAAAGAACCTCTCAGTGACATCACCAAGTCCCCACAACAGCGATGATGTATATGCTCTTTCAGCCACTGTGTTGTAGATGAAAAAATGAGATTTTCTGAATTCAATACTGATTAAACAACAGAAGACGATGCTAAATATATGTTAAATGGAGATTACAGCTTAGTGTGCACTTACACCTGTCCCTAAATTTAGATATTTTTTTTTACTTTGTAGTTCATCTTTAATAAACAGAAACAATAAAATCAAATACATTTCCAGTAGAGTCAAATAGCACATCTTTCAGAGGACAAGCACAATCCAATGGAATTTCATTTCAATTCCGTATTTGAACGATTGTAAGAACAAAACGAAAGCATTAATTTAAGATGTTTTCTTGAGTTTCTGCTTAGCTGCCTGTGAGCTGCCTCAGCACTGGCGTTCCCCAATCACAGCTCACGACATCGGCAGGCTCCGTGCAGCACTCCTGCAAACACCGCCCATTTCTACCAGAAAAACCCAGATAAGCAGTACTTCCCGGGAGAAGCCAATGCCAGTCCCAAGAGTCCAGCTTAGAAGGCAGCATCAACCAACAAGCACCACAGCCCCTCTCTCTGTCTTTGCCTTTATTTCAGCTACCCATCCAGTGGGATCTTATGAAACAAAACAAAACCTAAAAGAAACACAAAATAAAACATAAGTCATGCTCAAAAGAAAAATCAACGGAAATTAACATACAAGTACAATCACTTTTAAAAGAACATAATAAATAAACATCAAAATCAAGACACGACATGGACTACATTTTAAAACATAAAGCAATGTATAATAACAGAACAGAAATTGGGAGAAAATGTGCATCTCATTATTGAGCAACTTAGTTTTAAACTCAAAACCAATTTTATATGGCACATGAAGCATGGGAAAGAAACATAAAGGATTTCTGCACACAGCTCCATCCACAACTGTATCAGATATTAACCCTTTAATTTAAGGAAGAGAAATCGGTGAACAATATAGATGACCACTGAAGAATTTTTATGTATAAGGACAAAAATAAAACTCAACAACAAATATCTCCCCAAAATCTTAATTATTTTTATCTGCCTAATTTTAATAACTGTCTGGATTTAATTGGTGAAATACTGAACCACACACAGATTTCAGTTCTTTTTATAATTAACTAATTGCCTAAATTTAATCAAGCACAACAGCATATATATGACACATACATATATAGAGATGTAATATGCATTAACTAATTGCCTAAATTTAATCAAGCACAACAGCATATATATGACACATACATATATAGAGATGTAATATGCATTATATCATATATGATATATAGCATACAACATGTAGTATGTTGCATGTATATATTATGTATATAAGACATAGTTTATATGTATATTACATACAATATATATAAAACATAATATATGTAATACTTAATATTAACTCTGCAAACATTTCCTGAGCACAGACCAAATCATGGTCACTGTAAGAGATGATACACAATTAAAGAAAATGGAGTTCTTTGACCTCAATACTTCATCGTCCAGCAGATGGGAAAAGGTAATTAAACAACTTCCACAATAAATAATGGCTAATCTACTTCGTGCCAGGCTCTCTTCTAAGCTCTTTGTCCAAAGTAGCTCTTTTAATTTTGCAATAACCCTATAAAACAGGTTCTATTATTGCTCCCTCTTTACTGGTGAGAAAACTGAGGCCCAGACAGTGAAGCAGCTTGCTCAAGGTCTGACAGCTGGTGTGCGATGGAGCTCAGATTCCAACTCAGAAAATCAAATTCCATGGCCACCCTGCCATGTTCCTGTGCAGGGAAGACAAACTCTCTCTGAACTTGCTCATGAAAACCCAGCTGGAACAAGGAAGATTCTATTACATATAATTCTGTGTGCAATTTGCATGACTCTTCATCAGATTCATAAGTGATAAAATAGATGGCATTGTGGTAGAAACCGCCAAGATGTTTTCAAGTTCAGCTTTGGGAGGCGCTTCTAAACCTAGCCCTCCAGACTCTCGATCTTCCTCAACCTGGTGTCTGGTCTGCCAAGTGCTGGTGTCATCTGCCTCCAGAGCTGTAATTACCACCACCAATCTGTATCATCATTTACAACAACACTACGGAGCTTACTTCCATGGCATTTCTGTCTCCTGCCCTTCCAAGTCTCTTGGTATGGACGCCAAACACAGTTTATGGATTTAATCACCCACAAAGCACTGAGAATTTAGAAGGTATGTTGTGACACTGATTAGTTCTCCTTCATATCTGTTTCTATTCTCTAAAAGTTTAGCCTCCAGGCAAACACAAGCCGTACTGGTTTAGAAGCACTATGGTATATCATACAAGCACGCCAAATTAACCACTGAACACCTTAATTATTCCATCAGGTTTGAAGAGGGTGACTCTCAAATTCCTTCCTAGTGAAACAATAGGATTAATAATGGGATGTTAAGTTTGCCAACAAAAACAGGAAAAACTTGGTGATACAAATAGAAGGCATCACTCCCAGACAAAAAGATTTCTTGACTCAATGTACTAGTTTCTCTGCACACACAATTTTGAAAGGCATTTGATTAAAAAATAATAATAACAAAAAGATTGAACTGCAAATGCAAGCCTTATTTCCAATGGGTTTACGGCACAGGAACCCTAAGAGTTTACTGCTGTCAGAATGTCTACAGCAGGAACCAGGCCATTCTTCCTTTGCTTCCATTTGGCATTTTTCTCTCCAACGCTCCTCCAAGCTCTTTCATATTACAATTGGAAAACAGTTTTGCTCTGCTAGATGCAATTCTTTTGGACTGCCATTTACTCAGGGTGCAACGGCATTTGCCCCTATTTAGAGTGACATCGGGTATCTCTCATTAACCTCCTTCTGCTTTGCCTTTTGTGATGTATCCTTCTCAAAGAAGCATACCTCAGTTCCACATGCCCATATGATAAAAACAAGTAAAGCCACCATAAAAACACATGCAGTCTACAGCCATGCCACCCTAAACAAGCCTGATCCCGTCTGATCTCGGAAGCTAAGCAGGGTCGGTCCTGCTTAGTACTTGGCTGGGAGACCATCTAGGAAGTCCAGGTGCTGTAGGCACAAAAAATTTTTTTAAAAAAGGGATTGTAAGCTGACAAGATCCTTGCAATCTGTGAGGTCAACCAAAGGTTACCTCAACTAAAATAAAATAAAATAAAGTAAAAAATAAGTCTAAAAAAAAAAATACATGTAATATCTTCCTTGTGAGAAAATGCCAGCCTGTTACAAGGATCAGCAATATGCAAAGTCTGCATTCAAACCATCACTACTACCACCCCTCACCTCAAGGAAGGCAGGTCGGCCTCCACTCAATACCCTTTATCTTCAAACATTGTTGATACACTAAAGATACGCCATCAAATATTGAAAAATCAGTTTGATTTAAAGATTTGAATCTAAGGAAATGTATCCAGTGCTTAATATTCCTAAGGGGTTGATAGTAAAATTCAATCAGGGTCCCAATCTACCTACCAGGAGCTCATGACTTTTGCCCTCTCGTGTTATGAGAAACTCAAAAAAGGGGTCACAAAATGATATAAAACAATAGATAATTATTTTCTCCTAGTGAGGGGGAAAGTTTTTAGACCACAACAAATGGCTGAACATCTTGTAGGTTTAGCAGCCAAACGAGCTGTCTAGCTTCAGAGCCTGAAATATAGATATTTTGACAAAGTGACATTCTGAAGCATTTGCAGCATTCCGATGGTGCATGGCAGTTATTGTGAGAACAGTTCCTTTATCAAAAACAACCTTAGAGAAACTTTGCCACCGCTGCTTATATTAGCTGAGCTAAATAAGAACAAGGATAAAGCAGATGTTATCCGAGAAATATGATGTGAAGTTGAAAGCAGAGAAGAAAACCCGGATGTGTCCTAAAACTCAGTCTCTGCTATTTGCTGATTCTGAATCTCCTCGCTGACCTCTTCAAAGAGAAGGACTGGGGGAGCTGAAGGTCAGTGAAGCACTGTGCTTTCTTTACCATTGGTTTCCGACTCATTTAGATTTATTTACATTCAAACGTGCACACATTTTCCTCTTATTACTCAGAAGCAATCAGCCATAAAATGGCAAGGATTTGCAGTATATTTAAATTAGCAGCAATTTATCTGGAGCAAAAAGGAAAACTGCTGAGTCGAAAGGAAGTGAAGGGAATGGAAGAAAGATGCAGCTGCTATCTGAAAAAGCCAATCTTACCATATCTGTTATTTGGAGAGTTCAAGTAGAAAAATGCCATCTTGGGAGTCTGTATGGATGGGGCCACTTAGGAGACCGTATGGTGCCTACAGGGACAATAAAGAGGCTCACCTTCATTGGAGAGCAAAGCAAATGCTCTTTGAGCCTTCTGGGAAATGTTTACTAAGATCAAAGAATAAACTCCTATGTGTTCTCATAACATCAGGTGCCTGAAAAATAGTGGGTGTAAAAAGCTTTCTATCACAGTTACACTTGAGCTAAGTGCAGTTCCGCCTCATTTCAGCACCTGGGCTTAAACACCACTTGTCCAAATTTCACATTTGGGGAACATTTAAGATCTGTTAGTTGTTGCACCAACCAGCCATTGCTGTTTTGTCTTTTCTATTTTACAGGGGACTCACTCAACCCACATGGCCATTGTGATATGTCCAAGGTCACCAGGGAATAGAGTGAGAGAGCTGAAATCTAAACTCAGAAATTCTGGATTGTCAGTTCATCTTTTATGACTGTATCACCTGCTTCTGTAGCAAAATTTTCCAAACATATAAGCTTAGGTCCTGGTGCATCCTTCTCTGTGCTCATTCTAGAAGTTGCTTACCCATCCTTCAGACACCCTTTTTGCTTCTTAAGGATGAGCTTTGTCCACACACCATCTCTTTTCCTAAGACCTCTTTCCATTTTAGCTATTCTTGAAGGTCCAGTTTAAAAGAGGTCTCCTGTGAGTATTTGGTTCACTGGCCTCATAACTTCCACAGCATCTTCCATCCATTCACTTGGCTTCCTTTTATACATTTTAAAACTTGTATTTCTCTTCTGTTTGCTTCCTGCATCCCAGACTATAAGCCACAGTAAGACAGAAAGAACATGTCTATAGGTCTTCTATGCCTTATGCCACCTTGCTTAATTCCCAGGACTGAATGCTTTTAAGTTTCAAAACAGTAATGTCTAAACTTTGAGCTTTATTGAAGAACTTTGATGTATTCAACAACGGAACCAAAATGGAAGGGAAGGGTGGACACAAGAAAAGTAGATCTTCAGTTTCTTACTGGCAACTGGGTTAATCAGCTCACCTCAATATTTGCTCGGAAGTATATTGAAGGTTACAGTTAGACATGTGGATACCCATCGAGTGCCTCCCGAAGCATTTTCAGCTCCTAGGGATTAGGTGCTAAACAATTTATTCTAATTCTTATGATGAACAAAATGACAGTGGCTGTAGGAGTGGGGTGAAGAAAACTGTTGTCTATTTGTTAGCTGGGGGAGAAAAACTAAAAATAAATGGTTGAGAATGGTCAGCAAGGCTTTTAAAGCTCTGGTTCGACTATGCAAAATAAAGTTTAGTTTCACGAGCTAAAAATTAAAGCAGAAAACACGAAGTTCTTGGCAAAGCTTGAATGTGTAAGGAAAGCCAAAGCTATTGCACAATGAAAATTCAATGATTCTAAGGAAGACGTGATCTGATCAGCAAGGCCTGATAACAAAAACCCAAGGGCTCAACCACTACCGGTGCTGAGGCTTCACATAGGATGGACAGCACATCCAAAACTGATGTCATTGCCTCTATCTGTGGAATCACATAAAAATATTGTAAGTGGAGTAAAAAGAAAAAGATGGAGTTCATGGTTTGAGGGGCATTAAGATACTCAAAAGACTTTCATAACAACGCACTGAGATACCCAAAGCAATCTATTGTACTCCTGTGGGTGTGTCTAGCCTCTGGCTTACTTCAACATATAAATATTGCAAAATCTATAGGGTAGCTCTTTGCAGCATGAAATGACATCTCCTTCAAGACATTGTTTCACAATTCTCAGACCAGAGAGGCTTACCAGTGACTCAAACGTTCAGGACACATAAGCATGGCATTATAAATTTCACTATGGAAGAGCATATTTTTGTACTGCCAATACAGACTTGTGTCTAGATTTGTTTTGCCAAAATATTCTAACCAGTGATTCCTCTTATCATGTAAAGCCAGAGTACTAGAACCTACGGTGTCCAAATAGGAAACAAATGACATAAAACCAATTGCTCAATTTACCTGTAACTATGTAAGACCTGCAAGAACTTCAGATACAAACAACTGAAATTGCTTGGCTCTGATCAATTGTGGCTGACACCATGGCACACAGACAAAAAATGAATCTGGGAATAAATTTCTAGAAAAGTAAATAATGCATAAAACAAGCAGAGAAAACAAATGGATATGGGTCAGCCAGCGCCTCTCTGATGATGATGATGATGATGATGATGATGATGATGATTGATGATGATGGTGAAGATGAAAGCAGGAGATGGAAGGTAGAAGAACAGAAGGAGGGGACTTAAAGAAAAAGCAGTTGTTGTTGATGCATTTGGAGACCTCAAGCATGCAAAAAGAGTGACCACAATTATTAGAGAGTGAGGTAATAGGGCCTTAGAGCAGGACTAAAAGTATGGGTCCAAGTTAAAGATGATCCTAGAAAGAAGAGAGTAGGTAAAAATAAAGCTTTCCTGGACTACCACATTTTCCTTAGGCACTACAAGCAAGACTTCAGAAATAGAATTTGAAGATCTTTAATATTTATGATGCTTACTAAGAAAGCAAAAACCAGGGGCTTTTCTTGTGCACTGTGTCCCTGCTTATTGTCGTGAAGCCCAGATGTCAGATCTACTAATGGTTCCAATTAAACATACAGAGGGTCAAAGAAATTACCTTCACTTGAATAGAGGTACCTTATAAATCTCATCTCCATTTAAATTACCTAAGTGCACAAGATAATGAAACCTTAGCTAAGTATCAAGCATTCCAGCATGCAAAACAAAGATAGGCAGGGTTGACAATCCCCATGAACTAACTACAATAAACATGAATTACCCAAAACTTCCCAAGAGCAGGATAAAAAGCAAAGCTTTTGTTCAGTCTGGCAACAGACATTTTGGAAGGTAGGCTGCCATCCTATGGCAGACAAGATGAAACTATCAAAGCCTGAATTCTGAGGACCTAGTGCCAGCTCTTCAAGGAGTCTAGTTTGTGTGGCCACTGCCTATCCTTGTCATGGTTTACTTCTGGTCACAAAAACATCACCAAACTTCTAAATAAAGACCCAAAATACTTCTAATAGTAAACATTGGGGGAAAAGAAAACAAAACATGAGGTATACATACAGGTAAGAAAGATTAATAAAAACAAGTAAGATAAGTATTTCTCAACCTGCTTTCTACAGCTCAGGGTCGCCAGGGCCTCTCCTGGCAGCCTAGGGCACCAGGCAGGACCCAGCACAGGATGCCCTTCCACTGCAGGGCACACTCACACCCAACCAGACAGGGACAATTTAGACACGTCAATTCACCTCGTGTGCACATCTTTGGGACATGGGAGGAGACCGGACTCCCTGGAGAAAACCCACGCAGACGTGGGGTGACTATACAAACTCCACACAGACAGCAGTCCCAGCCGGGAATCAAAAATTTTTTTCTAATCAACATTATAATGAAACAATGCTGAACAAGAGGACATTATTCAAGGACCTGCCGTGCTTCTTTGCATTCAGCCTTTTATCTAGAGAAGCGAATGTGCCTAAACTCAAAGTCAGGGAAGATCATGGGGTGGAAAGAGGTCCTTCATCCAAACATGCCCTTTTCTCTGGTACTTTTTTCCCAGGACAGCTATTAGCAACAGGACTTCCAACATCTCAGAAGTTACCTCCCTAGAAAAAGAATGAAAAGGTACCTCTCCATGACAGAATCTGATGTGTGATGGGGAATGTGGGTTGAAATGGTGGTTCATCCTGCCCTTGGTTGCTCTACCTGGAACATTACTTGACACTGCTCTGTAAAGCAAAATTTAAAGTCCCAGATCAGATCTGATTTAAAGTCCCAGATTGGACTCTGCAGAAGTGGATCCAACTCAAACTCCAATAAGCATCCCTATTTATTAAGAAATGTTTGACAGTCAGAAAGAGTACTTGCCATTCATAACACCAAGAATAGAATCGACACTCCCAACGTGTTTGCACATCAAGCAGAACCATCAAGATTCTGGCACCACAGCCAATCACTATGCATGACCCTTAGGAGCAGCAGGTGAAAAGCCTCAGTAAAATGGAGAGCTTATTCCATTCTCAATTTGGAAACTTGAAAAGTGCAAAGTCAACGCCAGGGTCACAGCTTATACACATTCAGACTGAGGCAGCCAAAAGAACCCCCAACTTGACTTAAGTTAAGGCTGCAGTAGACAACTCTGCTGTTAGTGACATTTTTATTTGCTCAGAGTTCACTTTGCAAAAAGCCCACACTGCTAAGCCATCCCATCTCACTATCCTTACTAACACCTCAACAATGTCTTAGAGCAGCTGAATGTGTGCCAACCTCAGTAGTTTACCCAGCAAAACCTCCTTCTGCAAGACAAGAAAGATTCTCTCTATTCCTTGATTCTTTCATGTTGGAACACAGCAAGTCCTTTCATAATTCTTTGGTCTTGGTACAATTTATTCATGGAGAAAACTCTGGATTTTAAAAAGCATGCATTTTATTTTTATACACACACACTTTCTTTTTTAAATAAAGTATGCATGGCAGATATGGCACACCAAATATAACAGCTTGGTTAAGAACTATAGCAGCCATGCCAAGAATGAACCAGAACCAAGACACTGGAAAAACAATGCATTCTAGATATTTTTTTAAATGAAAATTTAATGTATGCAAACATCTAAAATTCCTTCAAGAAATACTTTCTAAAACTTACAGGAAGTTCTTTGCTAAGTCAAACTGATTAAAAGAGAAAGGCTGTTTACCTTGTAACCTTACACACATTCTTAGTTCGAAACAGCATTCACCCTGTACGCAAGCGCAAGAGGCATTCAAAGACATGTCATGGACAAATGCATTGCCTTATTTGAAAGCAGTAAAAAGTTTTAAATGTCACATAGATAAAAAGACAGTATAATTACATGTGCATAGCAGGATGACTGGATTATAAATTAGTTTTTCTTTCATTCTTCATAATTATGGTCATTTACCATCCACTGTTTAACTATACAAGATCCTAAAACTTTACTTACAGCTACTATTGGACTTAGAATTTTAGTAAGTACAGACACCCTGCATATTTATCTTCCTTGACAATTATGTGCTAAAGGATTCATTTCCATGGTGATGCCTGCTGGTTGGCTGTTTAGACAGTGAGAAACAGTCTGAAGCCAAACAGATCTGAGTTTGGATCCTGCCCCTGACACTCCTGAGCTGTGTAACCCTGGCCAACCCCAGATCTGAACCTCAGTTACTCAACTCTAAAACAAAAATGAAAAAAATCTGACATATTGTGACGACCAGAATTAACACCGTCCAGGCTATATGCAGGCTCCTCAACTAAGGGTAGTTGCCGGCATCGTGTCTATTAATATTTACACAACGTATCAAACCTTAGAAATCCCAAACTGCCCTGTAGATTTTAAAATATACAACTAGAATAATCTCTCTCACTGAAGATAGTTCTGTTTTACCAAATATATGATTTATTTAAAAAAAAAAAAAAGAAGAAAGATATTCAGGACAATAAACTGTAGCCCATAAATAAAACGTGACCTTCATCCCCCTTCATTGAGCCCATTTAAGACTCCATTATAAATGTGCACTATAACTTTGAACCAATTAGTGGTGATATTCTTAAAGCTCATGAGACTGGAATATATCTTCACAAATGCTTGCCTTGCTCCAGGTCAATGTAACCAAGTGTCTTTCTTTTATATCTCCCAAATTTTCATCTTCCTGTGTTGTTTTTCTGGGCCTAATGTCTTTTGGCGAGGGGGATATGTCTCAATCTCATTCTCTCTCTCCCCCTCATCTGTTTCATTTTCTCTGCATGTGTGTGTCCTCCCATTTTTAATTTTCTCTATTTTCTCCAGTAGACTGGAAAGTACTGAGATATATGTTGACATCACTATTTTTATTCATCAAGTGGAAACTATGTTCTAAATTGGGATATGAGAGGGTTTCCTCTTTAAAAACCTCATTTGAGTTGTACTTTATCAGAAGTTCTCTCCCTCAGTCGGTGTTGCTATGTTTCTTTGTTACTCTGTTATAACTAGGGACACAAAGATCATAGAAGCTAAGTGCCGATCAGAACATATTAAATAATGTAAGCAAGAGAAATGTGGAAATTTATAAAAATCTGGTTTCCATACACCTTTTCAAGTATATATGAGTCATATTTCACACACTTCTTTTGGGAATGGGGCTATCAATTGCTTATTACAAAGTGAAGAGAAGGTTAGTGCTCCTATTTTACAGATGAAACATAAAGGCAGAAGGGACTTATGTGATATTTTTTTTTCAACTTAAGTACATATTTCCCTTATTAATCACATAGTAATAAAACACTTCCCATCGTGATGACAGGACATCAAAATGTAAAAAAAAAAAAAAAAAAATCGTCATGTAATTGAGCTCAGGAGTTTAAAATCAAAAAATTCTCAACCTTCCTTTCCAAATCAAGGACCTCTGTTATCCACCAAGAAACGAATGTTTCACGAAGCAAGGGGACTTTAAAGTAGATAAACTCTTGCCACACCCACCCCTGGGTTGTTGCTGGGATGCTCTTGTACTATTGACTAAAATAATCATGTCTTAGTGCTTCCCAGATTTCTACGCACAGTCATGAGCAGTGAACTCCAGCCCTGTCCACAGTCAGCTCAGCAGCCACTGAAACTAATTATTCAATTGTGTTTTCCATCATCGGCCTAAATAGATTCTTTGCCATGAGCTGTGAAGTTAAAAGTCACAGAAAGGAACTTTGCTCAAAAATTTCATCTTCACAGTCCTGGAAAAGTGTGGCCCCAAATGAGAGAGCCCTGTGGACGCCGTGGAGGGGTGCGGAGGGCTGTATGGAACCTCAGCTATCAGATTCTCAGCGCGGCCTCATGCCCTCTTGCACCACACTCAGCAGGTAAGGTGACTTTCGATGCAGAAGTGGTGGCTGCTGACTGGTGATATCACTTTGAGTCTGAAGTTTGGCCAGTGCCAATGGCCTGAGAACCATCCCACGGCTTCAGTTCCAATTCCACAACCACAGAGAATTTCTGGACAAAAGGATTTTGTCTTTATCCACAGTTACAGGAATCTACAGTTCCGCAACTGAGGAATATACATAGATAATTACGAAACTACATCTTGATAGATTTCCAACTTGCAATTGTCCTAGATACCCGAACTAGCTGCCCATAGGCCAGGGGAGAGTCTCCAGCCATATGTCCTCAAGATCCAGATTTGTTTCTGAGATGTCGCTGGATTCCTCCCACCTAGAATCTTCTGGTAGGAGCTAAATGAACCAAACCCTAACTAAATTTAACTGGCTAATTGCACCTAAATTACAGTCACAAAGCCCCTTCAGAAGATTCAGTCAATTTCTTGAGGGAGAAAGTAAATGTTTTACTATATAATTATAAACTTAATTAACATAAAATAAATTAATTAGGGACTTGCGCTGGTAATGAACACCACGGTATGCTGTTACTTGCTATATTTTCCAGCGGAAGCTAAACCTGGAGAAAAAGGCTAACTTGTGCTTTCAGCCTAGTTTCATCTCACCTCTTCTACCCCCAACCAAACCGTTACATTTCTGGTTGATATGCAGTAACACGACATCTAGAATTCCACAGAATTCACATTGAGACAGTCATGTGCTAATCTCTAGGAAAAAAAAAAAATCTCCAACCTAAACCATCATAGCTAAAACAGTTCCTAGCTGGCAGTTCACTAAAATAACAGATGATTATCCAAAGCAATAGTTTCTCTGTCCCAGAGTATAATGACAAAACTCACCTAGAGCCGAAATAACCATCTGCCACAGATTGTTCCGCATGGTTTGCTTGCTTGTTTGTTTTTTAATTCTGAGAAAGAATTCAAAAATGGTATTGGCAAAGAGGGATGATTTCACAAAAATGACCCAGTTTCCAACCTGTACTGCCTCAACTATTGCCTGAAAAATTTTCTCTGACTTAAGAGGCCCAGTAAAGGTGCCTCTGAGGATGATCTTGATGGCACAAAGTAGGTTTTTGGTGAATGAAAAGAATCCTGTTCTAATTTTCCAAATTACCCATAATTTCTAGGAACTCCAAACTGTTGTTTCCTCCTCTGATTTCTGTGAAGATGGAGAGCAGCTGCTGTGTCTGACCCACAGTGAGGTAGAAAGAAGGCTAGAAAATGCAGTGACTAGTGTGACCTTGGGCAAATTGCCTCAGTGTCCTCATCTGTGAAATGGAACTAATGACAGCACTTAATTTGGGGCTACCGTGCAGATTAAATAAGCTATAAGATTAAATTAAATACATATAAAGTGCTTAAAAGAGTGGCACATAAAACGTGTTCGATGAATATTAGCTATTTCCATTATCTGTAGACTCTACCTCTCAGCTTTTGTCCCTTTGAAATAGCTAATGTTTCACATTCAAAAAGAGTTGCAAATGTTTAATTGACAGATCTGTTTTGCTGGACACCCTGGTCAACACATACCCCAAATGGAAAAGACAATTCAGGGCTGAGATTGTGAATAAAAAGAATCCTCTTGTTTCATATAAGAAATGATCCATGTCATCATTGAATCAGAGAACTTTAGTACAGAAAAGAAAAGCTGAGACCCTGTAGCCCAGGGGTCCCCAACCCCTGGACCCCTGTGAGAGACCAGGCCACACAGCAGGACGTGAGAGGCTGGCTAGAGAGCAAAGCTTCATCTGTATTTGCAGCCACTCCCCAGCGCTGGCATCACCACCTCAGCTCCACCTCAGACTATCAGGCATTAGAGTCTCATAGAAGCACTGGACTTGGTGCCAAAAAAGTTGGGGACCATAGCTCCAGTGTAGCCTGTGCACCCAGTCAGTCTCTCTCTCTCTCATTTGAGAAAGAGGAAGATAAATTTCCACGAAGGAGGAAGATAAATTTCCACAAGCTTGAGTGACTTGCTCAAGGGCACAAGGCCAGCAAAGAGCAAATTCAGAGGCCCTGTTGCTGTGCTGGCTATAGACTCAGAGCTGGAATGAGGTGTCAACATGGTGAGAACATCTCTCATGACAGGCAGAACCAAAGACAGAAATGGAAGCAGTTGTTTTTGATAGGAAAACAAACGTCCTAATGGCTCTGGTATGGGAGTTGTGAATGCATTTCTGCTAATGTACCCACATATTTTATTTTATGTTTATCTAAACATTAAATTGATTTCCACATGGAGAGGAAACAGAGCTCGGTCACTGTGTTCAGCTGTCAGAATCACCCATGATTACTTATGCAGGGGCTGGCAAACTTTTCCTATGAAAGGCCACAGGGTAAATATTTTCAAATTTGTGGGCCATACAGTCTCTGTCACAACTACTCATTCTGCTACTATACCACAAAAGCAGCCACACAATATAAAAAGGAATGAGCTGGCTATGTTCCAATAAAACTTTATTTGTTAAAAACACAACGGGTCAGATTTAACCCACAGACTGTAGTTCTCCGATCTTTAATTAATGCACCGCCTGCCTGATGTTTTTGCCTTATATCCCTTACCTTTTCTCAGCTATGCTTTCTCCATAAATGAATGTTCATACTGTTTCAATATTCTTACCAAGATATGATCGATATGCAGTAGAATCTAATTTATTGTACACGAGAAAGGAAAGCCAACATGAATTTATGAAATCTCTAAATTAAGAAATATGCTTAAAGAAATGCAGTTTTATTACTTTCATATACATATAGGAATTGAAATTAAGCCAATAAAATATTTCCAGCTTGTTTTGGCAAGTAGGGGGTAATTTAGACTTACCCAAAAGAAAAGAACTTAAAATTATATAATTCATCAACTATTTTCATGAGATTTCTTCCAAAGGGATTTAAAAGTTTGTTCCCTAAAATGGTGAAACATGATTCCTATCACCCCATTCTGTTTCCACCATTACTTGATTTGGTACTTCCTTTGTTCACAGAAGATGCCCAAATACTCCATCAAACCAATTCCTCACTGAATTAATGATCTGCATCAGCAAGAGTTTTTTTAGCTTTCGGAAAAGCTAAATGAATTGTAATCCTATGACGTCATAGATTAACACCATCTTTCAAACAGCTTTACTGCTCTCTCTCTAAGGTCCTCTATCTGACCAGACACTGTGAGCTGGTTATTCAAAATCCACTCACAATCCCTTAGTCCCTTGCTTCTTCTACCTTTGAGGGAGAAAAGCCAATATACCTGATTTCCCAGTATCCCCTGAAGCTAAGGGTGGGCATATGACATAATTCTGGCCACTGAGATATAGCTAGAGTCCAAGAAGTGGGTTACTCTCTTCTTAAATTAAAAAGCAAAACTTCATCAGAGAAAGCCTCATTGTCTTCTTTCCTTCTTTCTACTCAGGATGTAGATTTGACATCTGGAGGAAATGCAGTCACCTTGAGACCACAAGGTCACAAACATGGGGAATGCCTACTTGCTAAGGATGGAAGAGAAAGGTGGAAAGAGCCAGAGTGTCTCTTATGGGATCATTAAGCCACCATAATAGCCTTGGATCCAGAAATTTTTGCTGTGTGAAACAAATAAACTATTTGTTTAAGTGGTTGTTTTTGCTTGCTTACTGTTGCAGCCAAAACAATCCTAAGCAACACAATTCAGGGAAGCTTTGGGCTTATTTCTGTTATTCCAAGGGTGTGAGGGAAACGGAGGGAGAAGAAAGGGAGAAAGAGAGAATGACTCTAAACTAAAGGGTCTTAACTACTACCAAGGAAAAGTATCAGCTTTCAAGTGACACTGTGGCATCTGTGTGGCACCTGGAACTTTTTACGATGGCCCATGTTATAATAATATGGGGATGCGTGGGGAGCCAGGGCAGAAATTTCCTAAGGACAGCCATACTTGTGACCCCAAAGAGCCATGAGGAACAGCCAAACATGCCCCATGCCTCTGAAAGGATCACAGAAGTGAGCCCGAGAGAGAGAAGGTACACTAGTTTCATGAGCAAGATTGCTGTGCCATTTCGTTAGCCAATCTGAACTGCTTTTTTAATCTATTTACTCTCTTTCCCAGAGAAGAAATTAAAGAACCATCAGTAGCCTTTGCCTTGTCCCATAAACAAATACACCAATGGCAAGACAAGGATGCCATTCTGAGGTGCCTCATTACTAGTCAACTTCTCCTTAATCTCCTTTCTTGCAATTTGGTATTTTCATACATACAATGCATCCTCTTCCTCTCTTTTTACTTCTCTCTCTCTCTCTCTCTCTCTTGCCCACCCCCCACCCCAACATGTGGTTTGTATCTACTGCCAAATGCTGCAGGCAAAGGATAAATTATGCCTACATATAGACTAGATATCTTCAGTTCCCTGACAGATACATGTCACCATCTGAGACCTCCAAAGCTCCTTGCTGGACTTATATCACCGAACATGAAAACATGGTGACTTGAGCTTGTGCGGAATCAACTGGGTTATTGGAAATCTCTCCATGCTCCCAGCAGAGGCCAGCACAGTTTTCTGTAAAGGGCCAGGTCAGAATGATACCCAGCTCTGCCGTTTATATGGTCTCTTCCTAATGTAATCACTCTCATCTCTGCTGTTTTAGCTCAAAAGCAACCATAGAAAATACCAACAAATAGATGTGGCTGTGTTCCAATAAAACTTTATTAACAAAACACAGATTTGGCCCACAAATTCACTGACTCCTGTTCCATAGTTATTTCTGTGGGCCACAACATGAAAGTTAGTTGTTCTTCCCTCCCTCTGAAAAAGAATGAATAGAAATTCATTCCCATTAAAATGGCTCAACCGGTATAATATAAGCTTGCATATATGCTGCACATCAAACATCTTCTGGGAAAAAAACATTCAAAACCTTATTTCATAAAATTATCATCGTTGTGACTGGGGAAACCAATGCCTAGGGCAAACAAATGGGCCTGAAGCAGCACAGCATTTGTGGGACACAGCTGAAAGAAGATTCCTGGTGGCCACACTCACTATCCCCAACTTCACCACGTGAAAAATGCCGCCTCTCAATTAGCAGAGCAGAAATAGTAGTACTTTCATAATGACTCACACTGCAATTTAGGTCATGCCTACGGCAATCAATAAAAATCCTCCACTTAGATTCTCCATGGTTAATTTGATCCCCCCACCGCCCCTAAACTGGGAGATTTTTTTTTTTTAGTTGTTTTCAATTAAGCTAATTTGTCACAGACACCTCTGTTCTCAATAGGGTATTTTCACCCAATTCTCTTTTGTTTTGAAAATAGCAAAGTGGGCGAAATGCATGTGTACATGTTAAACTCAAATCACTATAGTTTGTGCAAAAGTGACTGTAAATAAAAGAGAGACCTCTTAGTAATCACTCACACACACACACGCGCGTGCGCACACACACACACATACTGTAAATAAAAGAGACCTCTTAGTAATCGCTCACACACACGCGCGCACACACACACACACACATCAGCTGCCTTCTTTCATTGTCTCACCATGCACATTTTGTACACACCCTTGAGTGAGTGAAATGATAGACCCTGATGGTGGCAATGCTGATGGTGACGAAAGCTACACATTATTAAGCATCAACTACAGGATGGACAACATGGGAAGCATTTCACATATGTCATCTCAAATCCTCATGACATTTCTGCTCTCCCTGTTTACAGGAGAGGAAATGGAGGCTCAGGGGAGTTATATATTATCTATTTTATAGGAAGAGTACGGGACACTGAGGTCAAAAGATAGCTCAGAGTTCAAATCTCCAACCTACTAATTTGTGATCTTGAGCAACTTTCTTAACATTGGATAAGGCTAGATGTTCTTCACGTCTAAATGGTGATAATTACATTTTCTTTAAAACTGTGTTGAAAGAATCAAATAAGGTATCTATAAAGCTCTGAGTATGATGCCTTAGCACATGTATTAGTCTGACATTGCGAAGCACGTGAAAATGCCTGCATTTGACCATTGTCTAAGCCTAGAAAACGACCATTTTATATGGTTCAAACAAATATAATTGCTCAGCAAGTGGTATTATTAGTAGTATTGTGGTTATTATTGGTAGGACAATGATAGGTGATAAAGAAGATAGGTGGTAAAATTTAGATTTTAACCTAAATTTGACAGATGGTAATGGCTAGGGCTTTTTCTACTAACTTAAGGACCTTCAAAGATATCCAATGACATTTTTAACTGAGAGTTCCTTTAATAAACCGAAATTGGCATCAGGGAGCTAGTAAATGACAAGAACAATATTGGTATTTTTTATTTTACTAGCAGCATTTTATGAACAGGACAAAGTCCATTTCAGAACCAGCTCAGTATATCTAAAATTTGTTTGAAGTGTATTAACCAAATGTCAGTTGAATAAAAATGCGAAGTGTCTCTTCTTTGATGTATGATGGGTCATGATCTACTAAAAATTGAGACCTGCCTCATTAAACAGTTATAATTAACTCTGCTCATATTATTCCACAGTGGAATTGCTGCCATGGTTCATACTTAAAACTAGGAGCATAATACAGCAGCATTCAATGAAAGAACAATCAGATTTTCTCTTTCTTGTTCTACAATGGGAACTAGGAGTAAAAATAACTTTCACTTTCCAGGCTGGGGAATCATAGGGTAAAGAGACTTCCCCTCAAATGTCTGTCTGCTCTTTGACAAGCTTAAAAGAAATATATTCCCAATCTGAAACTAAACTATTTCTTGTTGTTTTACCATGTTCTCAGTTCCTACATATGTTGAAAGAGTCTAGACATTTTTCAAGCTTGAGTTGCATTTTAGACGTCTTTCAAACTCAAAGATAATTCTAAAAAAAAAATCTTTCTCTCTAAAATATGAGATTCTAATCTCCAGGGTATTACTTTTGAGTATTGTAAAATCCAAACAGAAAGAGAAATTTCTCCACTTGGTTTTTTTTTTCCTAAATAAATAACAAAACATCATTCTAAGGGCAATATATAAAGAGGAAATACCAAGGCCAAGAAAACATTTGAAAACATTTGCCTGGTATTTTGACTAGAAACCATATGTTCCCCGGAACTTTTCAGGGTGTTTACCCCTGATATGTCCTCAGCCAGGAAAACTCACTGGCAATGAACTTTTTTAAAATGACCATTATCACCATGGGCTGGCTCTGTCAGTCTTTAATCTGCATGAAAACCAGATTTGCTTTGAAATGTCGCAGAGAGAATAGTAAGTTATTTGGCTCTTTTTTCTCCCTTTTTTGGCTGATCAAGACATAAGCAAATATAAGAAAATATTAGGGTTATTTTAAAAGTTAATCTGGATAGTCTGGTCGAAATCCTCAAATAACAAGATGACCAATGGGAACACATCTTTTGGAGGGACAGGGTCATGAGACAGGCTCCCTTTCATCTCCCGCTTACCATTTGAATCTTGGGTTGTGCAATTATCAAAACTCTTTTTATAAGATGCCAAGACTAAATTAAACTCATTCTGGTCAGCAGAAGAGGTAAAAAAAATATGTGCACATTTCTCTAACATTAGTAAATTAGAAACCCTTTATTCTAAAAGGCTCAATTTAGCCAATAAATACTAAATGACATCAACAAAATGTGATATGACACTACCAGGCAAATCTCAAGGGGGCAATGTTACATTTGAAAAGAGCTAACTAAAATATGATAAAGAAATAATTGAAGAGAAAAATACATCGATTAATAAAACCACAGAATAGCCAGGGTTCATTTTAGTGACAATTGCCTTATCAGTGCAAATTGGCAATTCATAAGGGGGATTTCTCTCTCGAGTTTATCTTGAATTAAATTAGTCTTTCAATTCTTAGAAACTTTACTGTAGATGTCCCTTCACATCCCCACCATTACTACCTACAACTCCCTCCTTTGACGTGTTATTGGTTCCACATTCAAAACCATAACTCTCTGCACTGAATCTATGCAAATCTATCAGAGTGGATGCATGGGATGGTTTTCAAAACTCTAAAAAAGATTAGCTGACATAGCAAATATTGACAGTGACCTTGAGAGTATTGATCAAGCTCTACTTCTCTGTTACAGAGGTAGGGAAATTAAGTAGTCTTCTAAATCTTTAATGTAGTCTTTTTATGTTCTATTCAACTTCCTTAGCCCTTGTGCAAACCAGGAATCTTCATCCTTACATCTTGGTGGGAAATGGTAAAATTTATCCTATCAAAATGTTCAAAAAGAAAGCCCAATTTCCTTTCAACCACTGTTTAGAATAGCCAGGGAAAAAATGTATCCACAATCAACTGAATATTGTCTTTCTTTGCCATCTCTAGACCAAACCCTAAGTCTCAGCACTTTCAGTTGGTAGATGCATACACAGCTGCCTCCGAGAGCCAGATCAGCAAGGCATTTGCCGTCTTACACTCAGCTCTGAACTATCAAGATCTGGCACAGATATAACAAATTCATTTCACCTTCTGCTTGGTCCCCAATAGCTCAGCAATTTCATAATCTGTTCAGGTTGAAGCTGGTCTTCCTAGCTGTCCTTCAGGCCACACCTGAGGACAGGCAGCAGCTGCTCTCTGTGGCCCTGCCAGCCTTCCTGCTCCTTCTCTCCCCTTCCTGTGTGAATAAGAGGTGGACGCCTCAGCCTCTGCCATGCTGGAACCTAATCTTTCTTCTCTTTGCTTGGGTCTTGGCCTCTCAGCCCTGCCACTCCTCTGCAATGCCCCTACACACCCACCCCAAAAGCCTTATAAAAAGTTCTCAGTGGCCTTTCTCCAGCCTCTTCCAGATGACCAAACTGTGGCCTTTGGTGCTGGCGAGCACACTCTACTTCTCAATGTCTCTACTCCCTTGATTTTCCTAATGCTATATTCACGTCACTCTATCCTCAAATTGGCCATTTCTCCATACCCTCCTCCTCAGTTTTGGTTGTCTCGAAGGCTCTGTTCCTCATTCTCTGGCAGTTCATCCACGCTCCAGACTCTCACCTGGAGTTAGGCTATGGCTTCCCAACTGATGTCTCTGGCCTATGTTCTAATTCCTTGTTTCTCATTGGTGGGAAACACACAACTGTTCTGGGGAGAAGCAGAGCCCTGTACTCAACTCACAGTATGGCATGAAGCTAACAAAGCCCCTCTCCAGGTGCCTTGCAGGAACAAATCCATCCCAGACTACTCTGATCTCCCTCTTCCTCTCTGTCATTTGCCCTTGATAGGTCTTCTTGGATATTATTTGACACTTCTCTGTCCTCATGCTTCTTGTGTCTCAGGCACACAAGATGCTACTCCCACAGAACACCCACCCTGCCCTCATTCCACATACTCAAATCTCTGCAGAGTTCTCTTTGCCACTTCTCTGCCTAGGGGACTCACTTTCAACAGCCAAGCTCAAGTGCTTTCTTCTACATAAAACCAGCCTTGGGGCTCTGAGGCTAGAGCAGCAGAGCCTCCATCTGAGCTCTACAACAGACACTGATAACAGAGCATATCACATTGCTCTCTATGACTGGCTTTTCATCAAATACAGATAGTAAACACTTCTGAAGGATGACCATCACTCTCTACAGCTCCAACACATACAATAGACACTCAACCAAAAGTCTGAAAAATGGCAGATGGCCTCAATGAATCTGATTAGCATCTGCCAAATTTATATTTTGTTAATTTAATTTTCATTTCTTCCCATCTTCTCAATTTTCTAAGATTTTATTTTCATTTTCCTAATAAGTATATTACAACTGGTCTCTATTAAATATTTAATTCCCAAAGATAGTATTATATTATGATATAAAAATTAAAATAAATAATAATAAACGATATTTGTTGAATGTTATTCTTATGCTTACTACGTACAATAGTAGTTACTAATACATGGTATTAACGATATGCCAAGCTCTTTTTTAAGTGCTTCATATGTGTTAATTTATTTAACCTTCATAACAGCCCTGTAAGTAGTATTATGATAATTCCCTTTTAGAGAGGAGAAAAATGATAAAAAGACAGATTTAGTAATACAGCCAAAGTCACAGAGCTGGTAAGTGCTGGAGCTTAGGTTCTGACCCAAGAAATCTGGCTTCACATCACAAGCGAGCTAGACCACCGACCCTCTGGACACTGTCCACCACACTTAAGACTTTACAGATATTCTTTTATTTAAGTCTCACAACAGCTCTACAATGTAGGGTAATTATTATACCATTTTTTGCAATTAAGTAAACAGAGACTTTGAGAGGTTAAGAAATTCACCAAAGGTGACAAAGCTAATAAATGGTGGTCACTAGAATTGGAAGTCCAGTGTTTTGCCTAACTTTTCACTTTCGAGAAGATGAGATGAGGAAAGAACATAGAGTATATTAAGACACAGCCAGCCATAGTCATCACTGCTTACGCAGCAGCATTCCACCATGACCTAGCACCCAAATAACAGAGATCTGTTCACATCATCCTAATTCTGCAGAAGAGCCAGTGAATAGCTTAGTCTAGGAGCCATGTCCGCTGGGCCCTGAGACTCCTGATCTGGCCCCGTTCAGCTGTCTCTGTCATTACACATGAGATCGTTTTGTACCTGGTCATTGTGAATATGCATTGTTTTTGGTAGTATCATTTTGGGCTTCCAGAAATCTGACCAGCATGGAAATAGAGTTGCTTCTTTCTTGATTCAAGGGTAACGAAATGTCAATAAAAGAAATTAGTATCTAGAATGGCATTAGTATTCAAGAAGCCCACAACTCCTTATTGGAGAGCCGCCACCTGCACCCTGACATGTCCACAGTTCCTTAAAGCAGACAAAGTATTTGCATTCTCAGACATGGAACCGTCTCTGGGAGCTGGAAGTCTGTAATTCAAACATGTGCAACATCAGATCTTTCTAAAAAATAAACTTTTCTCCCGTTTCCCCTTTTTTGGTTTTGAGATAGCACCTTTCTTCTCAGATTTCTTTTTTTTTTTTTTTTTTGGTTCAATATTAGTAGGTGAAATGATAAAAGGATTAGCCTGTAAAGATAAAGAAAATAACATATCCTGTTTTGGAGAAAAACAGAAAAAGAAACCAGAAGCAGAGACAGATGGATCAAAATAACCTAAGGGGAAATAAAAGAAAGAATAACTGAAAGAAATAATAATCTTGAACATCACTGAAAAAGCGTAACTGATATCTGCCCCAATTTGGATCCTGGTATCACTACTCACCACGTATACATATGGGACACCGGGCAAGTTACTTCGCCTCTTTCCTCATCTGTACTTCCTCATCTAACTCATGGGTTGTTGAAGGTATTAAATGAGATGATACAAGTAAAGTACAGAAACATGCTTAGAACAAAGCACATGCTTGATAAATAGTAGTAACTGTTGTGGTGGTAGTAGAGATTTTAAGGAAGACTTACATGTTACCAACTTGATAATTCCCAGGGGACTTGGGAGTCTGAGACATTTAGATGAGATGGGATTGGCAGGGAACAATGAAAGGAACTGGAGGTTCATACTGTGACTCAATGTGCTCTAGTTTCCATGGTTTTGTACAAAGACATGCATGACTTTTGGAACTCCTGGGTCATTTTTCTAAAAGATTTCTCAGTTCCTTTCACACCAAAGTCGCAATAAATTCTGGTGCACACTGCCAGGAGAGAGATTCTGATAGCATGGTGCGTGTGTGTCAGTCACCAATTTGGCTGAGAATGAAAGAAACCCCAGTTCGTCCTTTGTCTACAATGATTACCTGTCCCTGAGCCTCAAAATTGATGTTTATGAATAGTTAGTCCAACAGCTAATATTTTCCAACGATAATTTTTAATGTATTTTGTTATTAAACATTGAATTAAAATGTCATAGGAAAACATAAGGCACAATACACAATCAAAAAGCATATACCATGAGCATTATGTAATTGGGAATTTCTCAAACTGGAATGTTTCATAGAAAATATTTTGGAGGCCCAACTGGAAACCAATTCTTCTATGAATGCATCTTGATGGCATGAGCCAGAAGTAATCTTTCTCTCCGAAGCCCCACAGCGATCCCCCTGTCTCTCTTCTAGAAAATGAGTAATGTTGGCCTTTGATTCACACAGAAGCCACTTAACTGCACAGGCTGCTACAGTCCAAACTTAGCATCATAACCACATTCCTTCCTCCATGTATACACATAGCAGGCTCTTCACAAACATTTAATGAATTGGTGAATACGCTCCTCAGATTCAGAGCATAGATTCCCAGCTGTCTAACCAGTGTGGATGGTAAAGATAGATGTACTGGTGCAGCCTACCTACTCCTGGAAATGACTGGTTTTGAGCTGTGGAGCATGATTTTGTTTTTGGATTTACCATTCCCGTTGTTTAAATAGGGGGTAGGGGTGGGGAAAATGGGGATGATCCTTTCTAAAACTTCTGTGATGTGTCTTGCATTTTCAAATCTCTGCTAACATCATGCGTTTATAGGTCTCAGGAGAAGTACAACGAGAGGATTAAGAAGGGGCCTTCTCTCGTGAAATACACAAATCCGAATTAAAGAGGATTTATGACTCTCTGGACTTCTCCAACCTCCCAGAGAAATTGGATTCTACTGTAGAAGTGGAATTGCCAGAAACATTTTGTAAATGTTCAGTTCTCAAAGTAACTAAATTATTAGAAGGAAAAAAATACTCAAGATATGAATAAAACCCCAAAGGGCTTCTTTTTCCCAATCGATCTAAATTAAAATGTTAATAACTCGGATGGTGTTTTAGAATTTGGATTTATATTGGATATTGGACACTTTTGTCATCATATGTGAATGTCAATTAGTTGAGGAACATTAATTATTAAACACTCTCTGTCCCCAAACCTCAGGAGATGTCACTGAAAGGAACAGATCCCTTAGCCTGGGACTTGCACATGGGAACCACTGAAGAAGTATTTGTTGAGTGTGCAGCACATAAGTAAACAGTTTTATTTTTATTTTTTCTTTCAACTCTGCTTACTTCATTTATTTTTTTTTTTTTGTGGTGGCATTAGTTAACGAAATCCAGTACGTTTCAAGCGTACAATCCAACAGTAAGTCATACATATATTGAATTGTATGTTCACCGCCTGTAGTTAGATTTCTATAAACAGTTTTGGATAAGCACACAGAAAATATATATCTGATTAACGGTCTTCTTTCTCTCTTCAGACAGTGACTTCAAGAGTGACTATCAGACACTATACATTTAATATGTATTATCTCAATTCACTCCCACAGCACACGAGAAAGAAGCACCACTGCCGGTGTCCGGAAGAGGAAAAGCTTGCTAAGAAAGGTGAGGAAACCATCTGAGTTCACACAGCTGGTAACCCACCGCCCCGGGATCTGAACTCAGATCTGCTGGACTTTGGCTGTGCCTTTCCATCAGGCCATGCTGCTTCCTTCAAACATGCTGCCTTTGCCCACAACACTTTTGGAGCTTATTTTAAACCTTACCTTTAGTACCCGCTAATAGTGGTCTGAATTACAGTAGCCACCCCACCTTATTTGTAGTTTTGCTTTGCCTTCCACAGTTTCAGTTATCCAGTCAACTGCAGTCCAAATACATTAAATGGAAAATTCCAGAAATAAACAATTCATAACTTTTAAACTGTGCTGTTCTGAGTAGCATGATGAAATTTCACCCCATCCCACTCTGTCCAGATAGAGACATTAACCATCCCTCTGTCTAGCATATCCACACTGTATATGTTCCCTGCCCACTATCAGATTGGTTATTGGTGTGGGGGCATGGGAAGACCCCACATTCATGTAACTTTTATTAAAGGATATTGTTACAATTGTTCTATTTTATTGTTACTGTTTTTAACCTATTACTGTGCCAAATTTATAAATTTAACTTTATCTTAGGTATGTATGCATAGGAAAAACATAGTGTATATAGGATTTAGTAATATCTGCCCTTTCAGGCATCCACTGGGGGTCTTGGAACACATCCCTTTTAGATAAGGGGAGGGGGGCTACCGTACTTGAATTTGCTCATCCCTGTTAGAAGTCCACCTCCAGTCATGCTCTTCAGCAGTCCAGCCTACTCTCCTCACTCCCCCAAGAGATCTTTCTATAATATACACATAATTAGGATGCTTCGCCCCCCCCCCATCCCCCTGTCCAAAGCCCTTCTGGATGAATACTACCCACAGGGTATCCAAGGGACTTCAAGATGATCTCCCTAACTCCCCTTCGGTCTCTCCTCCAAATTCTCTACACCTAGGGATGCTCAGCCAAACCAAGGTCCTTGCAAATATATGAATGCCACAAGTTTTCTCATACATTCATGTCTTGGGACAGAAAATTCTTACTTGCAGTCCTCCACTTGTCTTCACCCTACTCTTCTTCCAACTCTCACACTCGCCAAGATCCAAAGCCCCCTCTAATGTTCATTTTTAGGACCAATTACTAGGCTAATTTAAATATTCCTTTTCAAGACTCCCTCAGAAACTGGCACTTACCTTCTCTCAAAGTACCTTTCAAACTATATTTAAGGTATCCACTGATTCTATATTTTCCCAGTAAAGTGTATGCTCCTAAAAGATGAGACTATCTGACGCAATGCTTACTACAGATACATGTTTGTAAATGAATAAATGTAAGTAGGAAGGGATGATAGTAAACACTCAACCTTTGAGGGTGAATCTGACTCAGAGAAATAGCTGAGAATTATTCTGAGCCAAATTGAGTAACTAACGTGAGTGATGAAGCTGGGTAACACTGTTTAGGGTCCAAAATCATTTCAACAAAAATACGTTTAGAGACCATTGTCGAGAAGCCGAAGTCAATCCTTATACTACATGTGTCCCTTCATAGGCTGCTAAACAGTCCTCAATAAACATCTGTGAGAGGAATTGTCATCAAGAGTGTTTATTACATTATACTTTAGTGACCTGACTCATATTGGGGATGTGGAGACAATGAGAGGATATTCACAAGAAGACAACTACATGTATTTCTTATCTGAGAAACACATTCCTAAAGACCTACTAGAAGCTTCAGCAACCTCAGTGGTTTCTCTTGGACTCTCATATATGATCTACCTTCTCACACTTGGGGAAGTCAAGTCTTTCCCACCCACTTCGAGATACAATCCAATGAATAACATAAGATTAAGCATCTCTAAGTACGTGTAAGTTAATAGATGATGTCAGGCTGCACTGTTATGCTCCAGAGTGCAGTCCGTTAGAAGTGCTGAGGCAAAGAAATGTCACCGCCTCAGAAAATGTGGCACTTGGTGATATGACAAGTTCAATGGTATTTATCATCCATATCCACAGCTTAATGGATATGAGCCACATCTGTAAAGGGAAAGGGTGATTCAGCCTATTAAGTATGCAAAACATCATCTTTCAACACAAGATGGTCCTTGATGATTTTTTTTATATCCAAAGGCTCCATCCAAATGGGGAAAATGCAGAAGCAGAACAAGCTACAGCTTGTTTGCTAGAACTACAGCCACAGCAAAACTAGGTGTTATTGGGCAGAGGGGAGCTAACAAAATATGCAAACATCTTCTGTTCCCTTCACAATTCTTTTCCCTATAGAAGAGCCACGGCCTCATTCTTAACTCTTGTTTTCCCTTTTCTCTACTTCCTTCTAAATGTGTTTACAAAGTTTTCTGAGAGCTAGATTTCAAAAATGTTCAGAATAAAATTTTTCAAAATAAAACTTTCTATAAAAACTTAAGTCTTGGCAAACTCACATCCTTGACTGTTGAACTGAAGATGAATTTTCTGTCTGTTAATGAGACAAATGACATAAAGTTGTCATTCTGTGAAACTTAAATCCCAAACCCTGCTCCTTCCTCCCACCGGCTTTTTTTCTAGGAGGTCATCTTATAACCCTTTAAGAAATTATCTGATTCTCTCTTACAAAACTATTTAGTTTTAAAACACCGTTCAACATCTTTTCTAAAAGTTCCTTCATTTAAAAATCATTACAAATGGCCCCGCCATGAATGGCTTTACCAGCTAAGAGATTCCCCAGTTAAAGCGAAAGACTCTAAAGGAATTATCATAATAAGGGGATAAGGGGTGAGTTAGTTCCTTGTTGAATCTTTTGATGTCAGCTAATACAAAAAAAAGACCCTTTACGACTTGATGTTATCTTCTGTTTACTGCATTTAAATTGAGCATACACTTAAAAAACTAAAAATCTCTCTAAGTTATGTCAATTATATCCCTACATTATCCCATAACTATACTTGATATATTTGTACCAGTGTACATGAACCCCCCAGATCAGTACAAATACTTGCTATTGTTTCCACCAGGGGGCATTCAACACATTGAAAATAAATATTTTTCAACTGTTTGGTTAAATTCAGCGTACAAGAGAAAAAGCATTAGGCTGAATGACTAAAATGCAAATTTTGTTTATTAATCTGGAAATTCACACTTTCAACAGAAAGCAAAAAGTCTATGCCTTTTAGTGCGGAGTTCTTCAATTAGCTGTTTTACATATATGAAAAAAATATTATGAGTGGGAAAAATTACTCTTATGTTCTAAAAGGTAAGACATACTAGAGAATGTTATGAACTCTTCAGAAGTGTCAACAAATCATATATGAAAAGAGCACCAACTATAATTAGAGATTAATTTTAGGGGTTTTAATTAATTTTAGATTAATTTTGGAAGCTACGATTGATATTGTCTTTTAGAGTTTCCCGCATCTTAAAAGTATTAACAGACTGCCACAAAGGCAAGGATTATCTCTTTTAAAAAATGCCTGCATCACAAGGATTATATCACCTTTCTCTTGACCGGACTACACAGTTATTGTGCACTCATAAAGTTTGGATACTGGAAGACAGAAACAGGGCTGGCCTTCTTTAGAACAGTTAGGAAGAGAAGAAGAAAAGACAATGGGATATACAAAAAACACAGATTTACCACTTTATACTGTGAATCTTGACAGTGTTTTATAAAGAATAAAATCCCTGTGAAGCTACAACAATGTCAGAAAGCAGTCAAATACAGAATTCCTAGGAGAATCTGTATCAGAACCGTACCTTTTTTTGTTTATCTACCAAGAATACATCATACAAAGTTTGCCATATCCCTAAAATTACCGCCCACCCATCCAAGCCAGAAAACTCATTTTTTTTCTTTACAAAACAAGATAGAAGAAAAAAATTTCATGTATAATAGTTCATATTTCTCTCTATGACCATCCAACACACTAGCTCTTAACTAGGACATCAATAGATCAATAAAGATTATTGATCAATGAGGTCTAACACCACCTCTGTCCCCAACTCTGATAGCAGCTTTGAACATGTCTCTTTCTACACAGTCTCTACTTTCATATATAAAATAGAAGCCTGCCGTGAGAATCACAGACTCTTAGGTAAAGTTGCAAGAAAGCTGGATTTTGATAGTCTCTTGAGCTAGAACTTCTTTCTGCTCCCAACTCACTCACCTGCCTAACAGAAGCCAAACCGGCAACCTGTAGAAAATATGTAGAGAGGCTGAATAGTGGGTTGTTATTTTATTAGACATTTTGTTTGTTTGTTCTTATAAGGCAGGGGTAAGCAAACTTTCTCTGTAAAGGGCCAGGTGGTAAATATTTCAGGCTTTTTGACCCATATGGTCTTGGTCACAACTACTCAACCCTGCCTTTGCAGCGTGAAAGCACCCATAAACAATCCATAAGCAAATGGTTGGGGGCTGTGTTCCAATAAAACTTTATTTACAAAAACCTTTAAACAACCCACCCCTGCTATGCTGTTTCTATGACAGGGGCAAAAAGAAGGTGCAGAAGACACGTGGACTGGCCCAGCACACTTTTCTCAGAGAATCCATCCACTCTTACAGAGCAAAATTTATCTCAGTGTGTCTAGACAAATGTTTGGAACAGATAACAGAAAGCTCTTTTTAAAAAAATTCACTTCTATTTTCACCTTCACCAAAAAAGGGAAGATGGGAGTGAGGGGATGGCTGGAAATTGACCTCTCAAATAAGGCAGACAACCTGTCTTTTCGATTTGGCCAGGCCTAAACGGAAAATCTATGTGCTTTATCTCCTTGTTTGTTAAAGCATTGGCTTTACGCCAGAGAACTAGCCCTCTTAGAAATGGGTGCGTTTTATAAATTGAAAAAAATCAACTTGTAATGGAAGCTCTGAATCAATGGTACCAGGTTTCCAATGGAGTTGACATAGACCTTTCAGAATGTGCATCTATGTTGGGTGGACTTTTGCATTATTGTTACTTGTTAACATTTTTACTCTTGTCCATGTGCCCAGAGACCTTGGCAAGACGAGCATTTCATAAATTTGGTAAATAAATAATTGAAGCCTTCCAATCAATCTCACCCAAGGGAAATGGAAGGAGGCACTCAAAACTGCATTAAAGTCAAGCCCCTGGTAAATGTTGGGAGAAGAAGAGACGGGCCAGGAAAAACTCATCTCACTGGAGTGGGCTGAGTACAACAACCTGGCTCCTTCCACTTATCACTCAATAGAGATTATATCAGTCCACTATGTCAGGCTCCACGTGATGGGCATAGATAATCTTAA
This sequence comes from Pteropus alecto, assembly GCF_000325575.1. Taxonomy (NCBI): domain Eukaryota; kingdom Metazoa; phylum Chordata; class Mammalia; order Chiroptera; family Pteropodidae; genus Pteropus; species Pteropus alecto. The sequence goes on from NW_006438906.1 coordinate 4,081,181, forward strand.
AGATGGAAACAACATGGGTGCCCAAGAAGCAAATTCCATCAGCATGAACTGGGCAGTCTATGCAAGAGGGCGACTTCCTCAGCATGTGCTTCATTGAAACTACAGTGTCTGGGCTCTGGGAAAATTCTCTGGGAAAATGTTTCTGTCAACATAGCAATAAAGCACTCCAGAGAGGGACTTCACAGAACTCTACAGCCAAAGGGAGCCCAAGGGGAATTCCAGGGTAAGTCTCTTGAAGAGGTATAAAGCCTCATTAGTGCAAAGAGGATTTACCATGCTCCCAGTGCAACCAAGAATACAGGTGCCTTGTTCCTGAATTTGTGATTCATTATGATTCTACAGATCGCCCAATTATAAGGAATCATCACTGGCTGGCGCCTGAATAGTCTCCCGCTCTTCTAAAAATATCCATGACAATCAGACTGCACCTACAGGCTTTTCCATAGAGGATAAATATGCTGAGCTGGCGGGTGGTTTATTTAAAGGAAGCAAATAGCCAGGCTGGTTATACCCACAATGTAAAAGAAGACTTTTTAAAAAATGGAATCATACTGTTCAAACAAAGTTCAAAAATCATTTAGGCTATCATCCTGCCTTAAGGTTAAGTCTATCTATGAATCGCCAGGGGCAAACAGAACATAAGTTATTGTAAAAGACCTTGAAAAAGAAGCTTCTACAAGCAAACCTTTTGCATGATCAAACTACCTTCACTGTCAAAAAGTGCTAATTGAGACTGTTTTGCAATGGGTTGGTTGCTGGAGCCGGTTCATACTGGTTTGTTAAATTTTCAGGAATTTTGCAAACTGGCTAACTTCACATTGGTAACTTGAAATCAATGATGGTGGGATTACTTACACCATGGAAATCAGCAAACAGCACAGTTTAAGGCCCTAGCCCCACCCCTACAATTGTCACACTATAGAACTGCCCCAGCTTTCTCTTCTCTAAACGCTTACATTATTTGAGGGTGGAGAAAAACTCTAGGAGTCAAAGCAGAAATCTCGTTTACAAATTTCTAGAAGATATAGCCTCGACTTAGAGCAAAAGGAAATAACTGCCTTGCAAGACAATCCATTAACAATAAAAAATAAAAATTAAAAAATCCGTATTAGAAAGTTACTGTTAGCCCCAATTTACCTCTGCTGTTCTTCCTATTTGCCAACCTTTCAAATATCTAACTCTTAGTCTCTTCAGAGCTTGCTGAATTATATCATCTCTCTCAAACTTCAGGATAAGAATGAGTTCAGTACTTGAATGGTACAACTGACACTACAAATTGCCATAGGTAATCTCACTATTTATGATGCACAACCCTACTTGGCTTCTCGATATAACTTCTTTCGTGTAAGGAGCTAAGCTGAGTGCACAGACTGGGAGTTATTTACCTCCTAAAGGCTTTCATATAGAAATAATCGTTCATACAACCTAGGGGCTGGGAAATGTATCTTCCATGACTTCTAAAAATATTTTACGGCTCTAAAATCTAATAATAAATATGTTCCAATACCTATAGTCGGAAGATGATCCTCCATAGGCCCCTTGCATTTCCATATATCTTACACAAAGACAGGCACTGAATGCCTTTAGTTCTGGATTTTCATTTTAAGGAAATTTGTATTGCAAACAGGCTTAGAATCTAGAGCGAGTATGTCTGAAGCAAAGGGAAAACATGTTTACCACCCCTTAAAAAAAGAGTCAGGATTCCTCTTCTATAACATAGAGGATATGCAGGGATCCTTCTGGGCCCATTTGCGTCACCTGCATCAGACTTGGGACAAAGAGAACCAATATGCTGCTCACGCTGCTTCCCATAGAATGAGTAATAAAATCCTTTGTCTCCGACCCAGGAGTCTCATGTTTTCTCATGTCTCATGCAACCAACAATAAAATTTTGCCAGGATAACTTGTTAGCTTGCAAGTAGAATAAAAAAATCTCAGACCCTTCACAATTCTTGACACCTGTTACCTATAAAGCTTTTTAAAAAATAATCTATACTTTTAGTTATATTTCTATCTCTATATCTATGTCCATCTCTACCTATCCACCTACCTATCTGTCTAATAAGAACTAATTATGTCCTTCGGAGATTCTTTATAGCTCTCTTGGGCAGTAATGTATTCAACAGCCCACAGTGAAGTTAGTAGGATGAAAACTGCAGAGCTGTTCACACTTTTAAAGGTATACATGTGAAACTAGGCAAAATGGGCATGAACAAAATGATGATTGACCTTAATGTCTTTTGTGTACTCTAGGACAGGGCTTCTCATACTTTAAGGAACATATAAATCACCTGGGAATCTCATTAAAATGCAGATTTGAATTCAACAGATCTGGGATGAGGCCCAAAATTCTGCGTTTTTAACAAATTCCAAAGCGATGTTGATGATGCTGGTCCAAGGACCACAGTTTGATAGCAACGCTCTAACATCAACTAAATATAAATTTTAGGCATGTTAACACTGATATTTGCATAAACTCTAACATTTCTAATAAAAATATCTACAACTCACGAAGTCCATATAAATCAGAGGACCCTTAAAAATTCCTGAGTACATGACTATGAGTGCTTATATACTTATATGAGGATAATATCAATACTTGTTATGAATTATCCTTTATTCTACATTATAAACACATTTAATTCAAGGAACCAGGAGCAAAGGAAACATGCAAGAGAAGATCTTCCTGGGTTATACAAAGAGTCTGTGGGCTATAGCAGGAGTAAAATAAAAAGGGCAAATGACAATCCTCAGGGTTTACCTTGCTGATAATTACATCCCTGGCTAACCTAATGCTATTGGGCTAAGCATAACAGGCAAAAAGAAAATAACGTGAACTTAAGACTGACTCTGAAAAAGTAAATGTGCTGCCAGGGAAAACAGAGTGGGCTGGGAAGAAGAGCCTGAGCTGCGGTCTCCATGCTGTGGTGCCCATGCTGTTGCCCCCTTGCTACAGACGCTGAGGGAAGCAGAGACAATCTCCTCCTAGAAGTGAGGGGTAGAGTGCGGACTCCAAGACCCAGACTCCTCACCACTTCCTAACTCGCATCTTGGATTTAGTTCTCAGTCACCTGCCCAGGTAGCCTCTCTACCTCATGAACTGATTTTGAAGACTGTCATCAGCCCAGTGCAATCAGTCTTTCTATTTCATCTTATTCACTTGGGAATAAGTTTGTGTACCCATTTGAAAAGCACGAGGGAGAAGAAGGAGAAATAAAAGGTGGAAAATATATCGTAGCATTTTATTGGGAAATGCTGAATAATGCTTCTGCTTTATTTTTTTCCTTTCTTCCACTGTCTCCTTTTCCTTTCTTTTGACTTCTCCTTCCTGTCCTCTCTCTCTTCATTCTCTCTCTACCAAAAAGACAGCTGGGAAGGCAACAAGGTGTATTTCTGAATTCTATACACTAGTTTCTCATGAGGTTAAGAGATATTACTTTTTAAAATATTTCTATAGTCAAATATGTTTAGGAAATCCTGGATTAAACAGAGTTCAAAGGTTCTTTACCATCTCAAGCCTTTAACAGGCTGATATACAAGATGACTCTCTAAGATGGGGTGCTGTATTTTCTACGTTGGACCACAGAAATCCCCACCTACCTTACCCCCGATAGTGTTCTGAGGAAACTGAACTGAGAAGGAGAGCTCTGGTACAAACATTTTGAATGCTGGAGCCAAGCTGGGGTGCTTAAATTAGTTCTACCTGGAACAAGCCTTGTGGTGTTGGACAAGTCGCATAACCCCTCTGAGCTTCCAGTTTCTTCACATGTAGGAGTCAATGACATCCATCAGATGGTGCCATTGATAGAACAGAGTGAGACAAAGTACCCAAAGCGCCAGGCACACAGCCCCGCTCTAAGGTGGCCTCTCTGGTTCATAGGTGATGTTCATTTATGGGCCTGAGGGCTGGTTAAAAAAGCATCCAACTCACCGAAAACTACTCTTAGAGGTGAGGCCACCACCTTCTCTTCTGACTTCACATACACTTCAGAACTTAACTTATGTCTCGACCTGCCCACTCAAACCCGATTATTCCCTTCCAAAGGCTGCCCACTGGGTGGTATTTGTCTGTGGTCAGTTACGACGTATGACATTTGCCAAATGAATGAGGAATAGAAAGGAAATATTGAGACAGAAAAAGTCAAAGAGAATAAACAAAGACAGGAAGGGGGCCAGGCCAGAGAAACGGGGCATGACTCTCCCAAGTCAGATCTGACTTCGCCTCTTAGGAGAAACATAGTTTCAGGCAAGCAAATTAATCTCCCTGGGTCTCGCTCGAGGTCCCCATTTAAAAACTGAAGATAAAGATGCCTATCTCATAGAGCATGTTAAGGAATTAAGGGAGATTAAATACGTATTTAGCACAGAACCTAACATGCAGTAGGAACTCAGTAAGAAAATAATAAGAGCTAAGTGTACTTTTTGGAGCTAAGGGGAAAATATAGGTGCTATTATTCTCAAATCCAGTTCTCTGATTTCTAGATTAGAAAATGGATATCATAATCCCTCTGAGGATATCCCCGAAAAAGGAATATACACGGGGCAGAGAATTTCACTCCCTACAACCAACTTCAGATATGGCCAATGAGTGGAGGCTGGTGTGGTTTTCATGCTGCTATTCTGAGAGAGAGATTGAGATAGAGAACGATTGAGAAAGAGAGATTGAGAGAGAGAGAGAGAATGAGAGAAAGACAGACAGACAGACAGACAGACACTACTGTCTACAGAATTCCAAGAAGATTAAAGTCGGCAATGAAAAAACAACATATCTAACTTGTTGCATAAGAACTCCCACCCTGCCCTCCTCAGAGAAATCAGGCAGAGAGATTACTTCCTTAAGACAAGACTCCACTCACCTCCTTCACCCATTACTATATTCTTACCACACCCTGATATATTTATTAATCTATGTCTGTCTCCCTCATTGCAATGGAAACTCCACAAGATAGGGACTCTGTATGTTCTCAGGGTCTATTACGGGCTGGCCCAGAGTAAGGTCTCGGTAAATATTTGTTGAAGGAATGCATGAACCCTTGAATGAACCCCCTAATGTGGGGTTTATAGTCCTCTACAGCAAAAAGAAGACCATGAAACCAGAATTTTTTAAAAATTAGTAATGTTATTATAACTCAAATGACAACACTATTAGTCACTTCCAACTTTAATAGCAAATCAAGGAAGAAAGTAAAAATATTTGACAGGAGCCAAGCAATCAACACAAACATGATCACACTGCACATTCAGGTGTTCTAACCTTGCCTCTCAAAAACTTCCTTATCAATCCCTGTATTCAGTGGCTCTGCTGTGTCCTCAGGACCAATCCCAAACTCCACAGCATGGCAGGAAGGCCCTTTGCCTTCTGGCCCTTGTCCATCTTGCCATCATCATCTCCTGCCGCTATCGTCTCATATATTCTACTCTAGCAATAGCCAAACTACCCCAAGATGAACCTCCATGCTTTGACAGGTGTCTCCTTCTCCATCCCACCTACATGGTAAACTTCAATTCATTCTTCCAGAGACCATTTGAATTTCAACTTCTTTGTGAAGTACTCTCTGATTTCTCCAAACAGAATGAATCAGTCTCCTCCTGTGTGGGGCTATTTAGATTCTCTACTGCCATATGATCCACTTAGATTTCAGTCTTCCTCTAGACTACAAACTGCTTGAAGGGAAGCAGCGATATATACACATTTAGTCTCTGTCTGACTCATTGTACATCCTCAGTAAGACGTTTATCAGAAGAACAAATAAATGGATGCATGATTACTGTTACATTTTCTATTCCTCCATCATTGCCTCTCTCAGGTAACGACCTTACAACTAATGACAAGAGACCACTGAGAAGGTTATGGAGCTTTATGGAACACCTAATACCTGCTGGGCACTATCTAATTAGCCTTTAAGTTATCCTCAGAAATCCTCTCTGAAGTTGATGTTGTTATGCCCATTTTGCAGATTTAAAAAAAATGAAACTCAGAGAGGTTGAGTCACAAAGGAAGAACCTGCCAGAGTTTGGGGTCAAACTTGAGTCTATGCTCTTTCTACTTTATCTGGTCTCAAATACAAATTCCATTTCATTCTTTATCATTTCATAAGAGTGTTCTCTTTCCAATTGCCCTCCATCATAATTCTCACCTCTTAAGCTATGTCCCTAAGTGGCCTTCAGATGGCATCTGGCGACCAAATGTCCTCCAGCCTACTGTATATAACCCACATTCCTCTCTCTTCAAGATCCCTTTGCCCCCAAAGCCTGTTTCCACTGCTTTGGAGTTCTTCAGTATTTCTTCTGCCTAAGTCGCTTGAATGGCTTTGAAATGATTTATAAGAATAAACCATGAATGCCAAAATGACATGGAGCTTCTTCTATCCTTATAGTTAGTTCAGTTCAGTTAAAAAAAAAGACATTTATTGTGGGTTAACTCTGCCTTGCACCATACCAACTACTGGGGACATGGAGATAACAGAAGAGAATTGTTGATCTTGAGGAGATTTTAAGTTAATGGTAGGATTAATAGGTAAGCATATTCTTTCAATAAGATGGGCTAAGCATTTTTCTGGATGATTGCTCATGATAATACAAGTCCACAAAAAAGGGACTTTGTCCATCCTGAAGGTATCAGAGAAGGCTTTCTGGAGGCAGTGATGTCTGAGTTTCATATTTAAAAGATAGGTATGAAATAATCAGGCAAAGGGATGGATGAAGACTACTTCAGAAAGAGAGAACAGCTATTGTCTATAATAAGTGCTGACATCACCTTACAGAAACTTTAAAGGTCTCTGGTATAGTTTTTGTGTGTTCTTGCTGAAATCGTCACATGTATAGGGCTTGCGCTGGCAATGAGTAATTCAAACAGAACTAAAAACAGGCACTAGATGGAAGTCCATTTAGATGGCCATGCCATCAATGCCTTTCTTCCTTCATTTTTCTTTCTTTAAGGATCGCTCCATGAAACAGACTGATAGTTCCTGTTGGTTAAGTTGTGGCTGTCAGGATTCTGTGAACCATTTATGAGCCTGAGAAAATCACTTTCTAAAGAGCATTCTGGTGCAATACAATCACAGGACTGAGTATGACCACCCGCAAGAGAGAGTCAAGAAACTTCTATCCTCCTGAAGCACATTCCTAACACCCTTTCTTGTTTTCATCATCATAATTTTGTTTTACTATGATTCTATCATAAACTGAACAAAGATCTCCCTCTACACAACAAAATGATATGACTTGACTCAAGCGCTTATTAGAAATTATTTTCAATAACTCCCATTCTGGGAAATTAAGTTTAGTGTTTGGTAGAGTATTTTGTTATCTCTTAATAAAGAGACAGTCTCCTCCAATTTTAGAAAGTCATGAACTTTGATGTTAGAATGCCTCTTTGATAGCATGTAGAAATAGATGTTTTCATACCCCCAGGAAAGAAAGAGAATCAGCAGGGCAGCAGCTGAAAAAGCCAAAGCATTGAAACCAGAAAGATCGAGATATAAATTGTGCTTCTGCCATTTACTAGTTCTGTGGCTTGGACACTTAATAAATATCTCTGGACTTCCAATTAACACATTCTTAAAATGCAGGATTGTCATAAAAATCAGAGAAAATGTGTCAAGGATGTGGCACACGGTGCTTCCTCCCTCGATAAATGGTAACTATAATCTATACCTCACTTAATTTTTAAATTAAATTTTAAGATCACCCACTTGCACATATGTAGCCCAAATTAGCAAACAAGAGATAAAAACAGTTTCAAACATACTGATAAAAAAGCATCAAGTAACATATTTGGTTTCTTAGAACTACAAAAAATACTGTCATAGGTTAGTTGTTCAGAAGTAGACCCAGACAGCAGTGTTCATGGCAAGTGACTTATTAAAGAAGGGCTCCCAGGAGATGGGGAAGAAGGTAGGGGAAATAGAAGAAGCCAAGCAAAGCTGCAATTTCAGGTGATGCCTCAGCCCTGGCCTGATCCTGCAGCAAGCTCTGGAGTATAAATTACACACAGATCCTGCAAAGAACTGATGAATTATCCTACGGAGTTGGCCCAGCCTGAAGGCAAGG
>NW_006438906.1:4089408-4093543 GCF_000325575.1 Pteropus alecto
CCCCTCCATCGATAAATGGTAACTATAATCTATACCTCGCTTAAGATCACCCACTTGCACATATGTAGCCCAAATTAGCAAACAAGAGATAAAAACAGTTTCAAACATACTGATAAAAAAGCATCAAGTAACATATTTGGTTTCTTAGAACTACAAAAAATACTGTCATAGGTTAGTTGTTCAGAAGTAGACCCAGACAGCAGTGTTCATGGCAAGTGACTTATTAAAGAAGGGCTCCCAGGAGATGGGGAAGAAGGTAGGGGAAATAGAAGAAACCAAGCAAAGCTGCAATTTCAGGTGATGCCTCAGCCCTGGCCTGATCCTGCAGCAAGCTCTGGAGTATAAATTACACACAGATCCTGCAAAGAACTGATGAATTATCCTACGGAGTTGGCCCAGCCTGAAGGCAAGGGAGTAAGCTTTCCTGCTCCTTAACCCCCATCAGTCTTCAGCAAAGGAGAGGTTGAGGGAAGAGGGTGGAGGATACTTAACTCTCAGATGTTTCCAGTTGTGTGCGTGCGTTTGTGTGTGTGTGTGTGTGCGTGCGTGCGTGCGTGTGTGTGTGTGTGTGTGTGTGTGTGTGTATGCTGCTGTGGGGCAGGAGCTCCACTAGCTCAAGGCTAGCTCTCTGAAGAAGGTTCTAGGTGCTAGCCCTTAGGAGTGAATGTACCCAGAAACCAGAGTAAGCGCATAGGACCGGTGAAGGGATTTTGAGGGAAGACGGGCAGAGCACCGACATAACATAGGCAGGAGCTCCACTAGCTCAAGGCTATAGCTCAAGGCTAGCTCTCTGAAGAAGGTTCTAGGGGCTAGCCCTTAGGAGCGAATGTACCTAGAAACCAGAGTAAGCGCATAGGACCAGTGAAGGGAGTTTGAGGGAAGACGGGCAGAGCACCGACATAACATTTGCAACATTAATCAAGAAATTTCATGGAAACATATCTGTGTTGACTCTGCCTTCCGACTGTCGGAGTTGGTCCATTACCAAATGATGTACATCTAATTGTAAATACATTCATTTTTCTTTGGTAATTTATGAAAACTAAGTTTGAAATAAATATTTCCTAGGAATATACAATTCAATTTTGAAGATTTGCCCTTGGGCATCAAAAAATGAGTACTCTAACTTATTACAGTTGTGGTTTTCTGCTGAAGAAAGTTGTGCCAGTCACTAATAAAGGGCACAGACCCTGCTCAGATGGAAATGATTGGAAAAGGGCAGTGGCCAACTCCTCAAATACCAAGAGAAAAACTGGCATGAACAGCTCCTGGGCTCTTTCACATATGCATACTTATTTAACTATCCACACCGCTCAGAGATTCTGGGATGCTATTTAAACTTAGTTGTATAATCTATGCATCAGGTTAAAACAGAGCTATCGTACAAAGATTCCAGACTCTGCTTGTTTCAAATAAATTCTTGTAATTTAAAAATATAATTTCTTATACCTCTATGCCTTTATCTGCAGAAAGGAAATGCTGACTTTAAGACTTCAGATTATCGGGACTCAATGGAGATAGCCAATTGGGTAGGTAGACTGGGTCACAAGATCACCTGAGGATTAACTAATATGCTATTATAAATGGCTACAGAAACATGAAATATCAAAATAATTTTTAAACAACCCATGCACTTAATTCGTTAGGGTCATGAATAGCTTTATATACTCCCTTTTTAAAACTTGCCAATAATTTTTATAATTTGGCAACTTTTCATTTAAGGCAATTATGTCAGCACATCTGGAAGATGAGAACTAGAACAGGAGAGTATACCTTACCAGGCAGTATAACCAGATTCATTAAAACAAAATTCATGAAGAATTTCTGCAGGGCCCAACAGACAGATGACACTGATGATTAATGGGCACCCTGAGTTTTTGCACCCAGATATAAGTTCCAATTTTAAATAAATACATATTGATGGCAGCCACGAAAGGACAGGGGCTATTTACTATTTCAGGGACTCTCAGACACCATAAGAGCTCAGGAGAGGAATAAAAAATACCTGTTGGTATAGGCAGGGGTTAGGAGAGAAGAGAGGACTTAGCCTAAGAATGACAGTGTCTTCCTCAAACAAAATTCACAACCATTACAACTGTTACAAACTATCTGCAATGAACTATCATTTCAAGGTGAAACATTTGCTAAAATCAGTGCTAAAATGAAGTTACTCAGACTTACTTGGCTTCTTCTACTCTTGGCATATTTGAATTCTGAGAATTCAGTCTGATTATAATTCTCTGCTTTCCAATGCACTGTTTCATAATTGAAAGCTTTTGGAACTGATGAAAATCTGATATGTAGCATAAGATACTGAACAGAGGGAAAACTGAGATGTCAAACCAAAATTAATACTGTCCAAGAATCCATGCCAATAATTGAGATTATCTAAAACTGTGGCCATTGTTTTCCATTTTTAGGTTTTCATTATGCAGATCTGTATATTGCAGATCTGTCTTTTCAAATATGCTTTTTTGCCGGTAATGTCTTAAGTTAGCTTTTTTGAATTTGCTAACCCATAAATAAGCATACTAAGTGATGGGTAAGAAAACAGACTACAATAAATATGTATTACTGGGCACTTTGTAAAGAGGAAGATCTACATTTGACAACAATGAAGACTTAGAAAGAACCCAATTCCCAGGCCTTATGGGAGAAAGATGCAGAGGATTCTGCTCCACCCCACCCAGTGCCAGAGGAGAGGGACAAGTGGTTGGGGGAAAGGAGGAGGAAGAGGACAGGAGCTCCCTAAAGGTGGCAGTCAATCAAATACTTTCCCAAATGGAGAGAGATTAAAAGAGGGGTGAAGCACAGAGATGGAAAAATGCATTTAAGGAAATCTGGATGTCTGCTCATAGAATAATTAAATCCTCCCTACCCCTACACTATGGTGATTCAAGAAAGAAGACTAATCCAGACTACAAGATGGCAAGGTGCTATTAGCAATTTGTCCAGAGGCTAATAAGCAGGACAATCAAGGGCTCGCTTCCTCTCTGAAAATGCACGGCTCCAAATCTGAACTTTCAGCCTTTCCTTAAGGCCTAGCCTTGTTTGTCAAATCAAAAGGAACACCATGAGGAGGAATGGGTTCTACTTAATGTTTAATGACCCTTATCAGGAGAAACAGAATTCCCACAACGTCTTTGCTCATTCTGAAAATGCATAATCTGAGTTTTCAAACAGTGGCACTTTTCTCTCGATAGCAACTGGAATCTCAAAAGGAGAGAATCTGACTCAGCTTATATCAGCCATGAAATTAACTATAGTCTAATGACCCAGCCTTTGGAGTGAACTGGGCAGCATAAAAGGATTCAGAGTGAAGATGAGAAGAATTATATGAAAAACTCAAGGTAACTCAAAGCCTGGGTCCTACCCCTTCTGATCTCAAGTAGGCAGGGTCATGTGATCACTAACAACCACAGCGTTCTATGAGTGTATAATGCAGGGATATACAGACGACTAAAAAAGTTTACAAACCATCATTTTGGGCTCTGTTTTGTGCATGTGTACAAATGTTGGGGACTGGGAGAGACTTGGGATCACACTCCTGAAGGGAAGCTGATCATGAACTTGACGTGAAATTTTCACCATACCCTTATATCATGAACTTATCTCCCCTATTCTCCCAGAGATATCTTTTTCCTCAGTCATCTTATGTTATCAGAAATTAATTCATTTCATTAATATGTGGGCTATAAAACTGAAAGCAACAAACAACACAAACAAACAGAGACTCGTGGACATGAACAATAGTTTAGTGGTTACCAGAAGGAAAGAAGAGAGGAAGGGAAGTAGATAAGGGTAAAGAGGTTGAATGTATGGTGACGGAAGGTAGTTTGACTTTGGGTGGTGAACACACAATGCAATGTATGTATGATATAGTACTGAATTGTACACTGGAAACCTATATAATTTTATTAACCAATGTCACCCCAATAAACTTAATAAAAAAAATTAATTCAGTACATTAATACATCAGTGTTACCTACATTTAAGTTCTTTACGTACATACACTCTCACAGTTTACCCCTTACCCAAGTACCTCTAAATTAATTCAGTACATCAATGTTACCTACATTTAAGTTCTTTACATACATATGCTCTCACAGTTTACCCCTTACCCAAGTACCTCTAA
>NW_006438906.1:4093593-4108957 GCF_000325575.1 Pteropus alecto
CCACCACTCTGATCTCTCTTACTGCTCTCCCACCTCCAGGCCCCACTCTAGCCACACTGGTCTCTGCTGTCCCTTCAACATGCAGAGCTTAACCCAGCCTCCCTGCCCTTGCATTTGCTGTTCCATCTGCCCGGAGTGCTGTTCCCTCAGATACCAGCACCTCCTCACTTCCTCACTGCCTTCATTCTTGGTCCAAATGTCATCTTATCAGTTAGCCCTTTCTTAACTATTTAAAAATAACACTCGCGCTACCCTCCTCTTACCTCGATTCATTTTATTCTTTGCATTTGGCATTATCTATACATTACATCTCTATTTATTTCTCTGGTTTTTTTTTTTTTCTTTCCTCTCCATTGGAGTTTAAGCTCCATGAGGCAGAAACTGTGTTCTGTTTAGTAGTAAAAGGTAAAAAGTGCCTTAGGATAGTCCTATTCAAAAAATTATTTAAAGTTTTAATTAAAATTATTTAATGTTTTCTTTATTTCATTTTTTAAAATTAAGCCTTATCCTAAACAATAATATCATAAAACAAAGGGCATAATGTGCCAGGTATAGTTTTTCTAATAAATATTAAAATAAATATAGAAGCATCAAAATTAAAGATGTTAGCCTCCAAGTACCTCCTAAAACCACCTTGTTACCACTGATGATATATGTCCCCAGCTTTGAGAAACACCGTACCATCCAATGGCAATATATACCAATGGTAATACTACAAGTGACATCCAATGGCAATACATACCAAAGCAGTGAATTTGACATGGAAATAAGTTTTAGTTATTTTAAAAATATTCCTTAATTTCACAGTATAAAACATTAAATCTAGAGTCACAAGGCCTGCCTTCCAGCCCTGGATCTGTCATAAACCAGCTACATAACCCCCATCAAGCTGCCTAAGCTCTCTGGGCTCCAATGTCCTCATCTCTGTAAGAAAGGGTATGGATGATTCTTAAGCTCACTGCCAGTTCTCACTATCTTTGATTCTACCAATAATCACAAAGATGCAGAAGGGATTCTAAAGCAATTAGATTTATTATATCTACTTAATGCTTAATCATCGTGATAAGGAAAAAAAAAGAAGAAATTCTACAATATCTTTGTTCAACAATTTTGAGAAACACAAAATAATAATTTCTAAAATAAAATTTTTGATACAGTAGCACTGTGACTATAAATCTTTTCTGTAACTCTATGACCCTCTCCAATGTAGACAGCCAGATACCAAACATCCATTGCCTCAAGGAAGGGTTATCCGGGTTGAACTAAAATTAAATAGTTGAAATCCTTGGTCAAGGTCAGATGCTCTTGTTTTTTGTGTTTTGATTTGTTCTGTTTTAACAGAAGCCAGTATGTAGAAGAAATGATTGAATTATAAAAACAACATTCTGCAACCCTTAGAAATTAAATAATTGTTTCAAGAAAGAATCAGAACTGGATGCTAAGCCTACCACATTCAAGTTTTGGGGGAAGAGGATATTTGCTGGAGGCCAAGCTATCATCTTGCAAATTATCTACCCCACTGCAAAGGGAGAAACTTAACATTTACAAACATCTGGTGGTCACTATCTTTAAAAAGTGTCCAAATTACAGTAATAGTATAACAACCTGACATGTGCTTCTAAATGTGATACGAAGTGAAGTGAATACCATCTCTGTGATGTTCTTCCCAAAAATGTTTCACCCGAATTTAATCAACCCTTTAGACATAAGTTCTGGTTCACAGGAGATGCAAAGGATAAATGACAAATCAAAAAATCTCACAAGGAAACAATCAGACATAGCCAGAATGAAGGACCCTCTCTACAGGACAACTGACTGATCTCTTCAAAAAGTCAATGTCAGGAGGAAAAAATGGGGGTCATGTTCTGAATGAAACCAAAGAAACACAATGACCAAATGCAATTCAAGAACTTTGATTTGATCTTGGTTTGAAATATAAGTAGCTATAAAAGGTATTTTTGAACAGCTGGGGGAATTTGAAAGTAAACTAGGTAAAATCTGTTATTACAGAGTCATGTTAACTTTCTTGGGTGCAGTCATAATGGTATTGGGCTTGTGCTTTTAGGAGAGATTGTGTCCTTAGTTTTAGAAGAAACATGCTGGAAAATTAAGGGGTGAAGTGACATGATGTGGGCAATTTGTTTTCAAACAGCAAAATGTTAAAAGAGAAGTTGAATCTAGGTGTTCAGTATACAGATGTTCATTGTAATCTGCTTTCAATTTTCTTCATGTGGAAAACTTCATAATAAAAAGTTGGAGGAAAATCAAGAGCCACATATATGGCAAAAATTATTTGGAAGAAGATAAAGTCAGGCAAAACAATTCTTTGTATTCTTTCTAACTCCATAGGAAACAGGAAGAGAGTCAAAGAGGTGACAAAAAAGTTAGACGCAGGCTGGAGGAGCCTGGTAACCTGTCCGCAAGTCTAGCCATAGCTGGAGATTCAAAGATAGATCCTGAGTCTATCTTTCTGGGAAGACCTAAAAAGGTGGCCAAGAAGCCAGAACAATTCCAAGCCTGTAATGGCTTGAGAGGGATAAAGCAGGGAGACGACAGTGTGTCTAGACAGAGAGAACTGAAGTCAGTTTGATAGTATTTCTTGTGTCCCCAAAGCTCCAAGGATGCCCTTGTAGAGAGGTGTGTGAAGACGGCAGAATGTGGTTAGGAGCACAAGATAATATACATGTGATTGCCGAAACTGGTGGCCAAGGACAAGTGGGAAAATGGACAACATAGGAGCCATAGAGAAATGACCACCAGTGGCCACACAGACTTCCCCTCCCATGCAATGACACTCTATAATCCTTTATGCACACACTCCTTCGCTGCCCAGAAACTGAGATGCAAACCAAGAAAATAGAGAAGAGCGTGAGTGACTAACTTGATGGAACAAACTGAATTTTCTGTGATTGCCCATAATAGTCTGAGGTTATCCAGAATGGTAGGAAATTAAACTCCTGCTACCTAGTGCAAAAAGGACTAAAATTAGATATTTATTGAACTATAGAAAAATAAATAACATATCTTACACAGTCTGTGCCTGAAATATGTGTCTGCTCCATTCTCAATCCCATCCTAGACATTTTAGCTATTCTTCTGCCCACTGCCACAGCATCACAGGAGTGCCAAGATATAATGTAAGGAATAATCATTATGCGATATGCAAATAAATGTACATCTTTTTTTCCACATTCATAGAGGAAGAGTTACATGGAGGTAACACAGAAATTATTTATTCTGGGCTATGGAATGTGTGTGGCATTTCAGTATAGATAAACCTAATGTTCCGCGGGTTTATCTCAAACAGAATAGCAAAACCATGCTGTGAAACCTGACTCGAAAGATTTGGAAAACAACTCAGCTGTTGATCTGCAACCTGAAACCCACACCATTCCAGGAAGAGATGGCTCAGAAGGGCTGTCTCTCTTTGCTCAAGCTGGAACGTCAAAGGTACTCCTGACAACATTCATACTTGATGCAAATCAACAGTAAACAGAGTCATTTGGAATGTCAACTAAATAAGTAGTAATTTTGGTTTATCACTTGGAGGCAACGCTTTTTTAAGATGATCACAAGTTTAAAATATATCCAGGGATATTTAGTTTTGACCATACAGATATAGTATTTCATATGTTAATAAGTAAGAAGATTGTGGTTCTACAGTGGAGGAAAATAAAGGACTATATTACACACCAAAATAATAAAGGATATTACCAGAAGCTCATAGCAGATTCTTTTAGTGAGTGTGTAATTGTTTTGGATGATTTTTGTACCAGAATGGTAGATATTAAAGCTTGAGGGGACCCTCAGATGCCTTTCGGTCCTTCACTGTTATTTCTGGTCTTTACACAATTTTCTTTTACAGATGATCCAGGAAGTAAGTGTGGGAAAGGCTCAGTTGGGCGGTTGACTCTACTCAAGTCTTGCCAAGACTACTAAAGTTGACAAGCATGACTGTTAATAGAAACGCCACCTCATTCTCAACATTCTCCCCTCCCACGTCATTCCCACCCCTGAACTCTAGTCTCCTTCCTTCTTTCCACTGTAGTTGGGGCTGAGATGACCTTTCTGCTTTCAAATCAGGATATTAATCTCTACTAAAGACTTAAAGAGTTGGAATGCAGATTCTCTGTCTGTCTGTCTCTCTATCTCTTTTATTCTCTCTGTCCTGAGACCAGTAAAGTTCCCAGATGATCACAGAGGAAGTCAATGTGTTTCTACTTTTGTTGACACTTTGATGAAAACAAAGATCTTCTAACACCATTTGTCTGGCCAAGACTTGAGAAACCCTCTCATTTTCTCCAGTCGGCTATAAATGCATCAAAAATCAAAGCCAATTTTTGTTCAAAGAAATCATTTTATCAGTTGTGACATCCTCTGTGCAAAAGGGAACCACCTTAGAACAGAAGGCTCAATGAGTTCTTTCCTAGATTTAAGATAATGGTTATTAGGGGAAGGAAGGCTCTCCTCCACCTCATACCCCTGCCTGCCCTCTCTGCCCATTCCGTACAGTAAATGATCCCCCAAAAGAAACTAGTAAAACCTACGTACCAAATCAGCCAACCAAACAGATTTTTCCTAAAGCCCACAACAACTTCATCAGATGAAATGTTCAAGGGACAAAAATTAAGACTTTGCAATAATTTGTGCATAGTGTCTTCAAGGGCTGAAGAGCTTAAAATTAATACATGTTTCAGTCGCTTTATATTCATAATACATGCCCATTAAGTAGAGAGATGTTATAATAATAAATTTTGCTACAAACTCAGCAATTAAACCTTAAGATATTGCTATATACTATAAACATTTAGGACATTTTTCTGCAATTCAGACTCACTGTAATTCAAACAGGACTCTCCCCATACTCTTCTCCTTAATTATGTATTACTATACCATAAATCTGAAAAATTATTACCTCTTATAGAATTAGTTCAATGAGCCAGGCACTAAACTAAGGACTGATTTAATTATTTTCACTTGAGACATGGGTATTATTGTCTCATATAACCAAAGAGGAAACTAAGATTTAGAGTTTAAAAATTTGTCCAAAATTATGGTTAGCAGGTGGGATATCTGGGATTTGAACCCAAGCTTGTCTGACTCATAAGTCCCCAATATTATATATCTACATCCTTCTAGGTTTGAAGATTTAAGAGTTAACAACTTACAAACATGAAGGATGTGAGGTATTCAAACAGTCTATCTTCTGAATCACCACATGCTGATTTAAAGCTAAATTTATTCCCATAGTTATTCAGTATTCTTGCCCAAAATTAAGTAATATATAAAATCAGAGCATATGTTAGAATTTAAGCCAAGTTATCTGTGTTCTTCATAAATTCTGAAAAGCTTGTCCACCAACATCAGATGCTAGGAATGAGGAAGAACAAAACCAAAAGTGAGAGGAAAGAATGTAAAATTAGGAAGCACAGAGATGTGGAAGGACAAAAAGGGCAGGGAAAAAAATAAAAGGTTAAAATAAAAAAGAAATGAAGAGGGAAAAGAAGAAAACCAGCAGGTTTTCTGACTTGGGAAATCCTTTTTAAAGTACACCATGATCTGTGTAAAGAGGTCAAAATGAGTTCACTACAGAATTTACAGAGGACCAAAGAAGGGGTAACAATTTTCTCTGACTTTTAAGGACAAAATCTAATTTCTTAAGGAATCCTTTACCTTTTAGAGAAACTAATAGTGTAGGAAGTCCCTACACAATACTTCAAGCACATTCTACATTTTTTATAATATATCCAAATGATAAGAAAAGAAGGCTTGGACTAATTCTTTTCTTTCAATAAATTTCCAATTTGTCAAATTACTGAATAACTCTTTCAACTCATGCCTTTGAAATTTCTGAGGTTTTGATTGTTATTAAAAAATTTTGTTCTCTTCCAAGAGAGCACTAAGATATACTTTGAACTCAATCTGAAGCTGGGGGAAGGCAGTAAAAACCTACTTTCTGTGATACTGCTTTGTGAGGTTTACATTCCCACATTATAAGACAGAACCAACAATGCTCATGACTTACTTTACAAAAAAGAGATAATCACTAAGTTCTTCAAGAGTTCTTTTTGTTTTTATTAGTTGCTTTCTGATTCCAGAAAGTTAAAATAATCGTGTTAGTCTCCCTGAAAATGGCATACTAAAATTCATTCAAATATCTTTATTCTATATACTCTGAAAAAGATAGAGTACTTGACACCAAGTTTTAAATTTTTTTCAAAAAGATTAAAGATATAAGTTTAAAACATATACACAGAGTAAAACTAGTGAAGCAAATAGTAAAAAGTATATTTACCACCTTAGAGGGGAGAAGGCTTCCTAAAAAGCAAGACACAAAAACTAGGATGGAAAAGAAAGACAGATTTGCTCCTATAAAATGATAAATCTTTTTGTCAAAGGAAACTTTTTAAAAAGTCAAGACTAGAGGAAAATGTAAGCAACATATATAACCAACAAAAGATTAATATATATAATTTATAAGTCTGTAAATCAACAAGTAAAAATAAACATTTCTTTTTGTTCTTCACATAATAAAGATGCTTAACCTTATTGTTAATCAAATATCACTTTAACTGAATTGGCAAAACTATAAGATTGATAATATCCGATATGAATAAAAGTGTATACAAAAGGATACCTTTATATATTCTTGGTGGGAGTGTAAAATGATAAAGCATTTATGCAAGGTAATCTCTATCAATATTTAAAATATACTCAGATTTCCTTTGGCAATCCATTTCCAAGTATCTATATTTATATGTAACATATTATTGAAAATATTTTTCTGAAAACCTGGTAAATGTAAATATCCATTGAAATAAGACAATAAATTATATTTCATCAATAATAATAATCGGTATTTTTATACTAATTACTAAATGCCAGGAACTTTCCCAAATGCTTCACATACCCTATGAAGTAAATACATACAATTTGTCTTATCACAACCCTATGAGGTAGATACATACAATTATTGCCTCATTACAGATGGAACTTACTGAGGCAAGAGAGGATGAAAAACTCACTCGAAAGCAAACAGCTTGTAAGGGGCACAGTCAGGTTTCATATCCAAGTAGCCTGATACCAGACTACTTGGAAATACTATTAAAATGAAATGGAGTAGATGCCTAGGTACTCATATGGAAAGATCTGCAAAGCAAATTGATACCCTTAAAAAGATACATCCAAAAATAGTATCATAATTTTTTATGGAACCTAAAATAAATATATTTGATTATCTATATAATAATCAAAGCTACATGCTTTATCCTTTATATAATATATGCATTCTAGGTGATTAAAGAAGGTTATCTTTAAGAGCGGAAATGGTAATGGGAGAGGAAGGTGAAGAGAAATTTCCACTTTTAGCTCTATTTCTAAAGTGTTTAAAATTGTGAAAAACAAGAATGCATTCATGTGTTACTATTACAACTTTCTAATGTTGTTTGACTTTAAAATTAGTGGGGTGGAGGTGTTGGGGGGGGCATATGGAAAACAGTTTGTCCTTACAGATGTTTCTACAACTGTGTTTCTGGCTTTTGGTCACATTTTTCCCTCTTTTAAAAGTTGATCCAAAAAGCTGTTCAACTCAGCCTCCTAAACGTTCCAAAATTATTTTCAGCTCATAGAAAAGGCTTTAACCTTCAACCTCTTTAGTTTTGGCCCCACTATGTTTATGACTATTTTTAAATTGGTTGCTGTTGAAAGATATTTAGAAGATCATTTATCAGAGAAGAAACTTAAACTGGAGGCCTTGAATCTAGAGTTAAGAAAACCTGGCTCTGTATTCTCAGGCAGTATAGTTTATTCGGTCAATTACTAACTGGAAATATCTACAGCTCAAATGGCAATGAAGGCATATTGGTGGTTTACGTGCAAGGGGAGGAGGGTGCAGAGGAAATATACAGGCTGTCAATACTGAATGAGAGAAAGGCTTCTTATTCCAGTTCCTCGTGTGGGATCTCTTAGAGTCACTCAGATATTTACTCTAGGACAAAGAATGCATCAGTATTTAGGGAATAAATATCTTATACAGACTTCCATCACGAAATTCAAGGAACACAAAGCTAATGATCACAACTATTTTTATCAGTGTGATGAGTGTCAAGTCCCCTCCATCCTTCTGGCTCTCTTATATTTATTTCAGCCCTGTATACCATTAATGCCATCAGGCAGGGCTCCTGACATGAAGCATTCTAGGAAGACTTCACAGACCTTTGGCCCCTAAATGCTTCCATCTCCCCATCACACACACTTCTACATCTTCGATGAAGAAAGGGAGCCAGGAGGCAATGTGACAGGTAAACACAAGCGAGAGCATTCAAAGGCCTTGTCGCCTGTTCCTTTGGCAATAAAGTTGCTCTGAAAAAGTCTGTGAGCTCTATTTCAGTGGATTAAAATTAAAATAAATCAGAGGCAGCCTTAAGAGAAAGGGGATAAAATTATGCATTTAGGTACAGGGGTATCGATATAGATGTGGATTTAGATAGATGTGTTATATTTTATACACCCTTATTAAACATACATATAAATGATCCAAATACAGGTAGCCAAGCCCTAACAGAGGGGCTTTATTTGGAGCTTCTGCAATGATTATAACTAGGTATTTGACCCAAAAGTAATTGGGTGGTATATAGAGCATAGAAAAAATGGACTGGGGTAAATTCTACCTCTTGAAATTACTGAAACAGGGTCCCTAATCTCTTGGACAACAGTAATGAGAAGCTAAAAATGTATCACGTGATAATGAAGGATAAATGCTAGGTTGACACCAAGACAGAAGCTACCATCTGTCATTACTGCTGGCATCAGAACTGGACAAAGCCAAATATTCTGAGGCCACACATTCAAAGCAGAGAGGCATAAACTAAAGATGTTCATGTGCAAAATGGAAAGCCAAAGTGAACCTTCTAATTTAAATGACAGTACTTATTTATAACAGTATGTGAAAACCTAAGACAAAACCTGGACAAAATGACCTCCTGTCTATGACCATTACTTACCCGGGATGATTAAATTAAAAAGTGGGGTGAGAGGAGCTTGACCCCTTTTAAAACTGTTTTCTAATTAACACAATAAAGTGAATGAAGTTGAAAATTCTCTGTGATCATTCATTCAGTCAATTAATATTTACTGAGTGCCAGCTTTGGGCTTGGCACTGGATAGGTAATGCTGAACAAGACCAATATGAATGTTGTCACCATGGAGAACACAGTCTGGCCTACCTGCTCTAAACTACTCCCATCAGTATTTGCTTACAGTCAATCTACAAAACAGAGAAAAAAACCCTATGAAGCTCACAGTCACATAGATCCATCTCCAAGGAACACAGCTCATCAATTGTACCCTAAAATCTAGGTTTAACTCCCTGGTTTGGAGTTTAGAGAACACCTTTCCACGGATGCAATGCCATCAATAAAGTTTGAGTTCTCAGGTCAATCCGTAAAGCTTGAGTAGCCCTGCATTTAGCCACAATGTGATTTCAAGAGGTTTCCGGTTTGTGTTACCCTGGGCCCTTCGAATCAACACTATTAAATTATAGTTTAAAACCCTGAGGCTGCAACCACGGATCGAAATAGTCGACGCTTAAGACTGAAGTGTGCAGTGCTGGGGATGGGCAAAAAGCTGGAAATGCCTATGGGTCGGCTGGCAGCCATCTCCAGTCTCAGTCTGTTTCCAGGACAGGAAATAAGAATGGGGCTAGAATCATCTCGAGGGCAAGAATGACATTTGGAATCATTGGCCTCTCACACAGAACCAAGCCATTGGTTCTGGACAAGGCTACAAACATTTCATACCTTGTTACCCAGAAATCACAACTGACATATTTTCTAGTTATTTCATAAGTATAATAGTGTTTTTACATATTCTTCTCTTTTTCAGACATGTTTTTTCAGCAGTAATCTCAGACCTAATAGTTTTTAAAGTACATTAATGTACATTAATTTTTAAGTACCACTTCTTATACAGTTTTATTTGATTCATTGCATGAGCCTCATCTCCTACATCCCCCAAAATCATCAACTCAGCATCTGACTAATAAAACAATAACCTCATCGCAGGCCCGTTTTGTTCGAACTGTGGCACAGACGTGTAGCTAAAAATAGAAAAAAGAAGCTATTCTAAACAAAACTGTAAGTCTCTGGGACAAATTTTTTAAAAACTATTTAATTTATGTTTAGAAATAAGAGAATGAAACATACTGCCTGAAGGAAGTCATTTACTGGCTCTCTGATGAGGTTAAACAAAATCTTTCTTACAAATCATTAAAGATACCCTTAGGTTACATGTGGAAAATGTAGGTGCCTTAGCAGTAATCACCCCCAAATTATCCAAATAAAATATTGTTTCAGTTTTAATGCCAGAATCTCTGTATGAAATATAATCTTCTCTGAAACAAAATGTCTGCCTTTAATTCTTTTCTGTCACTAAGCTACAGAGAATATGCTAACTTTCGCAGATGATTCTGTCAGTGGTTTTCCTAACACACAGCTGGGGTGGGGAGAGGGTCCTAATATTGCTCCTAGGGTTCCTAAAGCTTTTGCTGGCTCCCAGAAGGACCTGGCCATATCCTCTCCCTGAAAAGCCCATGACGTGAAAGATATCAAACTAAACTCTCAAGGCAAGAAAGTGACAGCGCTAAAATCTGGCTCTCTCCAGTAAAATCTATGCTTGGGGACATCCACTCCAAGTGTCTCTATGGAAAGGAAGCACCTGATCAAAATGAGGAAAGCAAAATGCCATAGTAGGTGCCTAACATGGAGAGAGCAGAAGCGTGGCCATGACCTGCTGCCAGCTGAACATGGGAACCCAGAAAGGTCTGCAAAGCGATGGGTGAGTTTGGCCTCTCCCATATCATGTCATACTCAGAAAGAGATCTGGTAGCCCATGTTTATCCTGTCGAACAGTGATTCTCCAAGACTGCTCGGGCAGCACCAGTGTCCCTTGGAAACTGCTAGAAATGCCCATTTCCAGGCCCACCACAGACCTATTAAGTCAGAAATTCTCAGGGTGGCTCAGAAATATCTTTTCACGAGCCCACCAGGAATTTCTGATGAAAAGTCCAGTTTGTGAACCACCACCATAGGACTGATTAAAATCACTGTAGGATAGTTCCTCTCCCAAGACTTAATTTAATTGGAGAATGAGATCTTTCCTCCTCCAAAAGAAATATCAAGGATCGGCAGACCAAGGGTGAGTCAGGAGGAGGTTTGGGGGGCTTTAAGCTCCAGTTTAGCACCACCCCTCCCCATTCACTATGAGTTTAGGAATCTTGGTCATAGGCACCCACAAAGTGAGAGCAGAAAATGTCAGAAATGGATATGATCCACCATAGAGCCCAGTGTACACTGGGAAACTTCCTGCTACTGAAACATCCCCTGGCAAGTAAACAAACAACATCAATAGTAGTTTTAATAAATCATATAGAACAACAAAACCTACCAAACTTTCTTTCCAATGCAACTAAGACATCACTAAACCTCACGGCTTTCCCAAGTTAGTGGTTATTTGTGAGACCACACAAAATTCAACAATAACGTATCAGTCAATACTTAAATTTATACTTTAGAGCAAATACTCTTAAACCACTGAAACACTTAGCTATTTATATAACAAGAACATTTAAACAAGCTTTCCCCCTAAAATTCATTTTCAATTTTCAGTATTCTAAAAGAGACCAATGATCTATTCTTGGCAACATAGTCCCTCATTTTTAATCAAGCACTCAGAATTTTTCCACTTAAAAAAGTCACTCATTCACAAAGCTTCAATGTACCACCAGTGGCTGTTCTTACTTTACTTCCCAATGCTGTTCAAATTTCAAAAGATGAGAATCTGAAAAAAGCTGTAGCAACACCAAAAGCACACATCATGAACAATCTAGAAGTCGAGCAGCAGAAAGAACCTTTCTGCACAAAACACACGTGTCCATAATTAGCCTACTGCCCCTGAGCCTCACCTGCCATTCTGAAGCAAAAGGAAAACTCAGGCTCTCTTTGTCTATACCATTATTAGTCACTTGATACTCAAGAAACCAGTTCCGTGTCTTCTGGAACAACTGTCTTCAGGAACGTAGGTAGTGCTGGGTAATCAACATTATTTTGTCTGTCTTAGTTTGTAGTATCATATCCTTGTTGCTATTTTTTCAGCCTTAAAACCTAGTCATCGTAAATCTAGCTGCTTCCTTCTTGAGTGGTAATTAGCATTAGTCATAAGCCAAAAATAATTCCACATAAGAAGTAAAATAAACACAACCCTTCTTACCTTTCATGCCAAACTTGGAGTGTCTTGCCAACTTCAGCAGAAACAGCATTACCAGCAGACAAAATCCCACTACAGATGCAATGACCACCACAGCATAGACCTAGAGAAAGGAAGGGAGGGCAGTTATGGCCTTGCTAATTAGCTCCCTGTATCTAGATGTGATGATGATGATGACAATTAATATTTATGGAATGCTTACTCCTGGCTCTTCTAAGAACTTTATGCACATCAATTCACTTAATCCTCAACAACTCTATGATGAAGTACGTAGGTCCTATTATTATCATCCCTATTTTACAAATGAAAAAATTCAAGTTAAAGGTTATAAAAATGGGTATCTAATTGATATTATATAGAGATGTAGATATATGTAATAGATATATAGAGATTTATGTAATATATCCATATAAAGATATAGATATTAGCTATTTTAGCTATTAGCTATATTAGCTATACCTATATTAGCTATATCTCTATCTCTTTCTTCCTATCTATTTATCTATATTCCTACCTATCTACCTACCGACCTACCTGGAGAAGAGAGAGAAAAATATGAATGACAAAATATTGATGATTTTTTAAATTGGTGAAAGATACAGTGGGATTCATTTTACTATTCCCTCTATTGTTGTGCATGTTTGAAAAATGTCCATAATAAAAATGTTTTTTTTAATTGGCTATTGTTGCTTTTAGAAGTCTAGGTCCCCTGGAGCAATGAGTAGACCTGAAAGGAGCAGAGGACACTTGTGAATGAGTTCACTTGTGAAAATTCATTGAGTTGTAGATTTATGATGTATGCACTTCTCTATATGTATAATAGAGGTCAATACAAAGGTTTTTTTTTTTTTAATTTAAAAATGTAATTGCAAGATGTGGATTATACAAGTAGATTAGATGCAGATCTATGTGAATCCTGTCACAACCCTAAACTGGGGATCACAGAGGCACAAGAGCATGAAGCTAACAGCAACATTTAGAAACAAAGAGTGACACAAGGCTATATATCTCATTCCTTTCCTGCTGCTCACCCTAATGTCCTGCTTCCCAGAAAAGTTTGATTCTCTAAACCAAGGGTTGGCAAACTTTTGCTGTAAAGGGTCCAACAGTAAATATTGCAGGCTCTGGGGGCCATACAATCTCTGTTGCAACTACTCACCTTTGCTGCTATGGTCTGAAAGCAGCCAATAGACAATATGAAAGCAAAAAGGCATGACTGTGTTCCAATAAAATTTAATTTACAAAAAGAGCTGGACAGCTGGATTTGAACATAGTTGCAAGACTCTTGCTCTAAACTGTCTTAGATGTCTACACTTACTTAGATGCTTAAACTTCATTGTTAATCTGCATAACATTCCTTAAGATATTATTATTCCCATCTGTGGTAATCATTAATACTGTTTACCAAACATCTTTGTTTTTCCTTGTGTTTCTCTTTGTAGGATTCACTTCCTGGCTCCATTGTGGTGAAATGGGTTCATGTGGATAGTTCTGGCCAATGATTTGAGACTTGTGTCACCGCTAGGCATAGGAATTCAATGCTACTTCCAGCTCTTACACCAAGGCAGTAAGTCCCAAACAGAGATAATGTTGCACCCAGGGAACATTTGGCAATGTGGGGTTGTCACAACTAGGGGGAAGGTGCTACTAACGTCTAGTAGGTTGAGGCCAGGGATGCTGTTAAACATCTGACAGTGGCTAGGACAAGCCCCACAACAAAGATTTAGTCATCGATAATAATAATGTCAGTCGTGCCGAGGTTGAGAAACTCTGCTATAGTGCTCTTTCATCTCTGCCATAAAAAATGCTTACTTTCTAAAAATGGCTGCCTTGTTAGCCTAGTCTTGCCATGAGGATGAGGCTGGGAGAACTCCCAGCCAATATATGTAATAAAGCAAGAAACAAACCTTTGTTGTTTTAAGCCACTAAGATCTGGGGATTTTTGTTAGTGCAGCATATACCCATCTCACAGCAAGGGGCGGTAGTAAAGAGTAGAGGTTAAGAATATGGGTTCTTTCCGAGTTTGAAATTTAGATTTACCACTTATTAGCTACATGACTTCAGAATTATTTAACCTCTTGGCATCTCAGAATCCTCATGTGTAAAATATGGAATATAATAATTCTACCTTGCAGACTGTAAATCTTCCATGAGTTAATGGTCTTGGAACAATATCTATCTACAATACATAATATATTAGTGTTGGCTATGACGATGATTATGATGAAGATAAAACAGATTTAGAAAAAATTTAATAAGCAGTCCAAGATCACACCTTTCAAGCCTGGGATTTGAACCGATCTGCCAAAGTATAAACCCTGTAACTTATCTATTATACTACTCCAAAGCATGTGGCTGAAGTGAAGGGAGGATAATAAAAACACATGGCTAATCCTCCTGCTACACATTCTCTGATGTCAGATGGGGACAGCATTAAATAAGTCACAAAGCACAGAAAAGAACACATGTCAAGTGCTTGGCCAGGGTGGAGCAAAGGTGTGATAACTCTCTTCTCTGGCACTTCAGCTATGAGTGGCTCTCCTACAGAATGCTTTTGCAAATGTTTGAGTATAGACTAAGCTCTGTCTCCACAGCCTATTTACAAACAGAACGGTAGTGATTCCTAAAGAGCTAATGATGGATCAACTCGTTCTAACCAACACTATTTCTTTCAAATTTACCTAATGATTTGGGGTGTATTTTTAAATCTTTATTTCTAACTAACATTCTCATAGGAAAGAGATCATAGTATTTTTATCTCTAAGTTTCTTTAACCTAGCATTAAATTCTGCAGATAGAAGGGATTATACAAATAAACAAATTTAAACTGTACTTTACAGATAAGGAAGTTGGAATGGAGAAAGGAAGAGGACTTGACCTTAGTCCCAGGACCTCCTTATAGTCCCATGGTATAGTCTCTTACCACTCTGGAAAGTTCTTGACTGGCATTCAGGAGACCTGGGCCCTTATGTTTGCAGGACACCCTTTACCAGCTGTGAGAGGAAGAATAGATGCTTCGCTTCTCCGAGCCTCTGTTTCCTCATTTGTATATAGGGATAAGAATATCTATCCTGTCTTCTCAACATCATTAAAATATGCTTAC
>NW_006438906.1:4108987-4142850 GCF_000325575.1 Pteropus alecto
GAAAGAGTTCCTGCTGAAAAGCACCTAACGATCTGCCAATAAATATTTAAAGCAGTTCTATTGAAGCAGTTCTGAATATAAAGAATTCTTTAATAAACAAAGATTCATTTGATAATGAGAAGAATCATTTCTTCAAAAACAGTATGAGAGATACAGTTTCATGTACTGTGTATGTGTTGGGGTAGTAATGGTCTTTATGTGGGAGAGAAGTAGGGATGAGTTTGTTTGGTTGTTTGTTTGGTTGGCTGGTTGGCTGGTTTTTATCTCAGGATATCTCTTAGCATAGAACAAGGAGTTGCCCTCCTCCAAAAATCCAACAAGGTACGAGGGGCACTTGTCAGAACAGGAGGGTGTTTAAGGCTGTCTTCCAACTGGTCTGACAACACCTTTAACTTTTGCCTCAGCTCTCTGGCTCTTTTTCTAATCTAATGATCCTCAGTGTAATCAGTGACTGTTTATATATCAAATATCTGATGCATGCATAATTTTAAAATTTTCTCTACATTAAAAAAAAAAAAAACATTGCTTTGCACCTCTCATGCAGATTTCTAGGGGCCTCATATGGAGTTGTACTATACAGACTTTGAACAAAGATTATTTTCACTGATCTTGCCTTCTAGCGGCCTTACTATAGACAGTTCGAACATCACCGAGATATGTTAGGGGCTTAAATTTATCATTAGGATTCAAATGAGGAAATTGAAGTTGATGTAATTTTTAGTAACTGAGATATAAACACACTAGTGGGTTTAACACATGTTCTTCGGATTCCTTATGGACACAAACAACTTTCGCAAATCAAGAAACATTAAGCAATTTGATATAAGAAGAAAAACTGAAATGATCGCACAAGACAGGAAGTAGAAAGCACTCTACAGCTGAATTACCAAGGCATCTGTCCTTCTATTTCAATGTAATGCATATAGTCATCTGTGGAAATGTGTGTTTGTCTCCATATACTGGACATGCATCTTTTGAGCCTCCCATTCCCACTAGTTCAAATATACATCATATCTTTTTATTACTGTGTCAGACCCCTAACTCATCACCTTGCTTACAATCTCTCTGTTCTGCAACCCATTCTACAATATTCACCATAAGTCTAATCAGTCTAATTTTTACTGAGCACCTCCTAGGTGCCATGCATTATTCTAGCACTATACAAAGAATCCTACTAAAGAATCTAGGGAAGGAAAAAGACATTAAACAAGTAAATAAATAAAATGCAAGGTAGTTACAGATAATAATAACTACTCAGAAGAAAATAAAACAAGGTAATGGCTGCCTGATGGTTACCCTAGCTAAAGCCATGTGATGACCTTTGGGAAATGCATGCTTTATAGAAAGAACAAAAGATGTTAAGCCTATAAGACAAGAATAAGGCTGGAACATACAAAAGAGCATTAAAAAATATACAGGTGGTAAGCAGTGAGGAGATGTGGGAGATGAAGTCAGAAAAACATCTGGGCAAGATACATAGGGCTTTGTTAGCCACCATGAAGAGTTGGGCTTTTTTTTTTTTTAGGCGAGGCAACCCTTGGTTGACCTCACAGATTTCAAGGACCTTGTCAGCTTACAATCCCTTATTTTTTGCTCCTACAGCACCTGGTCTTCCTAGGTGGTCTCCCATCCAAGTACTAACCAGGCCCGACCCTGCTAAGCTTCTGAGATCAGATGGGATCGAGCTTGTTCAGGGTAGCATGGCCATAGACAAGAGTTGGGCTTTTATAATAAAATTGTACTACACTATTGAGAAGACTCTGAGAATTATTTGTATTTTAAAAGGGTCACTCAGGCTGCTATGTGGAGACAGGCCAGAAGATAACAGAGTAGAAGAGGGGGACAGGGTAGAAGGCTGTGGCAGTCATTCAAGAATAAGCAACTGTGACAATATCTCTGTAAAGGGTCAGATAGTAAATGTTTCTAGCTTTGCAGGTGATACAACCTTTGCTGCATCTACTCCATCTTTCATCGTAGCACAAAAGTAGCCACAGACAATATGTAAATGGCTGTGACTACATTCCAATAAAACTTTATTTATGAACATTGACATCTCAATTTCACAAAGTTTCACAAATCCTTCTTTTGATTTTTTTTCAAACCACTTAAAAATGTGAAAACTATTCTTAGCCTGCAGACCTCACAGAAACAGGTAATGAGCTAGACTTGGCCTGCATGGGCCTTATTTTTCCAACTCCTGGGTTAGCCTGCAGCTGTGGCAGTAGAAGTAGAAAGATGTAAATGGATTTGGAATTTATAAAGAGGCAGAGTTAACAGGACATGCAACTGGGCACACACGACAAGTGAGGAAAGATAAAAATGGAGGAAGCCTGCTGGGTTTTTACCTGAGCAGTTGACAGACCACCCTGCCACAGAATCCTAAAGCCATGTGATCCTGGGGCTCTCACAAGCCCCTTTCGATGCCTCCTCACTGCACAATAAATCTAACCACCTGTCACTGTATTTCAAAACCTCATGACCTGGCACAACTAACTTCTCCAACCTTGCCTCCAACTGCCACCTTTCACATACCTTACCTTCCAATCAAGACTGTTTTCTAACCTCCAAGCTCTTGTTCACACACCTAAAACCCCTTCCTTTCTGTTCCTCTATGTCCAAATCTCAAGCATCCTGAACACACCATGGAAAATGCCACCTGTCCCACAAAGACTCCTCTTCCTCTCCCAACAGGAAGAAACAGAGCACCTGCCCTTCTATTTCTTTCTCTCAAATCCCTTGCTCAGCCTTCATTTGTATTTTAGGCGCTGGTATTCACATCTCAGGTCTCTGACTTAACTATAAACTCCAAAAAAAAAATGGACCTGAGTTTCATTCATATTTTTATCGGCTCCCACATCATAGCTTTATATTTGATGGGCACTGACAATTGTATTAAAATATTTAAGGAGGCAAGTGTGAAGGTGTGTAAGACAGGAATAATTATACATGTGCCTGAATAAGAAAGCTGGTTTCTTGCTCTTCTACCAATAACTTTTAAAAGGAGAGATATTTAAAACAAGAACCACTAGCAATAAGTCAGAGGCTATACAGCTGCCTTTATCACTCCTCTTAAACCTTTCTTTTAATTCCTCCAAACTTCAGTGCCCAATTTGCATCCCGAACATCTGAACAATAAAAATGTCTCGCTGAAAGACTTGCATTGAAGCAGCTCCATTTCTTTCAATACTTGGGAATCCAAAATGCTCAGAACCGACCTAGGAAACAACTCTTTATTCCACATACCGAGAGATGTTCCCGACCAGCTTTGTCAGCAACATCTGTGGAAGCGATTTCGTTACTTCTGTTTGTTGTGTCGCCGATGTCATTCGCTGCAGTCCCATAATCTAAAGGTGGAGAAAGAGGAAAAAGAAGGAATCATGAAGTTGTCATTAGGCTGCCAAAAACCACAAGGCCACAGAGTGACCCAGAACAAAGACAGACAAATCACAAGATTCCCAAACCACTGACAGCCTAGCTGGGGAGGAACAGGACCCAGCTATTGTAGTATTGGAGTTGTACGGTGCCAAAACGGTACTCAACTCAAATCTTTACATCACTGTTTTGTTGGTCAAATTCTAAACCAGGTTTAGGGTTTCTCTTGGCACATAAGGAAATATCCCTTTTTTGATGAGGAATTTAATATAAATACGAAAGAGAATCAACCATCCAAGAATCACAGATTTATAGACCTGGAAGGGTCTAACCACCAGTTTTACAGAAGACTATCAGCTGAGGAGAGTTAATTGACTAGTCTAAGGTCAACTGGCAAAAAGGTGGCAGAGCCTAAACATGAACCAGACTGAAAATCAGCAGCACCAATCGCAGGGCAGATGCATCTTATTTGAGTAAGAGGCAGCCCCTCAACATGGAATGTGGAATCAGCACTGATAGGGAACTTGGGTCCACATATGAACTTTTTGAAGAGTTCTGAATCATCGATATTTGTTTCAGAATTAACTGACAGGGACTTGTACCAATACAGTATTTAGAATTGTACAAATATGTTCTCATATCACTGTATTTCAAGTGGATCAAGATGAAAATTAATGACTGATTTCTTGTGAGCAAAATTTTTATTAAAATTACGTATAAAAGTCATAAAAATTTTGTTAAACTTATTGTAGACAATGTTGTATATAAATGTTCTGTATTTTTATTCTAAATAGATATGGTGCCTTCAATTTGTATCCTGAACAAACAACTTCATTAAGTCAGCCCCAGTTAAACTTCTCTCAGTAGAATTATCATGCAAGCCTCAGGATAACCAATTTAAATTATATTTTCATTAGCATAGCATTCCTTTGAATGTGAATGAAAAGTAACAAAAAGTATCTATTTTCTACTTGTTTGCCACTTTATTATTAACTCCAAAACTAAATTTTCACCATTTCCATTTTGAATATATTAAAACAATTTCAATCAAACACTAAGAGATATCATTTACTTGCTTATTTTCCTTCTTCGTATCATAATCAGACACTCATGCAAAATTAAATCATTAAAGCATCTATAGTTTAATAGCATGACATCTTGACCCAAAAACCTAAAGTGGGATCTGAGGCCAAAGGAAACATGACATTAAGTCTTGAAGTTATTGGAAAGGAGTCCGAAACATAATTTTAAATTGTAAAATCACAATTCAAACATACTTCTCTGTGATACAATTTGAGATACTCTTCCTTTAAACCTTTCTCTGTGATACAATTTGAGATACTCTCTGTGGTACAATTTGAGATACTCTTCCTTTAAACCTTCCTTTATTTGTCTTAATACTAAGACAAATAAAAACAAAAATATACAAATCGTATGCACAAAACCTTCTAAACCACAGCTTGAAGGAAATATAGCTTAACATGCAT
The DNA here is from genome assembly GCF_000325575.1 of Pteropus alecto. Taxonomy (NCBI): domain Eukaryota; kingdom Metazoa; phylum Chordata; class Mammalia; order Chiroptera; family Pteropodidae; genus Pteropus; species Pteropus alecto. The sequence goes on from NW_006438906.1 coordinate 4,113,847, forward strand.
AAAGCCGGTAAAGACAATATAATTCCCCAGTTAAAACTAGCTCAAATTAAATATACACATATAATAAACATATAAACACAGGATCATTTTATAGAAAAAAGAAAATGGCAATGTGTATACAAAATATAAAATTAAAGAACAGAATGTTTTATAAAATAAATGTATAAATATAACATTTAAACCAATCTAATTTTTAATGAATCTTAAATTTCAAGCCAAGTGTTAAAATTTATCCTGCCACTTCCCCAAACAGAGGCCTCCTGGTCATGAAGGTGGTATGAAAATCCATTAAAGATGGATTTTCACACCTATTAAAAAATCCCTGGCTTCAATTAAAATAGTGAAACATAGATGAGATATTCAGTTAAAAGCTAATATAGTGGACCATTTCGTTTCTTCCCTTCCACATTCCTAAGGGAACCCCATTTTATTCAAGGAGTTCGAGCACATCCTCTGAGGAAACTAATTTAATCTCTAATGGAGTTCTAGTTAGTCAAGGGTTAATCCATCCTGCTTATCAATAATGGAGGCAAGAATGGATCATGGGGTCCTGAATCAGATACAAGGAGGGCCAAGTGGGGGTTACTGGAAAAGTTCTCTTTTTTATAGAACTCTTTCGGAAGCTCTTCCCTTTCCCCCAGCGATATGAACAATATCCTCTCTAAGGGGCCTCATCTAATAACCAGAAGGGGAGCCAGGCTTCAGGGAAGCCAGTGCAATGGGAAGGGGAGGGTAAAGATGAAAAAACCTGGGTCCCTGATGACATGGTTGAGCTGCTGGTTTAACCCACCCTAAAACATGTCCTATCTTTGAGGTTCCTGTCTGCGAGCCAAAGTTCCTTATTATATAAGAAACACGATTTTGAATGGAGTTTACCGTCATAACTAGAAACTGATACACCTCCCTTTTCTTGGTAGCCATGGCTTTTAAACAGGTAATTAGTTCCCAATTATAGAAACAAGTTGTATGTTACAGCAGAATGGATTTACTACTTCCAAGAACAGAGCACAAGAGAGAAAATGCTATTTACAGGCACCATAAACATCAAGGGAAAATTGCCATCAATATTGAATGATTTTTGAAATATTATTTTGGCCGATGTAATACTTGAAATGTATATTTAACTGAGCTTAAAGCTGTTCTTTTAGTTGATTTATTTCATTTTACACAAACATTTTAAAAGAATACAAAATAAAGACAACATGATAGCTACCTTCATAAATTACCTCAGGATAATTTGGGTCTGTACCTAAAAAGCAAAACAAAGCAAAGATTTGTAAGTATGCATTCAGAGTTTAAAAAAATACTAACTTATACCCACTAAAATGAGCTAAATATATATTGAAGATTTTATAACTGGATAGATTGTTTTATAGGACAAGTAAATAAAACCTGAAATTCTCCATTTGCTTCATGTTAACTCTATTCCCTTCCCCAGTCTATAACTTCCACCCCTCTCAAAAAGAATAAACAGGAATCACAAATCAATTTAGCTGGAAAAACCACAGCAATCAATGAATTTCTTTTACTATTTCAATTATACGGTTGGCCAGGTTAATCACAATTTTGGTATTTTTATCCCAGAGGCAGATCATTTCTGTACCACTTTTGTTATTCTCTGATGATTTGGGGTTACTTTCACACTATGTTTTGGCAAGTCCATTTGCATTCATGAACATGTTATTAACCAGCCTGTATAATGATATCTAAAGCACAAGTTTGCTCTCTTCTTGGTCTTAGGGAGGTTGCCAAGGCTGAATAAACCTTTTTTTTTTCTTTTGCCCTAACACAATACAGAAAAATAAGTGTACTTACTCTAATGAAATTGTTGACAAGAGATTATAAATTAATATGTCAGAGAGAATGCAAAATTATACCCATTTAATTTTTTTGGATGGCTGTATTCACCAAGACAATCAGAATATTCTGTTTTAAAATGTTCCATCAGAATTTGTAAAAACATTTTTAAGCTTTTTTTTTTAAGTCACAACAAGAACTGGTGACAAAAATATTTCCTACTTATTCTCCATTCAGAACTAGCTGAGTCTCTATATGAAAGCCTACTTGGAAATAAAATTAAACTTTGATGTAACATTTTAGTGATTACAAAATGAATTTCCAAAGCTATTTCCTCCACTTTTAGTCTTCACTTACCATGTGAAAAAGTAAAACTTGCAAACCATAAAGCTTACTCAGTTCTCATTTCACTTCTGAACCTTTAGCCAAAAAAAAATACTATTTAAAATAAAGTGATAGTTGAGCCACTTTTCTATTCCTGTATTCCTTAGTGAATAATTAAGGTTAGTCTAAATGAAGAATCAAATAAAAGTGGCCTAATGTTCAAGTTAGAAGTTTAACACAGTTCAACTAGAAGAACATCATTTTAGCAGGAGAAAATAATAAGTAGATGGTTGTGCACTTAGATTCAGAGATGCTGCATACTTCTGTGCAGTTCGTGCTTTGTACAACTCTGTGGGGTGCCATTCAGACTGCAGTCTATGTGAAAGGCATCACCTGATATTGTGCAGTGCACAACCTGTGCAGCCACATGTGATGGCCCTGTATCAATTTGTGCAGTCATTGATTCCTGCAAATTTCAATTTTATTTTGAGTTTTATCATCTCAATCATCATTTCAAAGTAGTTTTTACAATATATCAATATGTAGTATCTGAATTATCTGTAGCTGATGTAACATTCCAGAGGAGGGCCTTGCAGGCTGCCCTTCAGTTTGAGAGGAAATTCAGTGAATAAAGCAGCAGGAAATCCCAATGGCAGCTCTGGTGATATCATTTGCAGGATACCCACCCATCTGCTGAAGTTCTTTCATTTGCAAAGTGCATGGACCAAATAGTATCCCCTCACTGTGAGGATTTTTTAGCCCTGCTGAAGAAAAGGTTCTATAACCCCAAGTGAGCAAATCATTCTTTTAACTGCTCAATAATCCATGACTTTAAAAGATCCTATTCTGGTGTCCTTCTTATTGTGCCCTCAACATACAGTCTGAATCTGCAAGGCTACCTGCCCACCAGAGTCCATCTTCACTTCTAGACCTCATTCCAAGTGCCCAGGACCCAGAATTCCTTTCCCACAGGCCCCAAACACACTTTTGAGGACTGGCCAGCCTTTCCTTTACATCTGTCAGCCCATGGGTGGTGACACCACGAGTATGAGTACCCTCTGGCTCAAGATACAAGGCAGAGGCGAGGACTCAGCCAAGACAAATGATGGGGCATCCACATGCACATTCATTACTTCTCACATACTTCTCACTATATAGTCAGAGGCATAGGGTACTGGCCATGGATAGGAACCAGCTCTACCAAAACCAGTAGGTTCCAGCCTGGAACTTTAAGAGTCTGAGAATTCAATCTTCAAACTTAGCCTTCCGGGTCATTATAAACATGTATTTGGAGGAGGATAGCACCCATTTTATTTAACAAGATGTTAACTTGATTTATATTTTTTAAATGTTTAGATATAAGTATGAGGACGTTCATTTGTACTAGGATGACCCTCCATCCCAACTGCCTGAGATTGAGGGGATTCCTGAGGTGTTGGACTTGAAGTTTTAAAACTGGGACTAGTCAGTCACTCTGTTTTGTTCTCATGCCCTCTGAGATCCCCAGTCACCATCGCTTTTATTCTACAAGAAAGTAAGAAGGCTCTGGTAAGAATTCGGAGCCAGATTTGTCTAAGCCACACACTGAAAGGGTCTCAGTGGAAATGACTGACAGACAGGTATAATCAGCCTCATCACAGAAAGGGAACACCCAAACACACTCCTCATAAAGCCTCTAAGAAGATTCAAAACATCGAATTAATTCAATGTAGCAAAAGTCAGGTATAGGAAAATGGGATTTGGGGTAGAATCAAAAGTAAACAGGTTAGTGCATAATCTGTAAAACAGGTTGTTTTCCAGATTTATGATTCATATCAGTGCATGCCTTTTCTACCAAGCTTACTAGCAAAAGCAATTAGATCACATCTAAACTCTCTGAAAAGCACTATACTTTCCTAACTTCATTTTCCCACATGTATGAGATGTATTGTCACTTTACTTTTATTGTCAGGAATAGCCAAATTTAGTGAAAGATTATGAAACTCACAGAAAAACAATGTAGGAGGAACAGTGATTTTTTTCCCTCCCTAGCATACTGTACTATGTCTGATGAGGGCCTACTCACCACAATAAAGAAATGCCTCTTCGTGTACCAAGATTTGGGAAGCCTGGCACTTGGGAGGGTACACAGACAGAGTTTATAAAAAAAACAAGGGTTACATTACTCGAGCTGACCTCAGCTCATCAAGCACAGTATTTTGCTTCTAGCAACTTCTCAGGCAAGCAAACCTCCCATGGCATTTACACTCCAATAGTGAGATAATTATTATCATCATTTTAAATGCAGACACTGGAAAAAAATCACCACTTCCTTTTTAGATTTCTGGCAATGGTCAAGTTTTGAAAATAGACTGCCATTTTTAAGTCTGGTTCCTTTTATTTAGTTTAAATATGTTCATTAGATATTGTTATATACTAAAAGGTAGACACTGCTGTTGGAGATATTCAAGACAAAAAGGTGACTGAGGAAAGGCAAATACTAGCTCTAAGGGAAAAAGCCAATGGAAAGAGAATGAGTGAAAGATAAATGAGTAGCATCTGACGAGTAATATACTTGTAGTGGGGATTCGAGAAGGGTTATGCTACCTTGAATACTATCCTAGTCGCTCTCATCAGGTAAGAAATATCAAATCTAGGCAGCAGGAGGTGGCATCAAGCCCTAAAGCTTCAGTCAAGAATCTCCGTAAGAGAAAATGGGAATTTCATCAACCCACTGCATTCCAAACAGGAAGCAAACCATTTTCTCCCTCCACAGCCCACTCAAGTGCAGAAGCTACAACTCCTTGCCAACCCAAAGAAGATGCACGCCAAGCAGAAATGTCTATTTTCTGCAAAGTTTGTTGAGCGTCTCCAAGTGCTACACCAGTTGCACTTTGTTCTTGACCTAAGGTCTGTTGTCTGGAACTATGGGAAGAGGACTAAGAGTTTCAGAGAGCAGCCTGAAGCACTTCCGGTGAAAAAAACAATGACGACCTTATCACGGCCTCATGTGCACTCATGATAAAGCTCTGTACTAAATGAGCGATGTCTACACCTCCAAGAGAGAGGCATTTAAGCTTCTAAACACAGATGATAAATTCACTCCCCCGCCCCCCGCCGCCAAAACAACACCAAAGCAAAGCACTTCACCATCTTCTTAATTCCATGCCAAATGACTTAAATGAGAGTTTTTTTCACTTCCTTCTTCTAATCTCAGTTATGGCCTACAAGCACATCTTATGACTTCATGTAAATCTTCATGAGTAAAACTTTTTATCTGCAAGGTTATACAATTATAGGAAACACATTTGTAGGATTTTTTTTTTTAATTGTGGGAAAATAGGTAGTCTGACAGTAGGGTTCATTTTGCATTCTGCTGCAGAGATAAAAATAATGGTGGAGGCCAGAAGACACATCTGTTTCCCTCCTTTAAGCTTTTAGTCTCATTCTAATGCCTTAAAAGAAAAAAAAAAAGACTTTTCTTTCAATTCTATTTTTAGACTCTCTTTAGTGCGATCTTGAAAAATATTTCAAAGACTCCCATATGATAAAGCCATAGCAAAAGGTTTGCTCTTTTCAAATAAACTGTCTTTTGTCAATAGTGCTTCTAACTCATGGCGGTCCATCTTTTGATTCCCAGATCCTTCGCTTCCCTTTCTGAATGGCTGCCTGAACTGAGAACCTGAAAACACTGGGGGTTCAGACGCTGGGTTCCTGGCTGAATCACTAATGCGCTACGTAGCATGGGGAGTCTCTTCACTTTTTCTGTACCAAAGGAGACTTCCATGAGACAGGAGAGGATAATAGCATTGGCTTTGGCAACTCCTCAGGAGCTTCGGGAAGCATAATTAATTAACATTAGTACTCTTGAGACATAAAGAGCTATTTAAGTATAAATCTTAATTATCATGATTATTATGATTCTATGGCCGAACAAGACTCTTCACAGTTATTTAAAACAGAAAAGCAGGTGTAATTTTCTTTCCTTTCTTCTCCCAGGATAAGAAATGGGTCCTGACAAATGTCTTAAGGGGCAAGTACTGGGGGAGTTTCTAGTTCCTCAGTGTGTGACATTTGGAAGAATTTCCTTTCTCTACATTCTTTGGCCTAAGTACACCAAATCTAAATCTGCCAGTTTGAGGGCAATTCTAAGCACTGCAGAGAGCTCTAGTTCATCCAGACGTCATGAATCTGATGGTAAAATGGCACGAATGAGAAGCTGTGGGGAAAACTCTTCCAGTATTTATAGTTTGTTCCTGACGCGAATTTTGCATAGGAGACAACTGCTCCCGAATTAGGAAGCATAAGTCACTAACTCCCACTGCTTGTGTGAATGAGCATTCTTGAGCTGTGACATTCTTCCTGAATGAGTGGGCCATAGAGACACTCTTTATGTACTGCCTAAAGAATGGAAAGCTTTAAACCATGGATATTTTTTCATCTAGTGCTCTGGCGAGGTTTGTTCCAAGACTAAACTATTAGTCACTCGGGTAATGATTTCTACAGGAAAATTTACTCTTAAACAATCAACGTGTTCACGTTCATAGAAATATCTGGCCAAGAAAATTCTTGAAAGCGCTATCTGATTAAAAGATACTAACAAAGGCTCCAGGTTTCTCCCTCATGGTACTCACGAGCAATCTCTCTGCCATTAATTTCTGCTTTAAATTCTGCTTTTAAAAAACACCCTCACCACTTCTAATCTCCACTCGGCCTCCATACACACTTTTGTGTTCATGAAGATGATTTTTCTATATGTAGGATTGAATTCCAATGACAGCCACAGAGCGGATCGATTTCATCTCAGACAAGTCTTACTTTTGGCCTGTAAGCTAAATAGGATACAGAAGGATCTTGGGGAAAGTCTCAGGTAAACCCATGCTTTCTATGAGTATGCCTGTACTACTACCTCTACTTTTTATTCACTCTCCCAAGCTTCCTTAAGTCACTTATTGAATTTATCTTACTTTTTGCTAACCTCAACTAGAGTGCATCTCGGTGCACCAACTATTCCCTATTTTTATCGTTATAACTATTGATATCCTTGAGGAGTCAATGTGGTCATTTTGGTGGATGCCTGACCAGTTCTTCCATGGCTTCCCCTGGATTCTGCAGGGCAGAACTATCCTCACTATTCAGTGTGGTCAAGGGCTTGCAGCAACAGCATCATTTGAAAGCTAATTAGAAATGCATGATCTTAGGCCTTTTTCCAGACCCATGGAATCAGAATCTGCATTTAACAGGAAAATTTACTCTTAAACAATCTCTATGCTCATTAAAGTTCGAGAAGCTCTGGTTTATAACTCTATGAGAAGTCTAACCAAAGGCGAAAGGCCCCAGTAGACATAAAGGATGGCAATTTTACAATAGAACTTAAAGCAAATCTAAAAAAAAAAAATAGCTAGATATGCAAATACTGAAGCGGTAGGTACTCTCTGGCAGTGGCTACACAAAATAGTAGGGGTAAGGGCAGGAATGTCTTTTGTCCCCAGTGGCATACCTCTGGGCCCTGTCGCAAATGGGAAGAGGAGGGAGAAAGAGCTTAGACATCAGAGAGGGCTTATATTTCCCGACCCTCTCTAGAAATCAAACTTTAACTTAGTTTTCCCCTTAAAAGTCCAAGTCTAGAAGGTTCCCGTAGTCAAGCAGCAGAGCTCCAAGGTTCTCTCCTCTGGGCCAGCCCAGACTTCTGGGTAAGGGAGGACAAGGCCAGTGTTGGCGGAAAGGCCATTCTGAGCAGAAAATTTTCTCCTAATGGTTACAGAGCACAAATGCAAAGGGAGGTGGGAAATGGGTTCCTTCGTTATTATTCTCTCGGTGTCTACCTCCATCGAGGGAAACACAGCAGAATTCACAAAAAAGCTGCCTAAGAGCTGGACCTATGTCCTTTGAAATGTCTGATTCACACTGGACTTTAAGAGGTCCCAGAAAGGAGAGAACAAGGAAGGACTTAGAAGTTTCTTTGGGGAAAAGTGTTGTCCTCGCCACTAACGCACCATGGGGCTTCCATGGCACCACTCTGAAAACTTGAATTTGTTCCCTGCAGGCAGAAGGTTTGGCAGACAAGTGCCTGACTCCTGCCAGAGAAGGCTAAAGTAACCTGCGGTGGCACAATGCAGGTGGCATTTGGGTGCTACCTGTATACCCAGAGGTGGCAAGACAGAGATCATGAGGGCTACCCCTGTGGATCAGATGTAGGCAGCACAGGAGAAAGTCAGTGTGGAGAGTCTTAGGTCCTGACAACAGGCCCCTTTGGAGGAGCAGAGGGGTCCCAAAAACACAAAGCTGCATCTGGGGTGCTGAAGAAGGAGTTGCTTCCGCCAGCTGCAGTAGAGTTGTGTCCTGTCATGGGCACTGCAAGAAAGGGGACTGCAGAGAGCAGAATCTCCAAAGAACCCGTAACGGGTTCAGCCCTGAACATGCCCAGGTCCCAAGAGACAAAGGCACCAGGAAAAACACTTCCTTTCCATCTGTCCCCCATGCCCAACCCCTTTGCGGACAGCAGAGAGGCTGAAACCTCATTAGCAAGCTCCAGCCCCTACCCCATGTAGCCAGCCTGAACTGAGAGAGGAGAGGAGAATGGCCCTTAAAGCAAGTCTAGAGTTTTGATTTCTAATTTAGACAGGACATACTATTTCTAGACCAAGGTTTTGTCTACAACCTAAAGTGACCAAAGGATTGTCTGTTACTCAATAAAGAGCGGAAAAATCCTACTTGGGTCAGAGCTCTTATCCAGACGAGCGACTCTCACCCTTATTTGCACACTGGAGTCCCTGGGGAATCTTAAAAACAAAAAATGCCAAAGTCTAAGCCTCTTCGGGAGTCACTGAATCAGAATTGCTGGAGGTGGGCCCCAGGAATGTGTATCAAAAATGAAATGATAAAATAATAGTTAAAAATCCCCATTTGATTCTAATGTGCACCAAAGAGACAGACACTACTGTTCCCGGTACCAGAGAAGATTATTCACTCCTATGAATAAATTTTTAAAGGGACAATGAAAAAACAAAATGAAATAAAATAGTTTGATTGTCATAAGCAGTGCTCATCAGTGTGCTAGAAGGATGAACACTACCACTCTCTAGATTTCATTTTGAAGCCAAAAGTGACGTTTTTGTGCTTTAAACATAACCCCAAACTGAACCAAGCTGAGTTCAGTTCCAAATATGGGATCAAAATGATCAATCTAGTGTTTGAAGTTTGGAAAAAGCTTTCCTCCATTTCTCGGTTACTAGCCGGGCTGCCAATGATTGACAGATGGGAAAGCACTTGCTCAGTATCTGGGGTCCTGCTGGCATCTAAATAGCTGATAACATCTGCCCTTTCCCTGAACACCCCGGCTGGGTCTAGTGTAAGAGTTTGCAAAGTCCCAGCACTCTGTAAAGACATTCTATGGGGCTCTTATTGCCCACCTCACACCCTCACACCCTGTGCAGCACCCTTCTGGCCTATCTGATGCTGGCTCGCAGACTCTGCCCCACCCCTCCTCTAAGAAGAAAGCAGAGTGTCCACCACCACGCCCAGTATCTCCATGCCATGCAGTATTAAAGGCAATTAGGACTGTCACTATGTCCAACCAGTCCATCTTCTTCCACACTCAGCCATTTCTGTTTAAGGGGCTTTTTGTTTATTTGTTTTTATTTTTTTAATTTCCTTCAACACTTTTCATTCTCTAGCTCCAAAGAGAGAGTGAATTCCTAAACAAGGAGACCATCCCATGGAAATCTCAGTTCTGAGCTGAATGAAGAACACACACTCTCAGGACAGCAGAGCTGCCATTTTAACTCTTCTGACTTTGTATGGTAATGTAAACTGGCTTAGCTGTGATCCCAGGCTGCCTCCTTCCTTGTAAGCCAGGAAACTCACACACACAAAAAAGATCTCAACAAAACAACTGGTAAAAATATAGCCGAAACTTTTTATCAGAAAGATTTGTGAGACTAAACTTTTTCATCAATTATTATATGATGACAGCAAAAATACTAAATGAATGTAAACCAAACTTGACCTGTTGTCCTCAACTTGGAATGTACCTTTAGACTAGCAGGGTACTGATATATATATATTTGCTATTTGTTTATTTTTCTTTAGTTTTGAAGGGTGGGTAAGAAGGAAAGGAATCAATTCTAAGAAAGGCCATTATCTGTATGCTATGGCCACAAATCTCGTAAATACCCACAAAGATTGTATCACACAAGCCAAGTGAGGTCAAGCTCTAATTGGTCACACTGGTTTATGGCCCACAAGGGCCATTTATATCCCTTATCATTCTGGGCCAAGTCTCTTTCATTTTCACTTTCATTTATTACTCCTTGATAGCTGGTCCTTGAGTAAATACTTAAAGAGAAAAAACAAAATCAGTCTTTTCTAAAAGCAGATGTTCATATTTTAAAGACCTGACTAAACTAATAAATGAACAAGAAGAGGGAAGGAAAGGAGAGCAAAGCCCATCTTTATAAAATTGAGCTTAATTTTTATTTTTACTAAATAAATGATTATTTCTTTGAAAGAGAATATTTGAGAGACTTCAAGTTATTCTTAAGCCAGAAAACATTTCTTTCCTATCACTAAGTTAAACCAACAGAAATGACTGATAAAAATGAGGCCACATGGATAAGAGGAGTTAAGCTCTACCGAATACTGGCACCATACAGAGATGTTCAAAACAAAATACATCAAAATCCTACCTAAAATAGAAGCTCCTGGCTTTACATGGACAGAACTGTGCATATATCAAAGAACACAGACCACTTCTAAAACTTTTAAATGCCTGACCTTCATCTTGAATCAAATTCACCTCCAACAGTTTCAAAAGGCAGTTGGCAAAATTCAAATAAAGTCTGAAGTTTAGCTAACAGTAATGTACCAATGTCAGTTTGAGTTTTGACAAATGTACTGCAGTAACGCAAGATGTTAACAATAGTTAAAACTGGGTGCAAGGTAGCTGGAAACTCTGTCTTTGCAACTTTTCTGTAAACCTAAAATTATTCGCAAATAAAAAGTTCACTTAAAAATTAGCAAAAAGCAGTTGTCCCAAAGCAGAGTTTCTGGATTTAACTATGAAACTGTATTCCTCCAAATATGCAGGGAAAAAAAACACGGAAATCTAGAGATTTACTACAGCAAATGTAGCCAAGCAGCTAAACTCAAGAGGAAGATCGAATGGGAAAGACAACTGCCAGGAGTCCCTGGGTAAGGTGTCCAAACACAGCTTGTTTTACATGCTCCTGAAAGGCTGTTTGTAAATCAAATTTATATAATTCAAATCACATTTCGAACATGCTAATGAAGCTTGTATATTTAAATAGCTGTTTAATAAATACCAGGATAATGGGAAAGCTTATTATGTAGCAAGAATAATGGCATTCCCATTTACTGTTTGGTGAAGGTAGCTTTTCATGCATCGCCTCTGACCGTGGGGCTGCCCTGTGAGCCAGTCAAGAATGTGCTGCCCAAGCAGCCCATGCCTCATAGGCCTCCAAGTTTCTATTTTCCCTTCCCTCTGCCAAGCGATCTTTGTGTGGCTTTGATTAACTCAGAGTGATTACGGTAAGAAATTCAATTCATGTACAAGTTCCAATATCCAAACACAAGCCTTGGCCTCCTCAATGGCAACAGCCATTGGGCAACAAGACCAAGCAAGTAAGAATACTCCACCGAACAACAGTTATCTGAAGCAGGAAAATGCGTGATAATCGTCCTTGCTGTTACTGGAGCTTACACTATAATTCTCTTGCTGACCACAGGATGGACTCTTGATGCTAGCCATCATTTTCCTAACCAGATGAGAACTATTACCAGTCCTAGAAAAACAATTCAGGATCTGATTTTAAAAAAAGAAAGGAAGAAAGAAAAGAAAGGAAGAAAGAAAAGAAAAGAAGAAAAAAAGAAAAGAAAAGAAGAAAGAAAAGAAAAGAAGAAAGTAAAGAAAAGAAAAAAGAAAGAACGAACTGGCCCTTTGCCATATTTAGTTTGAGAAATACTTTGGAAGGCAACCCTTTCATTTTACAGAGGAAAGTAAAATCCAGGGACATTAAGTGACCTCCCATTGACTAATGACAGAATGCAAGAGAGGGAGCAGAGTTGGGAATAGAGAGGAAAAGAAATGGGACAACTGCACTTCTCGCCCTCCTCATCTCAGCCAGAGGTCTCCATGGGAGCGAGCCACTGAAAAGAAAGAAAGAAAGAAAGAAAGAAAGAAAGAAAGAAAGAAAAGAAAAGAAAGAAAGAAAAGAAAGAAAAAGAAAAGATACCTCAACTCAGTCAGTCCAGGTCAGCAAAACATGCTAAGACACTGGTTTCTCATCCATGGATGACGGGGTATGATTCTGAATTCCAAATGGGTAAAGGGTTAGGAAATGCTTCTTTAACAGCTCAGGAGTCAACTAAACACAGCCAACCAAGCTGCTCATGGTTTTGCAAGAGTTTTGACATTGTGTGTACAAAATCTCATTAAACATTTGAGATAAAAATAATACATGTATATCAGATTATTGTTCGAAATTATTCATTCCCCTCTCCCCTCGCCCCGCACACACCTTCTTGAAAGGAGTGAGTTCCTGCCCCATGACTTGCTTTGGCCGATGACATATGGGCTGAAGAAACCATGTGCCAGTCTTGAACCTAGGCCTTATTTCTAGTTGTCCCCTTATACTCTACAACTCTACAGTCACCATAGAAAGCAGATCTCCTGTGTAGCTGCTGCTTCCTCACCCGGAACCCCAGAATAAAGCCGCATGGAACATAACTGCCTGGCTGACCTATAGACCCAAGACTAACTAATGTTGCAAACCACTGATTTGGGGGCTGGTTTATTGTACATATGATTTTTGTCCATAGTTGAGTAATAGACCTCTCCAGAGTCAAAAGCATCAGGGACTCACCATCGTCGATTCCAGGCCAGCCCATGAAGTGAGCAGAAATCTGTTTCTCATCCTTCCCATACTCATTCTTGGCTACTAACTTGTAGTCCCCATTGTTCATGTGAGTGGGATTGTCCAGCTGGAGGCAGCCATGGTACTCCGTGTGGTTGGTAACATGGATTTTAGTACAGATGTATTTGGACTCATTCAGTATTGCCCCATTATAGAACCACTGAAGCGCAGGTTTGGGGTTGCCTTTCACAGTGAATGGAATGCACCAGTGGTGGTCTGAGGTTGGAGATTCGAGAAATGTGATAGTTGGAGCAACTAAATTGAAAAAGAGAGAGTTAATAGCATCAGAAAGCTCGGAATTTTCCCCATCTCCAGATTTCTGTGTCATCAACAGGGGATTTTATTCAACCACTGTTCAGTTTAAGAAAACACATGACCAGCGACCCTGGAATCATCAGTATTTTGTATCATCATCAAGGCTGAATTAACTTCCTACAGAGAGCTTCAGAGAGACTCCTTTCCCCGCTTTGCTTAAGACCCATGCATTGCAGTCATTTTTCACATCTATTCAATGTGGGAACCAGCTCCAAACAGATCCCAGAGATTCTGACAGTGGAGAGGGTTCAATTGAAGTTGACTTTGGTTTATATGCCTTGATATAATGTACATTCACCACCAAAACATTGAAGGCTACTATTTTTACAGTACTTCACTAAATGATACTAATAATGACAAAAATGACTTTGGAAATCTTGTCTGAACCCCCAGTCTCGTGTAAGTTATCTAAAACAGATCAAAGTGATCAATGCGATGAATGTTGCTACTGATGCTGATTGATTATTATAAAGTATGATAAATTGCTATTTTTCATCGATTGTCAATAGTAAATGCTCTTTAAAAGCATCGCATTTCATTATAGTACAGTCCATTTTGGCTAGGATTCCAGATGTCAATGTTTTGATCCTCTAAATGTCTGAAGTCCTAACTAAACAAACTAGAGATTATTTTAACATTAAATGTAAAGCACTTTATGCTTTGGGGAAACAAACATTATCGAGCAGCATCTTTAAACAGAGTATCCTAGATGAAAGTATTTAAAACCCCTCATAATTGTTTATTTTAATGTGGTCTGACTTTGAGAATTACACAAATAACATCATTTTGAGACCCAATAGCATCACATTTCAGATGAAGAGCCCAAGTCCAATAGGGTTAAGTGACTTGGTCAAGATTATTGAGCAAGGCAGATCTGAAACAAGAATCCAGGTTTCCGGATGCCTAATCCAGAAGTCCTGCCCTCTCATTCATTGCTTCCTAGTCATATATGTTCCTCACACAACGGGGAAAAATAAATCATAGTCTGCTAACCCATACACCCTGAGCGAGGTCACCGCTGATGTTATCTTAGTTGTTAACATGCTGTATCACTTATTCCTTCTACTCTTTATCTAAACTCTGACAGATGAGGTTAATTCTTCAGACCATGGTGACCACATATATATATTAACCTAAAGCGAGAAAATTTGGAATTTGAGTGTCCCTATTTGTTAAGCACAAAGACCACAATGGGGTAGGGACCACACTTACCTTCCTCCCACCAGCCCAGGTCCCCATGCCCAGGCCCCACTTATTCCTTCCACCATGCTCAAATGAGCTTTTGGAGAGATGCCGATTAAGGACATAAAGCTGGAAGCTGGTTGCATATGTTTGGGGATAACACTGACTTCAGGCTTCTGGGTAGGTCAAAATAATGAGAAATTATAAGTTCGGTACCTACTGGGCATAGTGGTGGTACTGACAGTGATTTCAGTCGTTCACTCCAACAATCACATACTAAGTGTGTGCTATGTGTGAAGATTAACCAGTGTATCATCACCTTGTGTCTACATGTGTGTAGTGTGTATTCGTATATACACACATGCACACCCAAGTTTTTTCTCATCCAAATCCTAATCTAAAGAGAGTAAAACCTCATTAATTTATACCATGCCAGCCCAGGATATGCAATGATGTGAAGAGTATATGTGATTTTTACTGGATACACGTTCCCACTGAACACCACAATCTGGAATGTTAAGATATGTGTCATGTTACTCATAACACTAAAAAATAATGTACATATACTTAAAAAGCATTAATATCCCATATCTTAGCTTTATACTATACAGAAATTTAGAAGTTTTATATAATAATAAGAGATTTTTGCAGAAGATAATAATTTTCAATAATTTAAGTAGGACTCCTCTAACCTTCCCACAGAAACTTGATGTCAAACTAATGAGGTTTTATTGTATCAACAGTACAAGTAGGTGTTGGGGAACAGCCAGCCTAATACTTTAGGTATCACAACTTTAAGCTTCATATTGCTTTTAAACAGAAAAAAATTTTGAGAAACTGGTTTATAAGAATTTAAACTAAAACATTAACAAGAGGAAGATAAACAGCTCGAAATATGTTCTATCAAAAAAAAGACAGGGGAAGGCACAAGAGGACAAGCTTAAGATCAAAAAAAGAGCCTAAAGGAAAGACAGCACATGAGCAAGAGATTAGCAGAAATAGAACAAGTGAAAGAGGCTGATAACATTTCTTAATTAAGGATGCACAAAACATTGCATAAACTTTTTTTTTTTAACACACTTAAGCAGCACCCAGAAGTGCCCCAACAACAAATATAGGTGTGTCTACGATTATTTGCTATTAAAAACACATGCCCATCTGATTACGTACAATGCACAGTGAGGTTCACAGAATCTTGATCTTCTCCTACAAGATTTTCTGCCACACAAGAGATTTGCTTTCCACTGTCATCAGATGAAATGTTAGTTATCCTTAAGGAGCCCTGTGTGTGACTTGTTTCACTCTACAAATGAATTAACAGACAAAGATAATCTTTATTAGGACTGGTCCAAACTGATAAGATTTGGAGTTTCTTCCCCTACCTAGAGAAAATAATTGATAACATTAGAAAATGTTTCCAGCCTAATCAGACAGGCAAAGGAGTAAATGAGAAGTCATTCTATTTCTCTAGATTTCAATTGCTTAATATGTGAAGTTGATTTAATCCTTGAACTCCTACCTACTTTCCTCCTAGAGAAAAGGAGAGTCACTCACCTTGCTCATGATGACACGAAAATGCTCACTAGAGACATAGAAACTCTCCAGTGTATTGGGTTTACATAACTAAAATGCAAACCTACATTAGTCTTTGTTAGATAAGAGTAAACAGAAAGTAAATGTACAACAAAAATTCATCGTTCGTGGCCCTATAAAATATTAAATGATCGTAGGTTAATACGATCTTAAGTTCTCAGACACTCTCATCTCTATATGAACACAGAGCCAAACAAAAGCCTTACCATATGTTTGGAAACCAGATTACCGACATCCCAGTACAAATTTGGAACTGGATCACCCGCAACACTACAAGATAACGTGATAGACTTTCCTTCTTCCACAGTGAGGTTAGGTGCTGCCAAATTTGCTGATGGCAAACCTGTGGAACAAGAAAAGTAAACAGAGATATGTATGAATAGTTAAACGCATTATCATAATGAGAGCAATAAATTAAAAACTCTTTATGCTTTAAAATTAACAATTATTTACTTCCTGAGACTGATTTATGTTGATCTGAAAAAGTTCCAGGTTGATAAGCTTTACAGGCTTAAAGTGAACCAAAAATGTGCAGTAATAAGATTAGAAAAAAAAATTTACACATTTCTTGAAAATATTATTTTTTCATTTAAAAAAACACTAGTTTGTAGAACTATGTCTTCTACTTCTTTTTCTGTTCTACAGTTACTACTCCAGCTCTTTGCACATAGATAGATACTGTATTTGTGTGGACCATCTTATCTCTCCCATCTCCTCCCCTCCACATTTTTATAGTCAAGAACAAGAGGGTGAAAGGCATCTACATTTTTTGCATAAATCTATTTTTTGCATTATGTAACTCATAAATATAATCCACTACCAGACTTAGATTTTGAAAGAGTCAGACTATGATTTTGAAATCTAGGTTTCAAAATCAGACCTAGATTTTGAAAGAGTCAGAATCAGACTATAGAAGAAAATGTAGTTTCAAAGCATTTTTCAAAGACATGAAGCTTGAAACATCACAGTATTACAATATTTCAAAACTATATAAATCACAGTTAAATATTATGGCAAAATTGGTCATCCTATTTATGATATGATAAAAAAAAAAGTTATATGGATCCTTATTCCAATGGAAAGTTCTTTGTTGGAAAAACCTTGAGAAAATATTATCCAAAGAAATTTTGAACCTTATAAACATTTTTCAATACTTCAGGAGAGTATCATTTTTATAGTTTTACATTTGGAAAGCTAGCTTTCCTTTATTGATGACGCTATCACTTCATTAAACTATCACACCTATGGGGTGTTTATGCTGCTTGTAACCACGTAGGAATCATAGTATTTCACATGAAGGCAGGTCTCAGAACGTGTAACAATGTCAGGTCCTGCCAGTAAAGCTAGTCCCTCGCTGGATATCAGAAACTCTACTTGCAACTGCATTCACCCCAACAGCTGTGTCCCATGGAACTATGACAGATCATTAACTCAGGAGTAACCCGGAGGTCAGAAAAGGCAATTCATCTTCAAAAGCCATTAAATTGCAATTAACCCACCCACCTAGTGGTATCTGACCCACCATCTTCACAATACTATGCATAAACCCTTCCCTTATGATGCAGTCCTTACTAACAAAGCCATTATTCTTTATTACTAAAACCAGACTGAAACAAGATTTATACAGAGCATGTCTCATTGTTCTTCCACAATTGCCAGTCAACAAGATCTAGCATCCATTGACTTGTGTGATCTCTTCAGAACTCTTCCTTCCTGCCAGCACCCAATAGAGAGCAATGTATATCTTTCACTGGGTTTCAAAAAGACCCCTAATTCTCTGAGTTATATAGGACAATGAAGCATATATAAGTGATCAAGAGGCAGCACAGTTAACAGGAATGAGAACTGGGTCAGGAGTCAGGAGCCTTAAATCCTACACCTGGCTCATAGTTGGGGACGTTATTTCCTCTCCCAATTTTAATTTCTACAAAATTAAGCTGTTCAAATATAAGATCTAGCTCTAATTTCTTCTAGTTCTAATAGTTGGTGACAACTTCTATGCCTATCAAGCTTCCCAATTTATTAAGAAGTGTGTCAAGGTAAGATATAAGACAGGGACTTAGTGAAAAACCTCCTTGAAGTCAGTGATATGATCTAGGTGACTTTTTTAAACTATGTGTTTTTCAAAATCAAAATATGTAGTCGATAGTTTGAAGAGTCTGTAATTCTACAAAGCTTGTTATAAAATATATTCAAACTGCTATGTGAAAACAGTAATCTCGCCTCACCCACAAGGTACTATTTCCTGTTACCCAGAGGCGCACATTTCATCCCTTTTAACTTCTTTTTTGGGAATTGATCTCTACATCACTAAATATTGTGCTTATATTGCTACTTCTTGATTTTTCTGTTTTAACATTATCTACTGACCTCTCGCTATGGAAGTGAGAACCAGGCTCACTTTCACAGAGAAGGCCAGCCCTTTCCACATGCCCATAGCACACTCAACATACTCTGTCTTCGTATCATTCTATGTGCTATGAAATTAGGTTGTCTAGATAAAGTTCATTATAAAAATATAAACCCCACTAACAGCTGAGCCACCATACGTAATAGTTATACTACCAAATTTAAGACAGCATTAATTATAGGATACAACACTGTGGCATGTACCGCTAAGAAAGAAAAAAAAAAAAAACAATGCCATCTCAACTATGATGCGATGCTTTCTTACCACTTAGATACCCTATTATTTGGACATTGCACCTTCTGGATATTCCAACAAATGTTTTACCCTTTTCTTTCCTAGTTTCCTTTTTTTTGTTGTTCTATTACAGGGAGATTTGCTCAGATTTACCTTTCAAACTCACTTTTGAAGTTTTCATTTCTCTATCATGTTGTTAGTTTTCAAGGCTTACGTTTTGTTCCTGAATGGTCTTCTCTTTTTATAGTACCCTGTTTTTCTTTCATGGGTGCAATCCCTCTTCTGACCATTATGAGACATTAATGATAATTTCTTTTTAAATTTTTCTTTTCTCCAAATCAACTTTCTTTCTTGTAGCTTTTTTCTTTCTCCCTTAGATTGTTTTGTTTTTGTCTTTCATATTATAAGTTTTTCTCAAACAGTTGGTGACCCTTGGCCATTTATACATCCATAAGAATTAGGCATTAGAAGCATTGTGTATTTATTAACTGTTGGCTTCACTGTAGCACAATATTATTGGCCTCTTTACTGGGTACTCCCTGATGTCAGTATTATTAAATCATTTTGGGGAAGGGACTGGTCAAATTATTCAGACATTGTTCTTTCAGTGTCCTGCTTGGGAGAGGAAGAAGACTAGAAATAGCAATATTCCATATGTAAATCCATCATTTTCTTATGGTTCTCACAGCCTCAACTCTATCTGGAGTTCTTCATGACCTTTGTTTTATCCTCTTTAGAGAATAAGCCTGCTGATGAAGGAGAGTAATATGATCTGGGATTTATGGAACAAAATAAGATAAACTGCTTAATAGACTTTCAACCAATCTCCTGTATTTGGCATTACCTGTACTCTCACTTCCTGAGCCTTGCAGCAGTTCTGCAATATAAACCAAGTTTCCCCCAGCCTTTCCCCATTGCCGACGTGGTAACCAGTATTCTCATCCTTTAAGGCAGTTACTACTCATCTATGTCCTTTCCAGCTTGCAATTTGTGTGCTTTGTTGACTCCTCTGTCATCTTCTTTGTACTTATAGATTTATCTGCTGATTCTGGAGGACCATGGAGCCTGACACAGTGCTTATTCTTAAGGTACAACCTCCTCCACAGCCAGACTCCACCAATGGAGCTTGGAGCCACTCCTTTCGGTAGCTCAAGTATAAACCTATCAGATGAATTTCCTACCTTTTATAAATGTATCTCATAGTTTGGAAATTTTGAGCAGAAAAGGTTAAAATAAAGAAATTCTCAGTAGAGAATTTTATGCCATAATCTAATTTCCTCTAAAAATCTAATGTAGTTTTTTTTTTTCTTCAAGCCTAGATTTCTATGACTAACAAGTCTAAAAATGCTTAATTTCAGTAACAATAACAACATTTGGGGGTCATTCACTGAACCAGATATTCTTGTCTAATATTTTAAATTATTGTTTTATTTAATCCTTACAACCAATCTTAAAGTTAAGTATTTTCCCTCATTGAATTAATAAAGATCATAAAATTTGGAAAAATCAAATACATCCTCTAAAGTTGCTCAAGTACCTATAGTCCTGGGATTTGAACCCAAAGCAGTGTCTTCACAATGACACTATACTACCTCCCCAGACTGCACTATATCCATTTTGGCACAGACCATAAATACCAGTACAGATCTATGATCCAGGAATTTGGTTCAATAAAAAAATAATTACATGTCTATTTGTGAGGAAGAATGAGTCTCTTTTATTTATAGAGAAATTGTATCACCCTGTCATAGCAGTTTCCAAAGGAATCTGTGCAAAATTGGCCAAGACTAGATCTTTTAAATGTAAAGTCTTCCACAAATGAGTAAGCATCTGACTCACGTTAATTCTACAGCATTAATATGCTGGCCAAAGACTCAATAATGGAAAAAACAATCTGTACTTGAAATATCACTTGAGGTTTAATTAGTACAATAAAAATGAATTGGGAAGCATGAATAGCCAAGGCAGGATAAACCATTTGCCAGGCACTACTTCCTGGCTTAATAAGATTTGAAATCGGCACAAGTACAGAGCAAAGCTCAGCAATGCTTCCAAGAGCTTCTAGCACTACTGTAATGGGATCCTGATTTAAGCTTTAGAGACGTCTTCCTTTGCCCTCTGAGAAACCTCACTAAAGATAAGTGATGACCAACTGCCTAAGCAACAGACACCTCTGTATCTATGTCTCTTGACCTGGACATGCTCAGAAAAGACATACCAGCCTACAGATCTCTGCAGAAAATCATCAACCGCCCAGTGACAAGGCTGGCTTTCTTTAGACCAGGGCTTCCCAAACTTTATGTGCATATGAATCACCAGCAGATTTTATTAAAAATGTTTCTTCCTTTCCATTAGGTCTAGGTTGGGGCCTGAGTGTCTGTATTTCTAACACCCTGTTCCACAGACCACACTTTCGAGGAGCAAGGGGTTAGAAAATGGATGTTAGACAATTGTTCACTAGGCTTCCGTCTCTACAACTATTACTCTTAAATCTGACAGGGGTCTGAGCAATCATCTAGTCCACCAAACTTCCCCCAAAGTGTGTAGTATGTTCTTTGGAAATCTAATTCTTTGAGACACTCTATATTAAAAAAAAAAAAAAAAAAAAAAAAATCAAAATTAAAAAAAAAACAGGAAATTCTGTAACTTGGATGTTCACTATGCATATTACCACATTAAAAGCTCTGAGAAGTCCTGCTCTAAAGGAGCCATTTAATTTTCATTGATCTTATATTCCCCAAGCTTATTTAAGTACATACCATTTCTTTGTGATACCTTGTGGCTTTGTTATTTTTATTTGAAGCAATTTGACAAAATATAAGATCTACACATTTAAATTTGGATATAAAATATGTTTAAAGCTAAATATTCCTATTGATAATAATAATATTAATAGTTAATATTTATTGAGTACTTAATATGAGCTAGACTTAATCTGAAATATTGTCTATACTATCTGTCATCCTTAAAACTCTAGAGAATGTCAATAGTATCCCTATTGCCAGATGAAGAAGTTAAAGCTTATCAAGCGCCACAAGTAAATAGCCATGAGTGGGAGCTGGCCCTGACCCACATCTGTCTGTCTATGGTCTTAACCAATAAATTGATTGGCTGCTTCCTTTATTAGGCTCTTCTGTGCTTCTGTTCCCATCCATTGGTGCACACGTCTTAAGAGCTGACAATACTGATTAGGCCTTTTGATTACTAATTCAAAGTATGCAGGTTCTCATTTTCTAATAATTAAAGAAAACTAACTGCTAATCACTTTGGATTATTAACTAAGCTTTGCAATAAATGAGATGAGTCAAGTTTGGGTTTTATTTTTCAATATGTACCTATAAGTCTAGACTGTGATTTTTGTTTTTTATTTTTTTCATCTCATTTTAGTGATCTTGAACTCTGTTAATTTTGTGTTGGGTCATCACTCCATGTGTATAAAAATATTCAAGTAAATTATGATTTTGTTGCTCTCTGTCTTCTCTCCTCTCACTTTCTGTCTTCGTGGAATATCTTCCAATTTCTTCGTCGCCTAGACATATATATTTCACTACCAGAAATGATGCCAGAATGAGCCTGACCTACTTAAAAGATGCTGCTTTACATCTGGTTGCAAAAATGACAGAAAATTAGCAAAGAAAACTTCAAGGCTCAAACTGAAAAGGGGGAGGAGGAGGTAGACAAGGGTAAAGGGAGTCAAATATATGATGACAGAAGGAAATTTAACTTTGGTGAACACAATGCAATATACATGCGATGTATTACTGAATTGTACACTTGAAACCTATATAATTTCATTAACTAATGCCACCTCGATAAATTTAAGAAAAAAAGAAAATTGTGCTTCTATGCTTGTGTGAGTCATGTCATTACAGTGACAGCAACCACAAAACTTCCAAACACAAAAATTTGAAGTGGCTGGCAGGTTAGAAAAACAGCTTTATTTGCCATTCTAAAAAAGGTAAAGAAAAGCACTAGTTCATTGTGTGTCTTTCCTTATTTTAACAGGTAAAACCTGATCTCTAATAAAAATAAGCAATGCAGTAAACTAGATTTTGTATGTTTTTTTAAAAATCAATGCAGTTAAGATGCTAAGAATATAATGTTTTAAATCAATCTAACTTCCTCATAGAGTATTAATACAGCATTTCTTTTTAATTCTCTGTGAATACTAACATAGAATTACTAACAGTCTATTTTCCTGGTTTCAAACAAATAAAAGAGTATGTACAAATATATACTAAACAGATGTGTACTACCAACTATGGCAGAAACCAAAAGTAAATCTTAAAAATAAATCATTAAAGTCAATTTACCTGAAGGAACCAGGCCTCTCCTTCCAGGCACCTGTGAACTGACCTTTCCCATCATAAATAGTATTTTGCTGATGTGTCTTAAGGAGTCTCTACATTAAAAGTTTGAAGATTGGAAATGCGGAAAATTGAAATTGTCGGTATAAATAACAAAGAAATCAATGGGCCTGATTTCAATCCATGAACCCATTAAGGGTGTTTTATACAGTAACTGCACAGTCCTTCAACCATCAACTGAGTTATCACCTTACGTTCACGATTGGACTATGGTAACTAGTCAGCTTAGTAAAATGGGTTGAAGGATTGTTTTGATATAATCCAGAGGAATAATGCCTTTCTTAAATATATTTGCCATCTACTTAGAACAGAGCATTACATCCACTATTAATACTTCCTGAAGAAACTCTCTTCCAGAGATTTGAATCATAATTTAAAAATTAAAGTGTAAAGTACACTGTTCCTTAATAATCTCATTCAGCCAAAAGAAATTATTGGAAAGTTTTTTGAAAACTAACTACTGAAGAGCAACCAAGGATAGAAGAATTGGGTACAAAAATTTTAGAATATATTATGTGAAAACAATTTCATTGAAAAATCACTAAAAGAAGTAGGATTTTGATATGGAATGATAAATAGCCTTTCTTCATCAGCACTTGTGATTTGGTTTCCGTCTTCAGAATCAGCGCCCTTAGTATCTCTTTTTTTCTGGTTACTGTGGAAATTTCATATGATCATGTTCTGTTGACTTGCAATATAAAGTTTTTCTAAAGTTAAAAAGGACTTTATGGAGAAAGAGACCACTATATGTTTCACAGCATGAATACATTTATGATAATTCATGGCAGGACAGGACTGTTAGGAAAAAAGTGGAGGACATTCCAACTGTGCTGCTAATGGGAATTATGCAGTTAAACTTCTCAGCCTCTCCTGCCATGCTTGCTCAATCACTAAGAGCAGAAGGAAAAATAAGAGATTTTTTTTGTTCAAAATGCAATGACGACAAAATCTTCAAAGGGAACTAAAAAATGCTGAAACATGCTAAATTGAGCTAGAATAAGTTCTATTAACTTAAATATCCACACCATTATATTAAAAATCCAGTCTAATCTGGTATTAACATAATATAGTTCATGTGTTTATTGATTGATTAATTCAGCAAACATTAATCAAATCCCTATTATATTCAGTAGGCACTCTTCAGGATATATGGTTGTATATAAAATATAGACAACTTGTTCACTCTATAATGCCTACATGATGAAATACTAAAAGGGGGATTTTGTTTGTTTTTAATTATAGTTGCATACAATAGTATATTAGCTTCAGGTGTACAAGTGATTAAACATTTATATACCTTACAAATGTATGAATTGAACACTCTGATTAGTCTAGTACACATCTGACACCATACATAGTTATTACAATATTATTGACTATATTCCCTATACTGCACTTTAGATTTCCATGACTATTTTCATAACTGGCAATCAGTACTTCTTAATAAAGGGGAAGTTTTTAAAGAAAACCTACCTTATAAAGAATGAAATCCCAATAGCTCTTTTTTATTGAAATTAAAATATTGCTAGTTGCAAACTAAATACAATGGCCGAAGTTACCGGAAAATTGTTGGTTTACAATGATGAAATACACGAGACCATACTCTCATGAGTTACACTTAGAGTTAGTTTAAAAGTTTGATCAAAAAAGTGGAAATGAGATGAATTAACATACTTGTGACTTAATTAAAAATCTAGTGTAATTTACTGCTCAGTCTAACTTCTCTTTAAAGAACCAAAGTTGGGAAACCATCATGAAGAAAATTAACACATGACTAAGCCCCAAACTGAAGTCTCCCCATCTCATCTTAAATCTCTAGAAATAACGTAAAAAAAATTTTAAGACAGAACTGTGTTGGAAAACAAGAAAGCATATTGTCAATGGATAAGAAACTATGAAGAATCCCTGAAAAGAAAAAGCAGAGAAACAGACTAAAAGAAAAACAACACAGCCCCAGATGAACACACAGTATGTGGTAGACAAAATAGGGAAGCTTTAGGTCATCCTAAGATTGAAGGGGTGAACCACAGAACAGAGCAGAGCCCCACACAAGCCACACCACAAAGTCAATGGTTAACAAGAAGAGGAATAAACTTTCCACGTCCTGCCCTTACCTGCTCACTGTGGACACAGCATACAACAACAGCTGCCTCCAAGTAGAGCAATGAATGTGAGAACGTTATGGGAGAAATCAGTCATGTTAGATGCTGTAACACCTCAGAGATACAGTGAGCCTCAATGTGGAAAAAGGTGTTTCAGTCATAAACACCAACCACTAGAGATTGCAAAAATTAGAAAATGATTGCTGGAAGGTGAAAAATTCAGTAGCTGGAGAAATAGTTGGAGAGAAAAGTAGTGAGTAAACCGATTCTCCCATAATGCAGCACAAAAGAACAAGCAGATGGAAAGTATTACAGAAAAATTGAGAGATATGAAGGGAGGAGCCAGAAGTGTAAATATTCATCAAATAAATTAGAAAATTCTTCCAGAACTGAAGATATGAATACTCATATTGAAAGGGTACACTGCCTATCAACCAGAATAAATTTTAAACACCCACACGCATGCACGCGTGCACGCACACACACACACACACGCACACACACCTTGTTATGTTATGGTAAATTTTAAGAGTAACAGATAAAGAGAAAATCTAAAAAGCTTCTAGAGAAAAAGAAAAGCAGAGGTTACCTAACAAGAAATAAGCATCAGGTTGGCCTTGAGCATCTAATCGGCAAGGATGAATACAAGAAAAATATGTACAATATCTGCAAAAATCTAAAATAAAATTATTTTGAGTCTAGAATTTTATACTCAGTCAATCCCATTGAGAAGAAAAAAAATACAGGCTGATTTTCCACCAGGCAAGAATGTAAAGATTTTATTTTTTTAATTTCTCTGAAAAAAAATTAGAGAAATGAATATACTCCAGCAAAAAAAAACCAAAAATAAACAACAACAACAAAAAAAGCACTCCATGAGAAAGTAGTAGGATACAAAAATCAATGATACACAAAGAAATAGTAAATCTTCAAAAAAAAAAATAAAGTGGCAATCTAAGAATAAAATCCCAGATGATAACAATGTAAGAGATGGGAGGAGAAAGTAAAGAGAAGTAAAAGCATCTTGTCTTCTTAAAGGTTACCTCTATATACTTAAAGAAAATATGTTTAAGTATGTGTGGTAAATATTTTGGCATTATACATTTATAAAAACAGAAACAATTCATAACATTCAAAGAATTAAAAAATAAATTTTAAAGAATACTGTCGGGAGAAAAGGAAAACTAAACAAAGCATATAAATAGACAATTCACTGAAGAATAAACACAATGTCCAATAAATATAGAAGACACTGAACAGCAATCAGGAAAATGCAAACTATAAAACAATGATATACCATTTTTTAGAGATAAAAATTAAGAAGTTCGCTAATATCAAGGTATACTTTGCTAGAGTGGCTATAAATTGATACACCTATTTTCTAAAGTAGAAAGCATATATATCAAAAAATTCTGCTTCCTACTATGTACTCTAAAAAAAACTTTTGCATCTTTAGCCATGCCACCCTGAACAAGCCCGATCCCATCTGATCTCAGAAGCTAAGCAGGATTGAGCCTGGTTAGTACTTGGATGGGAGACCACATAGGAGGACCAGGTGCTGTAGGCATAAAAAACAAAAAATTAAGGGATTATAAGCTGACAAGGTCCTTGCAATCTGTGAGGTCAACCAAGGGTTGCCTCGCCTAAAAAAAATAAAATAAGTAAATAAAAATAAAATTTAAAAAAGCTTTTGCATTTGTACATATGTGCAAAGAGTACCAACAAGGATGTTTATTGAAACATTTTTGTAGTAATGAAAAATTGTAAATAAACTAAATATCAATCAATATGGACAATTAAATATGTGTGGTAAATATTTTGGCATTATCCTACATGAATACCATGCAATGATTAAAAAGAATATTATAGATCTAAGACTATTGGCCTGAAATGGTCACAAACATGAAAAAGACAAGCTTTATGTATAATATAGGAAGTTATTTTACAACAAAATGTATCAATATTATTTGTGCAATTATAAATAAAAACACTTAAAAGAAAATAAAAATTAACAGAGAAATAACCTAACAGTCTAAGAATATGAAAGTGGTAGAAAAATAAGTCTACCAATTCACCTTTAATAATGTTGCTTTTTGAAAAGCATTGTTCATATTGAAATTAATTGCGAATATTATCATGAATGTAACAATTCAATCCTAAACCATCAATCGAGAGCATGACCTCTGAATTCAAAGTCTCACTCTTATATACACAATTTATTGACCAATCTATAGAAAACAAAAAATCATTGAAAACTGACAAATTGATCAAGAAGAATCAAGACCAGTTCATTGCTACCCTTCCCCTACTGCAATCACAATGGTCTGTCCACAACACATGGTGGGGTGCATTACAGGAATGCTGTCAAGACAACATGGCCAAAATTAAAATTTAAAAAAATAATAAAACAGAATTGGTTTCAGGCAAGGGCAGAGCAGACATCTATTAAGAGGCAGCTTGTGAAATCAGAGTAGAAGTCAGATGCTTTCTCTTTTTCCCTCTCAGTGGTTGCTGAATCAATGCGATCATAAGAGCCATGGTGATTTGGGAGCTGGCCAAGAGGCCAGGTGACTCAACATTGAATTTCTTGTCTCTCGAGGCGATTTCTCTCACCAGTGCAAATTTATACCAGAACAGAGAACAGTTACCTTCTTATCAGTCAGGAAAAGATATATATTAAAAGTTGTTTTTTTTTTTCAGTGCTGGCTAGCAAAGAAAGCTAAGGGAAGTTGGCAAGGAAACGAAGCCTGATTCCCCCATTATGAAGCCAAAGATCTCCAGTTACCAAAAAAAAAAAAAATCTGTGGCAAGGGTAACTGCTGTCTTCTAAGCCCCTTCAGGGTAAGAAACAAACATTTATCTTTCCTTTTATTACATTCTCATTAAAAATAAGCAGCAGTTATATTTTCCTTAAGTAAAAACTGACCCCAAGCAATAGGGTCATCTGAAAACAAAGAATCAGAAGTAGGCAAGAGGAAAATAAAAACTCAAACAATAGGGTCCTCTTAAAAACAAAGACTCTAACGATGAAAAACTAAAAACCTTCCCTCTAAGATCAGGAACAAGGCAAGGCTGTCCACTATCGCCACTGTTATTCAGTATAACATTGGAGATCCTAGCAAGAACAATCAAGCAAGAGAAAGATATAAAAGGCATCCAAATAGGAAATGAAGATGCCAAACTGTCACTATTTGTGGATGACATGATTCTCTATATAGAAAACCCTAAAGATTCCACAAGAACACTACTAGAAACGATAAGCAAACACAGGAAAGTTTCTGGTTACAAAATCAATGTTTAAAAATACAAAGCGCGCTGACACTCTAATAATGAAGTATCAGAAAAAGAAGTGTAAAAATATAATTCCTTTTGCAATTGCAACAAAGAGAATAAAATATCTAAGAATAAATCTATTGAAACATGTAAAATATATAATGAAAACTATAAGACCGTATTAAAAGAAACTGAAGAAGATACAAAGAAATGGAAAGATACTCTGTGTTCTTGGATTGGATTGGAAGAAATAGTTAAAATGACCATATTACATAAAGTATTATACAGATTGAATGCAATCCCCATAAAATCCCATCGGTATTTTTTAAAGAAATAATATAATACATCATCAGATTTGTATGGAAGCACAAAAGACCCCAATTGCCAAAGCCATCTTGAGAAAAAACAACGAGGCCAGAGATATTATTCTACCTGACTTCAAATTATATTACAAAGTGACAATAATCAAAACACCATGATATTGGCAGAAAAAC
>NW_006438906.1:4143736-4152982 GCF_000325575.1 Pteropus alecto
GACTGCATATGGGTACAGCCACTATGGAAAACATTATGGAGGTTCCTCAAAAAACTAGGAATTGATCTACCATATGATCTAGCAATCCTTCTACCGAGTATTTACCCCAAAGACTTGAAAACCCATATCCGAAAAGATATTTGCAACATGGATGGACCTCGAGATAATCATGCTAAGTGAAATAAGCCAGACAGAAAAAGTTGAAAATCATATGGTATCACTTATATTTGGTATATAAACCTAAAAGCAACAAATGAACAAGACAAACAAATAGAGACTCATGGACATGGACAATAGACTAGTGGTTACCAGAAGGGAGAGGGAAAGGGGGAGGGGGAAAATAAAAAAAAAATAAAATGCTAAAAAAAAATTATATATATATATAGTATGAAAAAAAAATAAATAAACTGGCATTAAAAAAAAAAAAAGACTCTATACATTATAGTTAAAACACAGGTTCCTCACAAACAAGAACCAGATGCTAAATGACTTTCTGTTGAGTCAGCAGTCACTAGACCAGAAGATCAAATACAATTGTGAACTGATTAACTGGTTGACTAACTGATGAAAATTTCAGCAGAGGAATAATATGTATATGTGGGTATTGTAGAGGTATGTCACAGAAGCCCTTAGCAGTAAAATCCTAACAGGCACACTTGGATTCTCCCTCCTCGTAAACACACTGGCCCTCACAGGAAGCTGTGATTTTTTCATATGGAATCCTTTTATATTCTGGAGGTGTCAATGCTGAGGAGAGGAGTGAGGACAAGAGTAAAAGAGGAGACTGTAAACCCAGACATGGGGAAAAGCACATCTGTGGCACCCCATTAAGAGACACAGACATCTGGCAGCAAGACACATTTAAGGGAATGGGCTGGATTGCACAGCATTTTCTTGTGCCGTCAGGACACTTTAGCACCTTGAGATCCTTTCCTCTATGCTGCCTGAGTGCCAACCAAATACAGTGGCCAGTGAGGCACTACACTTTTAGCAGATACTTTTCGGATGGATGGATGGAGGGATGGATGGATGGATGGATGGATGGATGGATGGATGGATAGATGGATGAACAAACAAAGAAACAAAAGAATAAAGTGTATACTTGTTTTCTCAATGCACTTTAAAATTATCCATTCAAAATTAATATTCTACTTGCAAAAAATTTTCAGCAAAGTTGTTCCCAGCTGATTTCTCCATACTGCACACAAATGTTGCCCAATTCTCTGGAGACATCAACAGCACACTATATAAAACCCAGGTAGTGGTAATCTTCCCAGGCTCTCTACCACACCAAGGCAATTAGAATACTTAATAGCCACTAGAACTCATTGACT
This sequence comes from Pteropus alecto, assembly GCF_000325575.1. NCBI lineage: Eukaryota > Metazoa > Chordata > Mammalia > Chiroptera > Pteropodidae > Pteropus > Pteropus alecto. The sequence goes on from NW_006438906.1 coordinate 4,145,071, forward strand.
TAAAAGCAAATTACCACAATTGGGTATCTGCAGGTTCGCCAAGGGGATATTCTTGCTGCTTTCATTTAGGCAGTACAAGTCCTGAGTTTCTGGACTGGATTTCGTCTCCTGAAGAGTCTTGATCCACATAATATCACAGGAGCATGTAAATGGATTGCCCACCAAGATCCTACATGAAACAAAAATGAAACCCAGTCAGGCTTCTCTTTTTCAGTTTTAACTATACCCATATTTATGAAGCACTACAAAATTATGAATTCTTTCTGGCCAGCAATCTTTGGAAGTCGTACCCACCTTTACAGCATAACAGTACTTATTAGTCATTCATTTAACACTAAGCTTCTGCAATATGCAAAAACCCTGTAGAGGCTAAAGGATGCAAAGTGATTTAAGACCTTTCAGAATAATAGGGAAACAAGATAGAGACAGAAATAGCTATAATGTAGGATAGAAAGGGATGTCTCATAAAAAGAGAGAAAAAAAAAGGTGCCATTACAAATTTATCACAGTTATTATACAGTTATTAAGAAGATCTTAAGTGAAAATGCCAACAATAAGTTTTCAGAAAAACTAGCATATGTATATCTGGCCAGGCTAGAGATTAAAGTGTTATCATTTAATAAGCTCAAACCTGTTGGGGGGGAGGGGCGGGGAGGTGCAGAGCAATGTCAACTTAATTTAAAATGAGACTGTAATACAATGCTGAGATCAAAGTGTGAGAACTAATCGGATGGCACTCCCAGCTTTCTGCAACCACGGTTCAGTTTGATTGATGCAAGAGAGTTGGAGCGAATGTAAGAGAAAGAAGCTGAGCGGGAGCTCTTGGGCCTTTGGCATGCACATGCACATGTGCACACATGGACACACACACACACACACACACAGCCCCCAAGCTCAGGGTTTCTGAGAGCAAGGGCAACTGAGCTCCAGATTGAGCCTCTTAGCCCACTGTGAGAGGGTCTGCTGAGATAAAGCCACCATTCAGCCGTGCTGTCTGGACTCCTGTGGCCGGTGATTGGTAAAAGAGGAAGTAGTCAAGAGGAAAATAAAAACCACAAGAAAAAAATCTTTAAATGCTTATTTATAATACTCAGTGGCCTATTTAAGATGAATTCCATTTATGGTAATGAGCCTTTAAATGAAGCCATTTAAAATCGTTACATAGGCTCTGCCTGGCATTAACCACAATACTTAAGATTTCCATGAGGACAGGACCTGGGCTTTGCAACATCATTTACTCCTGTGGTTTTCTGGTTGGGTTCTAAGAATCTCAGGGATCCCTGGAGACTTTTCTGGGAGTTTCTTTGGGGAAAATGTGGTCATGGCAGATTCGTTTAATTTGTATCTGCTTGATCGCCTCCAAGTATCCCTCCAACACCAAAACAGGATTTGCCGCTACTGGATACGGAATGTAATGTGAAAGAGATCCACAATGTTTAAACCCCAACTAATCCAAGATGTTTCCTTGCATTTCGAGTACATAAAAACTAAAGAATATTTCTACAAAGGAGGTATGACTGAATCTTCAGAAGGACAAAGAAACAAAGGGATCTTCAATTATAAATATAGCGATGTTCGAATGACCACGCAGTGCTGGCAGACAGCTGGCTTCTTCCTCTAGCTCACTGTATAAACTCCTTTTGCAGTGATTGTTATTACATGTATTTGTTTAGGCTTGTACCTCTCTTACTGGATAGCAGAACCCTAGAACACAGAACGCAGTTCTCCTTATAGCACCATGGCCTACTGCCATATTAGTTTGATTTGTAACAGGCATAACATTAACATTTGTTGAATGAATTGATTAAGCATGCTGCAGGGAGACTATTGAGGCATAGGAATTTGGAATCAGAATTCTAATTTTTAACATTAGATTTAATGTTAATTTTCTACAGTGATGCTTAAAATTTTTACGGAGTATCTTCCTCTATTTCATATATTTTCTTTAAGTTACACGTGTCTATTTTTGTGTTAGATATCTAGTGCTTCAATTGCCTGAACTCAGTTTATTCCAAATAATTGCCAATTGCCAAGACTTTCACCATGTAACTCTCATTACTACGTATTAACCTGTCACTCCACTAGGGGCATCTTCTAATCTGCACAGTTTCCTTATGAACGGGGTGGACCCTACGACTTAGGCAACATACAGTTTAAGCAAAAGCTAAACAAATGCTATGCAAAGGCCGTGTCCATCTGGGCCCACCTCTGTCACATGGAGCCTCTGCTTCAGGGTTCTTTGGGCCTCTCTTACCCATAGGAATGTCAACAGTTTACACTTGCTTTTTGGAGATAATGCAAAAATTGAACAAACCTAGAAATGCTGGCTATTAGTCATCAATGCGTTTCAATATTTTCCTATTGCTTTATAGCAAAGGAAATTGGGGCATAAGGATAAATACTGAATGCAGTAGCAGACCTAGAAGAAAATCTTACAAGAATGGGTGGGTAGGGAGAAGAACTACCTCTCCCCCAAAGTTCACTAAGCAGCAGCGGGCACTGTGGTTGGTGGATAAAAACTGGAGTGTTGTGCCCATTGTTGTTTCCTCCTTGAACGGATTTGCTTTCCTGGATATAACAGGGACCAAACAGATGCCTCCATCTTTTTCTCTTTTTCCTTCTATTAGAAAGTAAATCATTTATGTAAAAACAACATTTAAGCTCATCATAAATGATATATACTGTACTGATATGTTACATTTTTTTTTTTATCACGTCTTCATGACAGAAAAAAAGAACAAGTAATCAAAACTTGAGAAATCATTTTTCGAGAATTTTGATATAAAAATAGATCTGTGGCATCACTCATTTAAAAAAATACTTAATTAACCTTTCTCTTGAAATTTTTTCCCCAAATGCCATGCAAAATCATTACTTACAGCTCAGACAAGTCAAGGTGACGGAAATGTTTCCTAGACAAACTCGTCAGTTTATTTCGGGTAAAATTGCTGAAAAAAATCAAAAACATTAAATGTGAATCTAAAATGTTACATTTTAGGAGTAAAGTATTCAAATAGAAATTTTTAAAAATATGTACACATAATTTTATTTGATCATGATCCATGACTTGTTTAGACTCTCTTTCTTTAACTGAGAGTGATAGCTTAGTTTTTCCTGCCTCCTATAATTCTTGTTTATGGGAGTGGGGGGGACAAAGTATAATTTTCATATTGTCTATTTTAATCTTTTTTACTGAAAAGTTTATTTTTTCATATGTTGATTCAGAGTCAAGTTATATACCTCCTAGAGATTCTGACCTTTTGAACAATTAGTAAGAAGATTAAATGTAATTTAATTTAAAACCATAAACTCACCAGGGAGAAAAGATATTTTAAAACAAAAGAGCATCGTGAATATTTTGAATTCATGCAACATACAATATTTTACATATTAACTGTATTTAACACATCTTTACAGGAAAGAACACACCTATTGATTGATAAACTCTGCTGAGATTGTTTATATATGATTTCTAAATAACCAGATAATCCATGATGAGAACAGTTAACAACAACAACAAAAATCAGATAACAAGGAATGTGTCTGATTTTATCCTGACGTATTCTAACAACATGTCATTTTAAGATTTGAACCAACCAGTGAAAAGATATCATATTCGTAACTGAAAAAGTAATACTGAATTTACTGGCACGTTCCAAATACATAGCTTTATTTAATGGACAGGAGTTTCGGTTTCCAACGATCAATGACACAAGACCTTGAGCTGGGAACTTCTGAGCCATAATCCTGGCAGCTGACTCTCTCTGTGAATTTGTTTACTAGATGAATTTGTTTGAAACATATTCAATGATTGGGCTTCTAGACATGTTTAATAAGGAACATGAATATAAAACAAATGTCAACTTTTACAAAAACAGCCAAGCCTTCAACAAATTGCAATGAACCTTTTAGTATTTATTTCCTCCTCAAGAAAGTGAATGTTGGACTGAGAGCCAGATAAGAATGGAAGACCTGAGGGTGACAGTAATCCTGGACCCTTTCCTGAGGCTAGTCCATTGTGTCAGCCCAACAAAACCACCGTTGAAGTATCCTAGTATGTCTAACCAGTCACTTTCAGAGAGAGTTTTAAACCCTGGAGCTGATGTACGAGCTAAGGCTAGTTAGTTGATGAATAAACAAATAATTTATTCATAATTCAAGAGTGCCTGTGTCCACTCCCTGCTTTATTCTAAATTAGCATTCCCATACACCCAAACCCCTACCTACTAGCAGGTGCCCTCTTCCTTCTACATTTGCACCTCCTCTTTTCACACTGAGTGTAAAGTGCTCACCCACATGAAAAAATACTCCACCAGGAAGTTAAAAAATGTGCCCACATAAATCTTTTCTTTTGGAATGTGAATTAAGCATAGCTCTCGTTAGACTATAATACATTATGAAGTCAATCTGCCCGTCTTCACAATCTTGGAGACACGAATGTTTCCATCTTCATCTGAAATTGCCATCCTTGGGGGGAGGGGAGAACCTGCTCTTCCCCCAAGAAGAACAAGGAGAGAGGAGGCAAAGAAAGAGGACACTTATTGTCAAGGTTCTCCGGTCAGCTAGCGAGCCGGCACCAGGAGCAGCTGCCCCTGTCCAGCTGCCAGCAGCACAGCCCAGAGCGGGGTTACGCGCCAAAGAACAAGATGAGTTTTATGAACCATACTTATTATTGGGGCCAAAAGCCAAAAAGAAGGAGGAAGGGAGGGTAAAAAAATCAACAATCCTCTTACTGTTTGATTATAGGACTTTGCAAAGGAGCTAATTAGCACCTCTGCAAAGCCCCTGGAAAATACAAATGCTGGTTTTTCTCACAGTCTCTGGGTTCTCAGAGGTTAGGCAGGAATTAAGGCATCAAGAAATAAACTCAGTGACCAGTCACAGAGACTCTGGAGAGTCACTATGCAATGCTAAATATGCACAGGGTAGAGGGAGGAGTGGTAAAAGTGAAAGACAAGAGCTAATTTGAATTTATTTAAAACCCCAAATGATCACTTCTTGGACTTTTGCCTAAGATCAAGTGTAAAACCCCACATGAAGTAGACTGCTCTTATGCACATTTTTATATTGTTGGAGAAACTCACAGAGATAATCAGTATATCCCAGAGGTAGAGAGAAACGGCTTCTGATATACATTTCTTCCCCAGCTCACTGACATCCACTGTGTTGGCAGTCAAGGTAAGAGCACAATTTATGTGTGAGAAATCAGGGGAGAGGAAGCCAGTTGCCCCAAATCCTCAGTCATAAGCAGAAATTGGGACCAAGTTCTACAAAGGCCAACACTTGATTTGATTCCCTCCACCTTCCCTGTCATTCACAAAAGCCAATGACTTAATTTAATTTCATATTTTGGTGATTAAGAGCTTCTTTCATTACATGAATGAATATATGAAGTTTATTGACATTTCGTGACTTCTTCGTAACGATCTGAATACTTGCCTGACTTTATTCTGCCTTGCTACATAAACATGCCTACCAAAGTCAATAAGAGTTTTTGCAGTTTGTCCAAAGATTGGGCTTCCATACTACTGGCTTTTAAACAAACTATATAGGATATGTCCATCTCTTTGGTTTCCTATTTTCAAGTGGCACCTCTTTAAAAGACAAGGAAAGATAGCTGGCTTTATATAAGTTACATACAACACATTGAATACCATTAAAATTATTCTGCCATATATCACCCTGAAAAAAAAACACAAAGTGGCTTTGGTTTTCATATAAATATCATGCAACAAGGAAAGTGGGGGAAAAGTAAGAGATTTGATAAAGAAATAAATAAGTCTATTACTAAAACCGCTATTAATTGTAGCCCATTATACAAAAATCACAACATTAGGGGAAGTGATACGATAAGCCAGTGATGGGAGGTGGAGGGGACGGTTGTTGAGTAATTTGGGTCTAAAGTCAGCAATAACAAAAATACCAGAACTTAATCACCAATGTTATTAATTATATTTAAGTGACTGCATTAAAGTATTTTGCCTTTTTCTTCTATCCAGCTTCTCTGCTGTTTGTGCTATCAAGGCCTACGCAGGCATCAGATCTGTGCAGGCAAACCAACCACAGGGATGATGCCAAAAAGCATTTAAATGAAATGTGCTAATAAAGCTCCTTGGAGTTTTATCACATTTTTGCCAAATGTTTTTAACCTTAATTCTACAGACCTTATTTTTAAATTGACTTCATCATTAACACCATCTATAAAGTACGAAGTCACTATCTTGGCTTTATGCAATTAAGGTTCTTCATAATATCAACACATCTCCGTAGAGAATCCAGGCAATCTGCTCTAAGAGAATGATTTCTGCTATAACTGGCATGAAAATCAGATGGGGAACTGTTCTCCCCAAGAAAAGAAAGGAGACAAATATTACAAGAAGAGCTGATTCTAGAATTTTAAGGATGGCACAAATTTTACTTCCTGTACTCATGGTGTGGAGTGAGCCCTGAAGTCATAATTCCATCACTTTCAATCTGTGGATCTGAGCAAGTCCTACAACTTCCTCAGCCTGACTTTACATCCATGAAATGGGAGTAAAAAAGGTCATCCCTATCAACTGTTAGAAAAATCAAGTGAGATAATGCAGGTGGGAGTCCCAAAAGTAAACCGAAGACTATGAGATACAGAAGGTCTTGTTGCAGAGAATTTGCAAAGCACAAAAGGGTCAATGAATGCAGGCAACATGCCTCAGCAGACGGTCCCACTGAAAACTCGGTGCATGGAGACACCAATCTGCACTTAGGAGTGAGTGATCCTCCATTTAATGAAGAAACCCCTCAGGAAGGCTCCACCTTACTGATAAAAGTGCCATCATCTAACGGGATTTAGGAGCAAGCAACCCAAGAGCTTCCACTGTCCCTATTTTCTTTTGACTTCCATTGACAAAGCCTCAACAGGACTTCGGGGGAAGCATCCGCTATTGTTAATAATTGTCTGAACCTTTGGCATGTCCCATGGTTTATTTTTCTCCACTTTTATCAATCATGACTGATAGCTTTGGAAACACGAAGGTTCAAAAGAGATTCTATTATATAGGAGAAAATATTAGTAATTTTTAGCTCCCCAAAAAGGCCATGGCCAAGTCAGTTTCTTTCAGTTACACCGCTTTGATGTCTTCCAGGGAATGCCATGATTCCAAGGAAAAGGATCAAGGACACTGTACTGGGACATAGTTTTCACATCAGACTCCTTCCTGTTGGCCTATTACTCTGTCCAAGATGGAAATGACCCAAAAATTCATAAAAGGGAACAAACAGGCTGTTCTAATACCCCTCTGAAGCTATTCAGAAATCAAAGCTAATGTTTCTAAGCTATTGTCATAGCTATACTAACTTTTAAAAAGAGAATTTAGAGTTGGAAAAGAAGGAAAATAAACAGAGGAGAGAAATATTGAATAAATTGGGTCCTGGGAAGCAAAAGAATCAACCTTTACTTACATGTGCTGTAAATTGCTGTTTTTCAGAAATGCTTTATGTGCCACAAATTTTAATCCAGAATCCACAATTGTCCTGGGAAAACATATAATTGTATGCGTGTTAGAACTAACCAATGAATGCCCACATAACTGTAATAGAGAATAAGAAAAAGTTCTGAGATAAAGTACACAAGTCCTGAGTACTCACAGATTTTTCAGTCCCGTGTAAGCTTCAACATCATCTTCATTGATGATTTCTAACCTTTTCTGATTTGCAATGTAACTGCAAAAAAAAGCAGAGAATGATAGCAGTAAATAAATGTAGGCAGTAAATAAAAGAATGGGTAAGTTCCATCCAGCTTCACCAGGGTGTCACGGTGATCCTTTCCTACCCAATCTTACCCCACCAAAAAATAAAATAAAAATAAAAATACAGCTAGGGGAGCCAAACTGAGTGTGATTGAGAAAAGGAAGGAAGGAAGGAAGGAAGGAAGGAA
>NW_006438906.1:4153338-4165400 GCF_000325575.1 Pteropus alecto
GAAAACATGATTGAGCAGGTTTTATGGTCAATGACAGGTTCGCCAGGTTTCATTTTTCATTTTTCTTTTGTCGCTCTTTCAACTAACAATTTCAGTTTGTCTCCTCTTTCATGGTATCTCCTATGCACAGAGGTGGAAATAACTTGGAAACGAATTCTCTAGGTCCAAAGGCATTTCACCCTCATGGTGACAGCCACAGGGATGCTGGCATCATCACACGCAAGACAAAACACATTTTTTCTTACATTCCAAGAGAACCATTTACTCTCTCCTTTTACCTCCTAAAATGCTGAAGCGGATTCCCCCGACCCTTTCTCTTTCTTTTTCTCTCCCTTCTTCCTTTCTTTCCTACTTTCTCTTTTCGTGGCCCAGCATATGAAGTCTTTCTGCTTTTGTCAATAATAACATCAATTTTTCCTTCCAGGAAGCACATTTCACAAACCCCACATGGCCCTAGTGCACTCTCAGTAGGAACTCTCCTCTTCCCCCACCCTCAAATACAGGAGTAAACTGTTGACTCGGGATGGACAGAGAATACCATGATGACTGGCTTTGAGATGTACATGTGACCTCAACTAGACCAGTGAGAATCTTTCCTAAAATTAAATAGATGAATGCTGGGACAGAAGGAGTCTCCTTCTTTCTCTGGAATCATATTTGAAAGATTACACAGGCCTAGCGCTTCCATAGGAAATTATTCTTCCACAAGGAAAGAGACCGCCCAAGACTAATGCTAGCATGCAGAAGAGAGCTAAGAGGTACGAAGAGAGACAGATCCCTGAAAATGTCACGTGAGCCTTTGACTCCTGCCATCTCTGAGGTTAGCTGTCACTAACAGAAGTTTAATCTAAATTTCTGTCATCCGAAACCAAGAAAATTCCAAGTACTAAAAACACACAGCCATTAGAACTGCCACCATGATATTTCCTTGTGCCATAATTGAGAACCTGTCTATCCACTTTTCTTAGATCACAACCTCTTAATAAAGACCACAGCATCCAGTAAAGTACCTTGCACAAGATAGGTATTCAGTGGATGAAGGACAGATGGATGGATGCATGGATGGTTGATCAACATTTGGAGTTCCAAAGGCACTTATAGGAAGTTGTGCTAGGATAGATTTTTCCTTTTCCATTTCAAAAAATTTAAGATATATAGCATTCCAATTAAGACACTAAAAACTAATATATAACCTTGTTGTTACCAACAAGCTTTAAAATAGAAAAAAAAAAGTAACCATTGGAGGAGAAGATAAAGCATCTATAGGTCTCTTCTACTTAATCCTCCCCCGCCCCCTGCAAAAAATGACAAAAATTTATGGTAAGAGTTGGGACACCCATCTTTAGAAAATAAATTTTAAAAAATAAGTAAGTGCTCTGCAGGAACAAAATTACACCAGAAAAAAATATTTTTAAAAGGACCCGCATAAACACTGTCCTCAGTTACATAAAAATGCAAAGTCCAAGATAGAAAGGCATCTCTCACACAAAGATCTTGGTTCTCCCTAATACCTGGGCCTGGCACTTAATAGATTTGCAGGAAGGATGCATTCCGTTATCTCCATCTACCACACACAGGAGGAAACATTTTAAGACTCCAACCTAATGCTCAAACAATTTTCAACATCAAGGGTTTTTATGAAATGTTTCAAATTATCTCACTTTAGATACATTTTTCCAAGATTTTCATTCCACTAACACTTTCAGTAGAAACCTCAGTGACCTCCTTCTTCTTAATTATCTCCAAATAAAAACTGCATTCCAGAAAGTCCTAAATTTTAATGCTTTTTTCATGCAACTGCAGCAAAAAAAGGTAAATAATGTGGGTAAGGTTTCCTTTGGGGTCACAATCAAAACTTCCAGAGAAGCCTGTCCACTCTTTACAGCTGAGCTAGCATGGTGGCTGTCACTGTTCAGAAAACATCAGCTCTCTGCCTGAATCCTCCATGCTTATGATGGGGGCTTGACACTCCTTACTCAATGTTTTTGGCACAAAGCATATTTCTTTAACATTTCTTTTACTTATTTATGCCCTTATTTTTATTTCATTTTTCATCAGACTTTTAATTTATAAACTCCTCAGTTGTACTCAAAAAAATACAACAAACTAGCATAAATAAAAAATGGAAAGCAAAGAAGAAAGAAAAGCAAGGGTAGAGACATCAACAGAGCTAGGAATTAGGTTTTAAAATGCATGTACTCGTTAGGAAAAAGCCACAAGCTTAATTCTAAGCTTTCTAGTCACCATCGTATAGTCAGTAGTAAATTCAGTGTTCACAAGATAAAAATAAGTCAGACATTAAGCAAAGCATAACTGTTCTTCAATCTAAGACTAGACAGGAGATATTGCTAAAAACCTCACAACCTCTTAATATGCATCACAGCATATAAAATTTGCAAAAGAACCATATGTAATTGGTTCTAAAATTGCAAAAGAACCATATGAAATTATGAAAAATGGTCACTAGAGAATACTCTTCCACTGTAGAGGCAGGAATGTTCTAAATAAATAATAATTTTTCTCTTGGTCAAAATGGAAAAAATAACACATTTTTCAAATCAAATCAAAATCAACAGATTTTGCAAATCAAAAGGTTGGCAAGTGTCCCCCCAGACGCCAAGAACTCCCCTTCATAAGTTGCCATCTTCAGAGATGCCCACAAGATAGCTGCTGATTATAAACTGATCATGAAATCTACCCCATAAGAAACTCTCCTTAGACTAGAAAGGAAGCCAATAAAGTTAGTAACAGACAATTCACACAGGGAAAACATCAATGGCTGAGAAACATATGAAAAGCTGCTCACCCCACAGGAATCTGAAATGCAAATTAAATAATGGCATACCATTCCTCTCCCACTATATTGACAAAATGTTTAAAGTCTAACAATATAAAACATTTCTGAGGATGTGGGGAGTTTCTCTTACATTGTTGGAAGGAGTGTAAAGTGGTATAACTACTTTGAAGAGCAGTTTGCCCATATCCTGGAAAATTACAAATTGGCATACTTTGTGGCCCAGCAATTCCATTTCCAGATATTCCCCTGAAAGAAATTCTCACGCATGCACACACACGGAGACATATACAAGAATATTCATTATATTTACAGTCAAAATCAAAAGTTGGGAAGAACCTAGGTATCCATCAATAAAGAAACCACTCAGCCATAAAAAAGATAAAGTATTGCCATTTTTGACAACATGGATGGATCTTGAGGGTATTATGCCAAGTGGAATAAATCAGACAGAAAGGACAAAAACCACATGATTTTCTCATATATGGAATATAAAATAAAAAAGTAACAAACGAACTAACAAAACAAAACCATAGACACAAACAGAATGGTGGTTACCAGAGGGGAAGGGGGATGGAGGAAGGAGAATTGAATAAAGGGGGTCAAATATATGGCAATCTAGAAGGAAACTAGATTTTGGGTGGTGAGCATGCAATAGAGTATACAGATACTGAATTATAATGTTTTACACCTGAAATCTTTATGTTATTAACCAATGTTACCTCAATAAATTTAACTTAAAAAAAGAGAAACAGAAAAAATAAGGTATATTATAAATATACAAGTTGGATTGAATCAGATCTTCATATTTGAGTAGAAAGAGATCTTCATTATAAATGAGAAAGAAAAATAACCCAAATTGCATACTAATATATACATATAAAACAATTTAGGCAAACTTTTAAATATACACAGAAAACAACCACACAATGTTCATAGTCAAGGACATATGTAAAGTATAAAAAGATTGTAAGCAAAGTCACCTTGGGAAAGAATGGATCTGGGACAGAGAAACTTAAAACTGTTCAAGTATTCTATTAAACTACTAATCTATTAAACTACTAAAGTATTTAATTAGAAAAAAACTTGTAACGAAAAAGACAAAAATGTTAAAGCATCAGTTCCGAATATAAACCATGAAGTTACTGTTATGTCCTTATATATATATTTTTTTTTCATTGTAAAGATTTATGAGGAAGGAAGGAAAGAAAAAGGAAAGGGAAGGAGGGAGGGAGGGAGAGGGAGAGGGAGGGAGGGAGAGAGAGAAGGAGACAAAGAAAGCCATAGTAGTGAAATGACTGCAGGGAAGCTGCACTCCAGGGCTTCTCAGTTACTCAGCGGACAAATATACCTGGGCTCAAGTCATAGTTTCCTAGATCACCCAAAAGGCAAAAGTCTAAAAGCCTTCTTCTGCTCCCTGCCCCAGAGCCTCTGGACAGGAACCAAAAGACTAAGGAACATGCTGGACTGCCCCCTACTGGTGATGTCCACATTCCTCTAGGAGGATCCCGACAACGCCAGGCCTTTGGAGTTCTCCCATCTCACTGCCACTGCTCAGAAGAGGGTCAGTGAGGAGAGGAAGTGCCAGGCCAGGGCAGACAAGGAAAAGACACACCGACAGGCAGTGTGGCAGGCTTTCTCCCCTGAAAACCACTTCCCATCACTCTGGTCAAAGTGTTGTCAAACTCTGAGGGCTCTTGCCTGAATCGAGCTTTGCTTAATAAAACACATCTCTAAGAAGAGTTTCATTTCCGAAGAAGCAGTGGGAAGGCCCAGAATTTTGGCACAGGCCTTTCTCAAAAGCTTTCTCTCCATGACAACCCCTAACTCCTCTAACCTATGCCCACTGGAAAGGTTAGGCTCCAGGGATTTAAAGGCACAAGCCAACCCCCCAGAGTCCATGTCCCAGTGCCTGATAAGAATCTCATATGAGTTCAGCAGAACTTTGGTTCTTCATGGAAACCTAAGCTTTTGCCCCTCTAACCTGCAGATGTTGCCTTCATTCTCTTTCAGGCAAACCCTCAGCCTTCAAATAGTGACAAGGAGAATTTGGATTTGATGAAGTTGGATTTAATTTGATACTCCTTAAGAATTTCTCTCATTTACTTCCTTTGCCTCCCACCTCTCCATCAGCAATCTTTCTGGAATTATTGTTGGCCATCAACCATCCTGTTTTGACCAAATATGTCTTCCTCTATTCTCACATCCATATATGGGACTCTTGCTTAGACCTCATATTATTATGAGTGCTGTTTTTTATTGTTGTTTTTCATTTTTACTATATCCTAAGACCACTATCTACTGCCTTCTCAATGAATTTGCCTAAATCTATTCTGGGTCCCTACAATATGTGAAACATTGCTTGATTTGTACACAACACCAAGAAGGCTTTTTCCAATCAGAACATTTTAATTCCATCAGTTGGCAAGCTTTTTTTGTTTGTTTGTTTGTTTGTTTGTTTTAGCACTTATTGTACTTCTTAACTTTGTAATTAAGAATTAGAAGAAATGGAAGTGTTTTTTGTACCTACCACCTTATTTTTCTATGAACCCATCTGATTCCCCAACTGAACTGTTCACTCCTCAAATGGAGCAGTCTTATTCATCTCACTGCATCTCCACCTCTAGCACAGTGGTGATGCTCACGGAATGCCGGCTGACTTAAAGCAGTCAAACAGATCCAGGCATCCTCCACCTGGAGTTTTTATTATTCTCCTGGAAAGACCAGACACATACACACATACGCATGTACAATAAATACTAAATGAGGACTGTGATAATAGAAAATGACTTCATTCATCATGTAGAAAACAAGGAAACAACATAAAGACAATAACAGAAGAGGATGGAAAGCTAATTTTGAAAGCAGAATTTGTCTAATCTAGAAGCAAATTTAGATTACAAGCATACAACATGTTCAAATCAACTACTGTACTTGTTTATTTGTTTTTATAAAAATGAGCATTTATTTGCCACTGAACTCCTCAGTCTCAGGGATGTTAAGGGTAGAAATGGCCTTCAAGAATCTTCAGATCCATGGTTCTTGACCTTGAAAGAGGTGATCCCCTCTGGGGACAGTATCTGTTGAGCAAAAAAGAGAAGGTTCCAAGCAGAGATACCAGCACCTGGACGGTAAACAGACAGTGGAAGGTATGACAATATCTGATTGGACAGGTCAGCGAAAGTTTAAATGGAGGTCAGCCTTGAAGAGAGATCGGAAAGTCAAGAGAAAAAGAATTCGGATATAAACAAAGTCCCTTCTATCTGCCATTATATTGTCACCAAAGCTTCTCCAGTCTCAACTTGACATCTAGGACCTTCATTAAGACATTTTCTTGATGGTAAAGAAAATTTCTTTTCCTTAGGCTTAACAAAAAGAATATCAATGGCTTTTGGAAAATGAAGAGAGAAGTGGTAATTTTAGGAAAAGTTCACAGAACTGTTTTTGAATTACAGGTTCCTGGAAAGGGTGCTCATCCCATTTTAAAAGATTCCATATTGGCTTTAACAACCTATCAAATAATTCCTCCAGGTAATCTGCCCAAGTAACAGAGTGGTTTCTAATGCAACAAAGAGTGGTTTCTAATGCATCTTTTCTTCGTATTAGCTTAACAGCAATACTGCTCTAAAGCAAAATTTCCCTTTAGCTTATACTGAACTGTACTTTGGCAATAAACCAAAAAGAAACAGAAACAGCAGTGAATATTTCTAATGGCTACTCTTCAAAATGGAATCACTTCCCACTACCCTGCCCACCCTGACCCCCACCACCAAATAAATAAATAAACATAAATAAAACTCAGACGCCACAAGAGATTACGATACGTGCCTAGGCTTACAGCCATGGAGTGAGGCATTTCAGCTCTGATGGGGTCCTGTCTGCCATAAGATTCTCATCATAGGGAATATGATAATCCTTTTTTAAAAAATTATCCTTGTTCCCTGAGTCCACAACTAAGAAACTTCAGTTTCTCAGCAAAATGCTGAGAAAGAGATTTGGAAGTCAATCCATGGTGGACCAAAGCAGGATTCAAAATAGGAATTTCTCCATATATTGCTCCATTCTTGCGAGAGTGTACACCACCCCACGGTGGAGACAAGAACGTAGAGAATACCAAGTAAGGATGCCCAAAACCTGAATTCAAACAGTCTGTTAGCGCACACTGGTTAGCACCACCACTTCCACCTTCCTTCTGGCCATTGGCATTAGAAGTAGCACCAGCAATCCCCATTTATGGAATGCTAACCATGTGCCAGGCACTGGGGCATTCACGCATTGTCTCCCTTAAAGGAATGATGCTACCAGAAGAGCACTGTGATTGTTCCCACTTTTCCAAAGAGGAAGCTGAGGCCCAACCATGCCAGGTCACTTCCCTGAGGTCACACAGTTGCCAGAACAGGATTGGAACCCAGATCTACCTTCTTTTGATTTCTGAGCTGATAGCCACTGTACCATGCCACTAGGGCTGTGGACTTGTAAATCTTGCACCTTCGATAAGGAATCATTTCTAAAATTTCTGCTAAAAGGGCCTCCACAAATAATCACAGCCTAAAAACAACAGTCAATGAAAAGGAATGAGGACATTTTACAGAATGCTCTCATGTGTTATACCTAAAGAGAGCTATAATAGAAGATAAATGAAAAATCTTCGGATTCTTCTACAATGCCAGAGAACTGCAGCTTCCTAGAATAGCCCAAATAACCTAAGAATTTAAGAATTCAAGTGTAGTGTGAGAGAATAACACACTCCACCAGCTTCACCTCTTACTCGCTATGTGACCTGGGGCAAGCCCCTACGCCTCAGTTTCCTTGTCTATAAAATGGAGTAACAACAGTAATTGCCTCATGTGGTCGTTGGAAAAATTAGAAAACTGTCCTAGCACAAATGAGGACCTCGATTAATGCTAATTATTATTAACAATGAGCAGAAGACCAAGATTTGAGCCTAGTAGATTTTGTCACTAACGAAACAGTAAGTTTGATCTCACCCTGACTCCAGTGCCCACATCTGTGAAAGAAGAAATTTGAACTTGATAAGGTCTCAGTTCCCTTCGGTAAACAAATGACAAGAAAATTTCAGCAAAATATTATAAAGAAAAAGTTATACTCAGGTTTTCATAGTATTTATATAGCTTTTTCTTATCTCTATCAACAAGGTGGTTCTCAACAAGAAATACTACAATTTATGACCAGAAAAATTAATTACATAAAAAGACCATAACGTTGGCTTTCTGCATAAAATACATCAGTCTTCAGCGGGAAAAATGTAGGTTTCATTTAACTTAAATAATAGCCTCCCACACAGATTTAAGATTGGATCCCAGCCTACAGATGATCCAGTGTATACACCTTACCAACTGGTTGACCAGAAGTCATGGAGACAGCATATTGCCTGGATCTAGACAATACAGGGTCTTTTATTTTTCGGTATTTTCTTATTGGCCACTAACTTTCCAAAATGGGAAGATTTCACATTTTAGAAATCTTAATCACATATTTTCTTTAAAAAAACAAAAAACGAAAAACAGAAGGTCCACCAAACGGGGCTAGCATATTTTCCTGGCAACAGTCAGGGCGAACTAAGTGACATCGCCCCCAGGGGTTTGGGGGCGTATCTCCAGCTGGTCACAACCCCGACCAACCTCAGCTATTTCACCAACCCATGGAAAGATTTTATGACACCTGACATAATTCTTGCTTGTAATTTCCCCTGAGATGTCAACGCTCCAACTATTCTCCTACACTGATATGTCATCTCCACGCACAGAGATCCCTAAAATGAGTCTCGTCAAAGTGATACAAAGACCACAATAAAAATACCCAACTTTTTTAAAGATGCTACTTCCACCTGTTCCAGAACCTTTAGAAATTTCCTCTATTGTTAAAAACTACAAAGGCCACAGACTAAATAGCTAAGTGTGATTTTATAGTTGATACAGTGGAAAATAAATCCCCAGAAGGAGATGGTATGTGTTTTTTCCTGACCAAAAAAAAAAAAAAAAAACTCGTTTTCCCAACTAATTTACTTAGTATCAGTATATATTTCACATCAGGTCTCAGATCTTTTGATAGGTCACAATAACTGGGCAGTGGCAAGTGAAAAGACAAGTAACTAAACATGTACCATGATACTGTTTCACCATAATAAATGAGGAGCCCAGGATGGAAATGGTCCTGACACTGAACTACTTATCGTAAAGAAGGAGGCTTAAGCTATGTTTAGGCCAAAATTTTTATTTTGGGCAGGTGTCCTCTAACACTAATCAATATGAAACCATCACAAACACAAATCATCTCATTGTGGAACTTGGGGTACACTCTGCAGCTAATTCATTCTGGCAACCCCTCTCAGGGTTAGGGCACCCCAGGAGCCCAAGGGGCTTCTCCTCTGGCTGGGAAGCCTGCTGGTCACACCTGCTCCTTATTAGGCTAGGCTAAACCCACCTCTGCTGTGCCCTGTAGGTGGAACTCTGCAGTCTCGGTCGAGCATCTGTCCATGCTCTGGAGCAATCAACGGGCTGCTTCCCCTGCCAGCCTGGATCTGCTCTCTGGTACCTCCTCAGCTCATTTTCATCCACCAACGGGGTGGCTTCCACCTGGATGAGTACGCAGGCCAGGCTGCTTGGTCTTCACAAAAGAATGTTAGCCCCACCATCTGCTTGTCTGCCTTCCAAAGGGAATGGATCTGGCCTTAACCAGCAACAGAGATTAAAATTTTCCAGGCTCTGGTCAGAGGGCACAACTTCAAATCATGTACAGTCCAGCTTTTAGCAAAGCCTGGCTCAGCAAAGGGTATGTGGGGATGAGACACTAAAATCCTGCCTTGTATCCATAAGTACAGCACTGGGAGATTAAATTCTCAGACCACTTTAGCCTCCTTGCAGAATTGATATCCTTGTCACTGCCCCCAACTTTCACTGGCCTTCTCAGTAAGAAGAAATGAAATCTACTTCTGCATTTTTCATAAAAGCTGCGAACTACATCACTCATTGTCCCTGCAAAAGAAATTCCTTTCGGAACACAGTGCCTTGTCCCTGTGGAATTAGTAGGCATTCTCCTTCCTAATAATGAGCTTCTCTTTTCACTGCCAGGAAGTTGAGAACAACTGTCGTGCTCAGTTACAGCAACTATGTCAACCATTAGAGTTAGTTGCTGTTCATGTCTCTCTCTCTTTTTATTCCTCGTTCCCTCCCTCTTATTTTTAGCTTACCAACCTTCTTGTATAAAATAATTATCATCAGTTATTCAAATACTGATTAACCGTAACATTTCCAATATTTGTTCAATATAAATTCAGTGGTCATTATGAATAATACACTGATACTATAGAATTACCTTTCAACCATGATTTTTTTTGTATGTTGCAGAGTGAATGGTCATAAAAAAGTGAAATTTTCATGGGACTCCAATCCAACACAGAAATTATCTTTTTAAAAATAAAAAAAGTTTTTTCCTCGTTCCCTGTTATTTCAGGCAGGTCAATGTTTCATTTATGACTATGAGAAGAACTTCCAATGATTAAAGCCCAGGCATTAAGAATTCTAAAAAACATTCAAGTCAGCACTAATCACAGCAGAACATAGTTTGGAAAGTTCTTGGAGTCCAGTCTGGTCAAACCATTCTATACGAAAAGGATTTTCGAACTATTTCTGCTTCGACTTCAGGACAGATCGAGCATGGCACTGAGAAAAATGAGCATCAGGCATAATGTCAAGAAAAGAGAATGATTCAAGTGGTAAAATTTTAGGATCTCTGTGAAGGTCTGTTTTGATTTTGGCACAATTTTTCAGCCAACATTTACAGACTGTGGGAGTAAGGAGAGCAATAAAATGTGAAGAACACTTCCAATTTTATCTTCGCTGGTTTCACTTCACATGTTAACCTTCAGTCACTTTTACGGAAGGTTGGGGATTACTTTCTTTGGAGTTCAACTACAAAGATGCTGGTGACAAGCGAACCCAGTCATAGTGGTTGTGTGAGGTCACAATAAAGAGAAGCTATTTTGCAGAAAGGAAGTGCGAGTGAGTTTTAAAATCCTAAACAAATCTCTTACAAAAAGTTTTAATTCAAGGTATATCATTATTCAAAAAGACATACATTTTTGAAGTACCTAGAAGAGTCAAATTCATAGAGACAGAATAGTAGTTGCCAGAAGCTAGGGACAGGGGAATGGGGACTTGTTTAATGGATATGGTTTCAGTTTTGCAAAATAAAAAGCATTCTGGAGATGGATGGTGGTGTTGGTTGCACAACTTGAATGTACTTAAGGCCACTGAACTGTACATTTAAAAACGGTTAAGATGATACATTTTATGTTATGTGTATTTTACCACAATCAAAAAAAAAAGAAAAAGAAAAAGAAGATATATAATTTTTTAAAGGACTTGCAATTAAAGAATGAGAAAGACAGTTAAAAGAGAAATAGAGCACAAACCTATAACCTCTAGAGTCCAGGGGAACTGTTGTAAATAACCTAATAAATGAAATGGACCAAGACCATCCAACAAAACAAAGTTGCAGAACAAGGACCATAACCTGAATAATAGTAGCTAAATCTGGCACGTTATTGCTCAGCATCATCACAGCGCAAAACCACTGTGACGCAGAGGCCAGATACAAGACAAAGGCCCTAACAGCATTGTCCTTTGTGCCCTATCTCTGGGCAGTGGACCCAGGCACATTAGAGGTCCTCACTCTGGTGCTCCTCCAACTGAGCACCCGTATATGAAGCAAGGTGTCTGCAGGACCAACAGGATGCTTCTACCTGGAAATAGCGCCTTCATTATCGACTTAGTAGAATCCCAGAATTCCCTACCCAAAGACCCAGAGCGTGCTCCCAAGGCCTATATAGGCCTTTTCTATAGATTTGTCCTCCTGAGGGTATGCCATGCTGTGGATGTGCATGTCCCAAGGCACAAGAGAGAAGGAGGAGTCCAAGGCTGCTGTCTGTGCTGGTGTTGATGCAGTTTGGCTGTATAGGATGGATTCTCCATACAGCTATGAGAGAGAAGTGATCCAACTGGGGATCTCCGCTGGTACACTTCAACAGGCCATACAAATGGTAGGAGCTGGCCTAACTCTTGTTACCTCAGACCCAGAAAGTGCCTGGTAGGAGGACACGTTCAAAAAATATTTGTTGATTGATTAATTCACTAAATGAATTGGTCAATCAATCAATCAACACATGCACATACAATCAATTCCCATCCTCCATTTCGGCTACCCCGAAATGACTTTGCCAACAAAGATCCATTCCCCTCTAAACTGT
>NW_006438906.1:4165760-4227940 GCF_000325575.1 Pteropus alecto
TATATTGTATAAACAAATAAGTGGATATTATTTATCTTGAGGGAGAATTAGCTTTTTGCATTATTCAATGCAATTTGTTAATCTATATACTTCCCCATTCTATTTTTGAAAACCTTTCAAAATTATGTCTATCAATTGCTTTATAATCAGTTTTGCAAATAACTATCAAAATTTCTAAGATGCCTGATAGTGTTATTATTATAAATATAAAGGAAGCCCCATGAAACATCTATAAGATCGGCCCAATGCACCTTGATTGCAAAGGTACAAAAGTATATGCATCAGATGGGACATTAAACTAGACCTGACACTCTCTTTCTGTACCCTTGATGTCTGCAGTTCTGTAAGAAAAATGAACAGTCTCTACCATCCATACTACAAGCGAGATAAATCACATCTGAAAACTCACACCAGAATCGCTTTTTAAGTGAAGCACCATAAATGCAGTCACAGGAAAAACTGCAATTGATCCACAGGGATATCCATTATTAGCTATTACACCACAAATTTTTCTCATTAGGCCTATTTGCTTGCTGGAATCAGATGTCCCTGGAATGATTATTTTCTCTGGATTTACCTCTGTTGTTGAGCTGGACTGTTGAGCATCTCTCTTCATCTGCTTGCCCTCATCCTCCCTCCTCTTTCCCGTCCCTTCTTCCTGCTGGATGCAGAATCAGCCTGCCTCACTAGAGCTTTATCTTTCTTCCTTTCCAGCTATGCTATTCTCTACAATGAACTGATTTCTTACTGTGCGTGAACCAATGCTGTGCTGTTTAATTCCAAAAAGGATATTTATTTAAAGAAACGTCTTAACCTGATGACTTCATAAAAGTCACGTCTAGAAATTTACATACTGAGAGCCCAAAGAACAACTATAAATACTCTTATTTGGAATTCTAAATGATAGATTTGCAGGAGTGTGGGTATGTGCACATCCATCCATGTGTATATGTATAATGTGGAGATTTAGGACATTGTACTGGGTACTGGGAAGAAGGGTAAATGAGATCCACACGGTCCCCGCCTTCATGCAGTTTATATTCTAATGGTATGTACAGACAGGTAGCCAGGCATGCATTTATGATGTAGTGGCCTATGCTAAGACTGGAATATATAGGGGACTGTACAATATAAAAGCACATGATGAAGACACAGCCTAGAGGTTTGAATTTGAGGATGCAGGGCTTTTCAGACTGGTTAAGACTTGTTTAAATGCTATCTTAATTTAAAATATCAATACAATGTGGGTGTATTGATTCCTAAAATTCATGTGGTAAAATTATTATGCAAGACTAACCTTGAAAATTCTGAAAGAAGAGACTGGTGAGTAAGACTAATACTTCAAGTAGAAAAAAATAATAATATGAGGTTTTAGGAGATAAAAAGTGCAGTGCTGGCATGTAAATAGACACTTATTGACAGAATACAGTAGATCCCAAAATAGGTCCAAATACAAAGGTAATATTCGTATAGAACTTAATTGTTATTTTAAATTAGGGATGGAAAGGTTGAATTATATAATCAGTGGTGTCAAGAAACCTGGCTGGCTGATTATCTATTTTGAAAAAATAATAAAACGACATTTTTTGCTACCTCACTCTTTTTATTTTAAAAATCCAGATAGAACAAAGCTTTAAATACAAAAGCATATAATAGTAAAAGCAGTAAAAGAAAATATAGGAGACTTATTTTATACTCAAGACACTTCATAGGCATCTTTACAACATAGAAGCCATGGAGATGGGGGGTGGGGGGATGAAGGAGAAGGAGAAGAAATACCATAAGCAGCATCAGAAGACAAGCAAAACACTAGGCAAAGTATACATTTTCTTATTGTTAGAGATGTTATGAATCAATTTTTTGAAAAGGCCACCAACTCAATAGAAAACGAAAATACCTAAGAGATATAACATAGTTCACTGAAAAAGAAATACAAATGACTTACATACAAATAAAAAGACTTTCAACCTGGGTCATAATTATAGAACTGTGAAATAAAATGATGGTGAGATATTATTTCGCAGGAATATGATTGACAAAGGTCAAAAAGAGCTTCCAGTTTGGGGGGGAGAATAAAATGATATGGTCTTTTTGCAAGACAACTTGGCAATATCTATCGAAATCATAAATGTCTTGTAAATGTCCCTGCAATTCAAATTCGAGTAACTTTTCCTATAGATAAAATCACGCATGCACACAAGGTTGTTCAACAGGAGGCTGGTAAAATATAGTTGATTCATTCAATGGATTACTGTACTGTGTGGCTGTGAAGAAAGGCTGTTGTATAAATGCTGATATTAAAACATTTTTAAGATACAGTGTTAAGTAAAAAAAAAAATGCAGAACAGTGAGTATAGTTAAAAGTATAAATAGAGGGGTATATAAGTACATATATGTGTGTGTGTGTGTGTGTGTGTATACAAACAAACAAACAAAAAGACATGGATTATGTGCTAATTTATGTGTTTAGACTATTTCTGGAGAAACACAAAGCAAAATCAAAGTTGCTACTGGAAAAGGAGGCTGAGGGATTGGAGGATTGGAGTGAGACTAACCTTTCCTGCTATACTCCTCTGTATCATTTGCATTTCTTATCATCTTCAAATATTACTTTTAAAAAAACTGCTTACTAATAAAATTCTATACAGTAATATTAGTGTATTTTCAAAGAAAAGATGTGCAAAATCACTTTAAAGAATCTGAAAGGCTCCCAGGCTTGAGTGAAGCTTGGCTAAAGGCATTAACCTTTCCAGAGAAAGAACGTGTCAATCAGATTTGGTGCTGGGCAGTGAATGAAGGAGAGAAAAAGGAGTGTCCATCCAGGGGACACAGGTCTGGGCCAAGTACTCCAAGTTCTGCATTCCCTTTGTGAAGGCGCTCCAATTATGGAGATGGATGCCTCAGGCAAGCTTAGCTTAATGCCATTTAACATTTTAAATGCAGAATTAAGTGCCTTTGCTCTAATTCCAAGATCACCAAGCAAGCTTCCAGTTATAATTTGTTCTCTTTTATACATCTACTGGTGTAGCAAGCAACTGTAATGCGGATCTGCGTATTCCAATCTATGGGACAGTTATATGTCTTATTATATATAGCAATATATTGGCAATCCGATCGTATCTTTTGAAAACTAAAAAACAAAACAAAACCAAAAAAAAAGATTTTGAACTTTAAGAGTCATAGAGAGCCACAGGGCAATTGGAAGCAGTGGTATGATAAGATCAGCATTTTAGAAAGACCACTCCAGCACCGTGTGGCATATAGGTGGAGAGAGGACAAGACTGGAGAAGAGGATGCCAAGCAGGAAGGTTACAACGCTTTAGGCAAAAATGATGCCGAAATGAATTTTTTTTTTTTTTTGCTTATGTAAGTACTTGCTTGATGTTCATTTCCCCTCCCAGACTGCAAGCTTGATAAGAAGAAACCAAGTCAGTCTTTCTCACCACCATCTCCCAAGTATTTAGCATGACACAGCTGAACCCAATGAATATTTATTGAAAGAATAAATGAATGAATGAATGAATGAATGAGGGCAGTAGAGATAAAAAGAAATGGACAAACTTAAAATCTGGAAATTTATGAGAATTAATTGGCAAGACATGATAATTAAATGAATACAGAGGTTAAAGAGAGGGCAGAGTCAAGGTTTCTGCCAGGTATTACTGAGTAGACAGCGGCACCATCCATCAAGACAAAGAACGCTGGAGATGGGTTTGGGAAGATGAGGAGGAATTTAATTTGGAAATGTCAACTGTGACACTATGATACATCCAAGAAGACTATTCAGTAGGCAGTTGGGCATATAAACCCAAAGGTCATCACCCATAGGGATGTAAAGTAGGGAGGAGGCAAGAGAATTAAAATGTTAATCAAGCTATATTCAGAGACTGCAATATGCTGATCAGCCCAGCAGCCAGGCCAAGACAAAGGAAGATTTCAGCTGCGATTGCTGACAACCCATTCCCCACACCTGTGAAGGGGAAACAGGAGCAACAGAGTCTTTAAGTGGCTGCTCTACACAAAAATCACTCATTCCCTATGGCTAAAACTAATGAGAACCTACGGATTAAAAGCTGGAAACTGCCAGCAGGCCTTTCAGGCTACTTAGTCTTCCTCATCCTCTTCTTCACTGCATGTCCATATCTAAGGAAATGGGAACTAAAGAATGATATATAAACTGAATTCTCTGAACACAGGGTCCCTCTCACTCTCTGCCTCTGAGAGGAGACCACACTCTGTGTGTGGAGTGTTACCCCTTCTCTAATAAACTTTCCCTTTGACTCTAACTTTGGCGTGTGTGTTGCATTCTTGCTACACTCTCCCCCAAAGGACCCTCTTCTTCTCTCGGTGCAGAGCTTGGTCTCCCCCTAACTCGGGGAAATTTGCCCTGTCCTGCATCAGATGTACACATTAGAACACAGAAAGCAACAGAAATGGAAGATGAGGGTAACAGCCCAGGGAGAGATACAATCATAGGACAGCCATCCAAGGGACAGCACCTGGCAGAAGAGCAGAGAAAGGCGCGCCTACAAGTAAGACTGCAAGCAGCAGCCTGAGGGACGGGGAGGGGGAAAACAAGGAAAAGGATGCTTCTAGAAGGAGGGAGTGAGAGATGAGGGTAAGTTCTGCTAAGAAGCAATAAGAGAAGGACAGAGAACTATGCCTTAGATTTAACCCCACAAAGGTCTTTGGGGATAGTGACAGAGAACTCATTCAAGGAAGCCATGAATTGAGACGTGATTAGGAGGTGAAGAAATAGACGTAATCAATACAGACCAGTTTTCTAATATCAGGCTTTTAAGGGAGAGGAGAAAGGGCGGAGATTAAAGAGGAATGGACAGAGAGAGAGGAAACAGTGCTAGTTAACAGTGCTAACTTGTCCAAGATAGGAGACCTGGTCCTGCGTAAATTCTGATGTTTACGAGAGAAAGAGACTGAAAATACTGGTGAGAGAGGAAGTCGCTGATAGAGAAAAGTTTAAGAGGATGGGATCTGTAACAGAAGTGGAGTGATTAGCTTCAGCCAAGAGGCCCTCCAGCCCTTCCACCGTAACCTAAGGGAAAGATAGGTTTCAGGCACAGGCGGCTTGCTCGAATGGAAAATGAGTGGACAATCCCACAAGAACATCCAAAACTGACAGAAAAAAAAAAAACTCAGCTGGGTTACTGCCATCGTAGGAAGTCGGGGTTGGGAATTGCTCACATCCAGTCTACACATCTACACCTCTCACTATTCAACAGTGACAACCAAGCACATTTGGGAGGGAGCACATTTTGTAAATGACCCCACGTCTGGCTGAAGCTGAACCAATCACAAGGTAAATGCCGGTTTTACCCTTGCGTGCGCTGACTGCCCTGATTACATTATATTAAAATTAGATGTTTATGCATCTGTCTCTCCCCCTGGATATAAGCTACTCAGGGGGTCCTTGCTTCAGGACACTACCCTTGTTTGTTTGTAGCACTTCAGTGTCCTCAATAAACACTAACTGAACCAAACTAATGTTTGCAGGAAGTTTAAATTAGATAGCGGGCAGCCCGTGTGACAACGGCGTAAAATGTGGTAAACTGTTGCAGCCAGCAGGAAAGGAAAATTTGATGGGCATAAAGATGACATTTGATTTCAGTACAGGCTCCTGTTTGAAGGCCATGGAAGGTGGACAACGGCCAAGGAGGCAAGCCAATCAGAAATTCTCCAGAGCACCAGCCACAGGAGTAGACCCAGAGTGGGCTGAAAAAGTCAGAACACATACATGGTGGCTGTGGTCTGATCAGACATGAACATGTGGATTAGTTGATGACTTGTCGAAAGTGTAGATAGACAGTACATGTTAAGGAAACTATCCCCGAGAAAAAAATCAAAGACTGTTTTGATTAACAGGAGACCACGGATGCACTGCCACACAGCATGCAGGGAGCTGGTGACCTGCAAAGCCATCTGACTTGAACTGCAGAGCTGAACTTAGCGAAAACTCACAGACCAGACTTTTGCTGCTTAAGCCACCAAGAGACCTGGAGCAAGCTTGGGCCGTCCCAGGGGAGAAGGCAAAGCTGAATTCCAGAACAGAGAAGGAAACACAAGTACCCATGGGTGACAGATTCAGAACCACAGAGCCTTTCAGGGGTTAGCAGCCATCCAAGACTTAACCCCTAATTTTAAGATAAGGAAGCTCAGTCTGATGAGATTAAATGACTCAACTAGGATCCCAGGTTCTGATAACGTAAGAGTGAGGATGTGAACCCCATATCCCATCTCCCGCCCACGGCCCCTCTCAGTTACACCAGGTTCCTGCACTTTGCTGCCTCGCTGACTATGTTAACCTTATCAAGCCAGGTTCAGTGGGAACCACGGTGGTCGACCCACAGGTCCTGCAACCCAAGATTTCATCACAAGCCATTAAAGGGGCTTTGTAGCCAGATGCCTGCATGCGCGCACGTGTGTGTGTGTGTGTGTGTGTGTGTGTGTGTGTGTGTGTGTGTGTGTTGGGCGAAATGGAGAGGGGGACAAGGAACATCACCAAAAATAGAGGAAGAAAACTTAAGAGTCACAACCAAAAAAAGGCTAAATGCAGGCATGCAAGAGAATTATGCCAGGAACAAAATCTTCCACACAACTCTTGGAATTTGGGGTGATAGCACCAGAGCTCCGAACTGAACCCAGGAGCAGACCACTAAGGGTGTTGTGGTTTGGATTTGGGGTGCTTGTCTTTTTTTTTTTTTAGCATACCTGGCCAGAGAGCTTAGAGACCACTATGTCAAGCTCTCTTGCCCACCACTCCCCAACCCTGCACAGATGAGTAAGCCAATGCTGGAGAAGGGAAGCAAGCAAGCTGTCCCACAACAAGCAACAGTGAGAGCATCAGGCACAGATCTTTATGCCACCTTGCAGCAAGGGATTCTGGGGCATGTGAAAGAGAGACAACTTCTGTGACAAAAATTAGAGTTTAGAAGGCTCTCTTTTTAGACTGCACTATTATTTTAGAGGTTGAAAATCAATATTCTAATATCTTTTGGTTTAAATTACACTATTATAAAATTGTTCAAAAATGCCTCACTAATAATATAAATTTTTATTTAGGTTGAGATCGGATCAAAGAGGGTACACACTTAGGGTCTCTGAGTAGCCAAGTATAATCACGTACTTCCCTCAGAGAAAACATCCTATCAGGTCTTCATGGAGAGAAATCCAGAATGATTAAAACAAAATTAAAAATCTGTGTGGGGATATAATGTACAGCATGGTGACTATTGTTAATAATACTGTATTCTATATTTGGAAGTTGATAAGAAAGTAGATCTTAAAAGTTCTCATCAGGAGAATAAAAAACCTTATCATTATGTGAAGTGATAGATATTAACTAGATTTACTATGGAGATCATTTCATAAAATATACAGTACAAATACGAGATCATTATGTTGTACACCTGAAACTAATATAATATTATATGTCAGTTATATCTCAATTTTTTAAAAAGTCTGGGTGACTTACGGAAGTAAATCCTAAATCATTAGGACAATTTTACAATTCAAGATAATTGAGTCTGAAAGGACCACATCTAGTGGAGTTTTATACATATGCTTATATATTCACGGACACATTGTACACACACAAATAGAGTTCAGGTGTGTGTGTGTGCATGCATGTGTCTAGAGAATTGTTGAGATATGAAGATTACAGGAAAAAGTGAGGTGTTAAATAGCAACGGGTCCTTATCTGCAATAAAAAGGGACTCTAACTGGCGTGTGATTATTAACATTTTTACTCCATATTAGATGTCATATTCCCAAGGGTACACAAATCATTCATTTTCTAATAGCATAACACATTGCAAAGGAGAAAATGATGATGGACGGGGAAAGACATGAGATGAAGCGTCAGTCCACCTCCTTCCCACTGCCATGCTGTTTAACTTGTGAATATTTATTTGAATCTTTGTACTTCTCTTAAAACTGCCTGTGCTCTCAAGGCCAATTTGGGCAAATGGGGCTAAGCAGACAAAGCCCTGAGACACTAGATGGGGTTCTAACCCAAATTACACTCTGCTTGACGGGAAAGCCCCAGGCACGCCAATCAACCTGACAGTCCCTGCGAGGCTGTCACCACCTTCTTACCTACTTCACTGGGAGGTTTAAATCTAAATAAGCAGATGCCTGTACAGTGCCTTTTAGGTCCCTGGGGAGAAGCCCTGCGTGAAACCAAAGGTATGTCTCAGAAGAAGAGCAGTCTCCAATAAGAACACCTGTGCTCTTACCAGAAAAGCCTTTGTGTGGGCCATGGACAATACACAAAACGGTAGCAGAATGAATTCTAGATGTGAGTCAACAACTCTTAAACTTGCCCACTGGCTCAGCCACTGAGCTCAGCCATCAATCTTAGGGCAATGAGAAGTCGGGTGGGGAACAGGGGGGAAGGCAGGAAAGAATAAGTATTCTCCAACCACAGGTCTTTCATGGGAGCTAGGGCAGGCGTTTTATAAAGGGCGTGAGTTCCTTCACTTATATAACCACTCCTGACAAAGACTCTAAGGGTAGCAGCCTTCATTCTGCTCTGCCCTCCCTCCAACCCCAGCTGGCCAAGATGGTCCAGCAGAAAACACAAGTTAGCATCTTTCATTGCTACCAACTCATAAACACTTTTCATTGTGGCATGACATTTGTGTACAAATTGCCTAGTGATGAGGAAGACTTAAAATTTAAAAAAAAAAACATTTATAGTAAACTAAACAAAAAGTGAATTTCTTCTTATGTGAAGATAAGATTATTGCTTTAGGATCAGTAGCTTATGCACTTTTTAATTGCTTTGTCTCTAGTAGAGGCGGTTTGCACAGACATAGCCAGACTGAGCTTGCCTTCACATCTCTGATGTTTATAAAATGGTGGACTGGATTCAGGTTCAGTCCAAGGACACAGAACAGAGGGGAGGCACCTTAAAACAAAGGCCATGTCATTTCCTTTGGATCCTTGGAAAAAGAGTTCTAGTCCCCATGATGCCTTTAATGAATCATGGCCTTAGGTGACTTACTTCACTGACCTTGGTTAATGCAAAGGGGGCTGAAGCAGGGCATTTCTAGAGCCCTTTCTCCTGTGTTTCTGATTCTAAGTGACCCTGTGACCTTGGACTCATCAGCCCAGCAGTAACATGCCAGTAGCCTTATTAGCAGGTCATATTTAAAAAGATATGGTTTGGGAAGTTCAGAGCTGACATTGAAAACATGCACATATGACATATGACACCAAAGGTTCTCAGACTCTCACAGTGCCAGGCTCTGAACACCCTACTTCATAGCTGATATATAAACCATGTTACGTCTGTAACTGAAGCTTCATGGAACTTCAGAGCCAGGAGAAACTGGTCTGAGCATTGACTCTAAAGCCCTCAGTTTACATCTGACAAGTTCAGGCCCAAAGACATTAAGGAGCTGCTTCCAGATCAAGTAATTCCTAATTTCAGCTTTCTATCGTATACATTTTTTGTTCTTGTTTTTTTGAAACATGTCAACTTCATACTGATGTGTTACTTTTCTTCCCAGATTTATAAATTCACAAGCATTCACTCCTTTATCTCTCAGATCAATATTTATGACTTCTCAGTTCTTTGAACAGCCCAGAGAGCAAACTAAGTGGTGAGAGGGCACCATGATCATGTGGGATCTTTGCCTTTTTTAATGGAGATCAATCAGCAGTCAAATGTAGAGCTAAAATTATCAGGCCACTGCAGGGCTGAGGTCTCTGCCACTGGGATGAGGTGTGTGTTGTGGGGTGGGGGGTGCAGGGGGTAGGAGGCAGCAATTTGTGCTTTAAACTAGCTCTCGACCAAGTAGATTATGAAAATGGTCAATCAGCTATTAATAATCCAAGGCTGAGGTTTTTTTTCCTCTGTTTTTCTCTCACGTACATGTAAAAAGTTTACCCTGCCTAAATAATCTCTCCCCAAAATCATCCTATTGATTTATAGAAATTGAAAGGAACCAAAATTTGGCATTGTTCCAAGCAGCAGTATTCTAGAGCCCTTTCTCCTGTGTTTCTGATTCTAAGTGACCCTGTGACCTTGGACTCATCAGCCCAGCAGTAACATGCCAGTAGCCTTATTAGCAGTTCATATTTAAGTATAACTACTTCCAAATAACTATAGGGTAGAATGTTCAATGTCACATTCTACCCTATAGTTTTAGAACTCATGAGAAATTCTCCAGAGAAATGGTAAAGTTAGTCTGAGGGATAATATTAGCATACGGTATTCAATCATGGTTTGATTATGTTTCTTTCCCCAACAAGCAAGATGAGCAATGAGTTAAAACTGGAGGCACTTTTAAAAAGAAGAAGAAAGAAGAAAGAAGAAGAAAAGAAGAAGAAGAAAGAAGAGGAAGAAGAACAAGAACAAGAAGATGAAGAAGGAGGAGGAAGAGGAGGAGGAGGAGGAGAAGGAGAAAAAGAAAGAAATTCAATTCCTTTTCCCCAGTTAAACAAAAACTCTAGGTTTTATACTCCTATGACCTAGATATAGTCAAAGAAATCATAAAGAATGTTCCTGGGGAGAAAGAGACCTCGACTCAGCTGTTCAGCCAACTTTTCAGCTTAGAAAACGTCTTTACAGGGGAATATTGAAACAGACACAAACAGAGGTTTATGGGATAAAAAAAAAAAGTGAAAGATCTTAAACAGAGTTAAACTCAGTGCAGGGGAGCTATAACCACATTACCTTGGTTTCCCATTACTTGCTCATAATAACTTATAACCCAAGCCCTTCCCTTAACTCCAGTGTTCAGGAGGAAATATCACTTTTCGGAGAAGGAAAAAATCAAACACATTTTCCTGGATAGTCAATGAGAGGTGATGGAGAGAGAGAGGTGAAGGAAAGTAGAGTCAGAAGGATCATAGGGCTTTTTAATTGTTTGACCCAATGTAATAAAAACCTCCATAATCCAGGGATGCAAGGTATGAAACGAAGACTTGGTTGTGCTGGGCTGAATTCTGTAAATACCTTCACTATGAAGACAGCATGTTTTCAACTCCAGCTTGCAAACTGTATTAAATAATGAATGGTGTAAATTAGAGTGCCTTATTTATAAACAAGTCCAGTGTGGCTTATGTAACCACACTCAAAACTTACTCTGTGGTTCTTAAATGCATATAAAGCACAATTCAAACTTCTAGAACACCCAATAGATGGGCTTAGAAGTAAACATCAGAGTAATAAAAAATGATACTTTTCACTGAATCCTTATAAATGCCAGAACTGTTTTTTTTTTTTATTTCAGTACAATTAATTGCAATGGAAAAGCTTACTAAAATCCAAAATCAATGTATTAATGACATAACATTACAGCTGCTTAACCAAGCCAACAATAAATTGCACATAGACACTCTGGCAGCAGAAGTTGCAAATTCTATTTATGTTGCATCAAGAGGAAAAATATTAGACTTGTCTCCAAATATTTCCCCCAAATCAGAGAATATCACACAAGAAACTCAGGAAAAAAGGTCATCACTGGTCTTCATAAAATATGAACAATATAAAAATTCATGCTCTTTTACAAAAATGTGAATATACTAACACTACTGAATGGTACTATATAAAATGATTACAATGGTAAGTTTTATGTTATTTGTAGATCTTAAGTTTTATGTTTTTGACCACAATAAAAATAAAAAAAAAATACATGACCTATTTTAACAATGCCTTTTCCCATTTATGTGAGAAAGAACTATCTTTTGCAATGCATTTTGGCACTTGATAAAACTGAGACTTAAATGGCCAGTTACATAATTCCAACAACAAGCTTTACTCCTGAATTCCACTTATATGTGACAATGGTATCGTTTTAAAATTGAATTTAGCACAGCTTTGGTATAACTACTTCCAAATAACAAAAGCTGGCACTTATCATCAGTGTGATGATGGGCAGGTGTGATGTATGTCTGCAGACGGATATAGATCTAGATGAAGACCATGTTAGTGGGTAAAGAGTATGAGATAGATACTGTGATGAGAAGATTTTTAATAAAATAGGTTCAAATAGTGACTGAAAATAAAATATCAGCTTAAAATAACCATGTATAAACAAAAAGAAAAAGAAAAATCTTATCTCCCAATTAAATATGCATATATTTTTGAAATGTTCTACCCATGGCCCTTCCCTGAATTCTAAAAGGCACAGCAATTATATTTTTCCCCAACATATAGATATTAAAACATATGCTGTTTGAAAATGATATAGTAAACTGTTGTCTCAGCAAGTTCTAATCAGTTTATTTAGTTTCATTATTCCTTTAAAAAAAAAAAAAATAGAAACATGCAAGTTCAACTAAATACCATTAAACCAGAACTTTAAAACAAGTTATTTTAGGAATACCATTGGGTCCAATAACAAAGTAAAGAAGTGTGTAACTTGTTTCCAACTGTAGCTGGTACCCAATGGCCAAGAATTTAAAAGCTGTTCAAGTAAATACTAAAATGTAAGAAAAAATGCACAGATGGTATCATACAAGGATGAGAATGAAACGAGCTCACCCACTGATGTGATTTTGATATCAAAACAGCAGGATTCAAAATAATTATATTAAGTGCTTTCTAAACAAGGATTTTGACACGTTTTGCAGATAAAGACACCTTGGACACAAACCGGCGGGGCTCAGTCAAAGCTGAGAGACAGAGTAGAGAAGCATACTTCTCAGAGCTCACATCTACCAGCCTAATTGCCCATCCTGAACACTTATTCATACACATTCTCAGCTTAATCAATAAATTTTCAAATCAAAAGGAAAGAATGTAAGAGTAGAAATTTGGAGAGCCAGTATTGAATGAAAAACTGTTGCCAAATACTTTGGTAAATATGACCAAAAATTCCATTTTTTAAATGCCTGTAAACAGGCATCGGCCATCAGATAGAAAATAAACAATAGCAATTGTGAGAGCTGATATAAGAAAGCTCTGCTCAAATCTACTGATTTCATATAAATCAGACAGCTAAGACCACTAAAATTTAAAATAATATTTCTTAATTTAAAAAGTTTTATTTTTCTCTGATTATGGTCTTAAAAATATTAAAGTGAAAAAAATGTTAAAGTGAAAATGATTATCCCTATTTCATTTCCTCCTGTCACCTCTACGGAATTTAAAAACAACAACAAAACAGTATCTAACTGTATAAAGGCACTCCCCATAGTCTCAAAATAGTCCGAAGAGCTCAAAATTCCATATGGCTTTCTCCATCTGACTACTGACACATTATCTTATGAAAAAGAGACATAGATCCTGACAAAAGGCCACAGACACTATGACCAGCCTACAAGCCTGGACCAGCTCAGCCGAGGGTCATGACAGTTGGGGCCCTACCCACCCTTCCACTCCAGCCCGCTCCAGCCCAGCCTGCTGCTATCCTTGCCAAAAAGATTTAGATTGGAGCATCCCGGATCCAGCCTGACAGTTGGCTGTTCCCGGCACATCTCAACACTGCTAGGCCTGCACGTTTCCCCTGTTTTGTTGTTACTCCCTTCTGCCTGAGCCTTATAACATGAGCATTACCAGCAGAACAAACATTAGAGCCTAGGAAGATTTCTTACTTACATGAAAAAACAGGTTATCTCAGTCAACTACGTTGGCAGAAATGGGGCGTGCGTTTTCCGTGGTGGGGGAAAAAATGCATGCGCACTCTCCAACCGGAAGGCCATAGCCCAAGCCCTACTTTCGGGGCTGCCTATCTTAGCATCAAACACTTTAAGAAAACCCGGGAGGAACTCTGCCTTACAACCCCTCTACGTGGATGAATAAATTCTCACGTTAATAAAATGTATAAAATGTCAAAGTCTCTAGGAGATTGGGGGAGGGGGGAACCTCTAATAGAGGTGACAAGAGAATACTGGAGAAAGGACTGGTAAATTCCTACTTGGTAACGTTATTTGTCACAGGCATCAGAAGAGGACAACAGAAACGCACAATTCTGCTTCTCCATCAGATCAAGACAAACTCAAACATTTCCAGGGACATAGGGGTCCCATGCGGAAGGCAGCATTCATCCCAATACTACACACTGCTTTATCATCCAACCTGGTCCTGGGAAATTATTCAATGGGCAATTAAGATTTATAATTCAAATGGTCTAAAAATTATATCTCTGGAAAGTCAAGTCCAAATTAGATCAGACCAAGCTTTTAGGCTTCTAACGATCACATTTTCTCTTTTGAGTGAGTGCATTTCAACACTCAGAACTTATCCTCTTACAGATCATTTTCAAGGCCATCTCTGGATGCAATCTTCTAAGCAAAATATGAATATATAAAATGAAAAGGGAAATCGGTGAACACCAAACCTCAGAGAAAGATGTTAAGGGGGAGACTCTAATCTCCTTCCACAGATTTCAAAAAGTTAGTTATCTTAACCTCTTTTCTAGTAAATATTACTGGAACTTCTCCTAACACAACATACACATTGCACCTTATGAAACAAAAATGTCCAAAACTAAGTTATTGTAACAGGGCTTTGAAATATAAAGTACATATGGAATGCCTTCTGACAGGAATATATATAAATATATATTTAAAACTTATTTTAAACTTCTCCCCACATTAGCAGCCCCAAGCCAGTGAAACAGACAGGTGACTGACAGATGACCCAGCCCCACATCTCTCGTCTCAGCTTTCTCCCCAGACTTGAGACAACCTTCATGCCCAGGACGGATCCGCCTGGTCAGCCCCTGCCCTAGGGGCCAGGAGAGAAGGAAGGAGGAAAATCACCAGGAACTCACATTTCGGTGATGTTCTCAGGGTCTGCACTGTTAGGCTCCAACCTCGGAAATGCAACGATGCCGGGAGTAGGGTCGCTGCACCAGATCCGAGAAGCGCTGCATTTGCAGGACGTGGGACAGGCGAGAGCGGCCCTCCAGAAGCCCACGACCAGCCAGCAGAAGCCCCAGAGCCGCACCATGGCGGGTCCATGCCACTTCGTCCAGGACGACATCCCTAGCCGCCAGTGCCAGCCCGAGTCAGACTAAGTACGTGTCCCTGGGCTGCCACCAGCCAGCTTCCCCTGCCCGTGCTGGGCAGTCTTTGCCGCGCTCGCAGCTCTATTCGGTGCTGGTCGCGGGCGCTCAGAACCGAGTACGTCCGGGACTGAGCGTGTCCTGGTGGGCAGCACCGTTCACAGTGGCCGGGGCATCTCAGACTGCCTCAGAGGGGCGCTACCGGCACTGGGAACTCCGCCGCGGCCGCCGCTGCATGGCCCGGCGCGCCGAGCACCGGCCCGCGGCGCTACCGGGATACTCTGGGGCGCAGGCTCCTTGCTAGACGCGCACTGGGATTCGGGACGCACCTCGAGGCTGAGGACAAACAGACACGCGTAAGACTCAGCGCAGGATCCCAAACACCATGAATTGGGGCACTCTCCCTCCGCGCTCGCGTCACCCCCACCCCGGCCCCAGCCGGGAGACTGTGGATGGATGAGTGCCCAGCTCCCATCCCAGAAATAAACTTGCCCCTCGATGGCACTGACGCCGCCGAGGCCGCCAGTATGCCCACCCTCTTTCCAAGCCTGATGTCGAGAGAGGGATGATAGGGCAAGGGTCCCCAAGACAGGATTCCATGGCACAGGCCAGGCGAAGGACCCTTTAAAAGGGACGAGGAGACTGCTGGCGGCGACAGCTCTGCGACGGGCCCACCGAATGATGCTGCAGAATCCGCCACGGCCGCTGGGCGCAGGAGGTGCGGGCAGGTGGCGCGGCGCGTCCCACCTGGGGAGCCGCCGAGGCCGCCCAGTGGGAACAGTAAGGGCCGAGACGACGGAGGGCACTGTTTGTGCTGCTCACCCGGGCTCCGGCGCCTACCGCTTGCCGGCGGCGCCTGGGTCCAGGCTCCTCCTGCCTCTGAGCACTGAGCGCGGAGAGCGCGAGCGAAAGAGCGAGCGAGGCTCCTGTTCCAACCCAATTCCGGGAGCCGCCGCCGCCGCCGCCGCCTCTGCTACTGCTGGCGAAGTGACGTGAGGGCTGACGCAGAGCAGGGGCAGAAACTCCAGAAAATTAGTCTGAAATCCAAAAACACACACGCTCATACACACACAAACCCATAACACCCTCCAGACAAAAGCAACAGGGAGGGGAGGGGAATCTGGGGGCGAGCGGGGAGGAGGGAGGCATCTGTGCCACTGGCCAGAAGCAGACAGCAGCAGCATGTGGGAGTTCACACACGCACACACACGCACACATCCTGGCCGTATAGACGCGCGCGCGCGCACGTGTGTGTGTGTGTGTGTGTGTGTGTGTATTTAGATCCAGGTACCTCTGAGATGGACCGTTCTGCTGCTCGACGCCTCCCAGTCCCTAATTCACACCGCGGTCTCTTCTACAATCACAGCAGAGGCTGTCTCCTTTTTTTGAAATGGAAATCCGGCTGGGTTCAGTTCTGAAAAATGCGCTGATTCTTATTATAGGAATCCTCCCTCCCTTCTCCCTCCCCGCTGCGTTCTCCTTTCCCATCCTGCCTAAAAGGGAGGGCGAGCTATACTAAAATTAAATAAATATTGTAAACACCAAAACATGTTCAGCATCGGTAACCAAGAATAACCGCCCCCATTCCAGGCCATCTATTTGGGGAACCATGGTTTTGCGGGTCTTCCTGTTGATGCTTTTGCAGAGGAAGGTGAATCTCCAAATTCAACTCTAGCTGTCTAAGTGGGTCTTTCTCCTGCCGTTTTTCTGGCATCACACGCCCGGGAAATAGAGACATGTGAGGGGAAGGGAGCGCGCCTAACGCCTATTGGGTTCCCTAAATGCGCGGCAGCAACCCTGGCCTGTCCGATGTGTGGCGCCGCGTCATTTTATCTCATCCGTCAACCTGGCAAGATGAAGCCATTCTCAGATCGTAGCTTCACTCCCAGAGATGCCCACCCCCACACGGGGCACCCAGAGCCCTTGCTCCCCTGCCGTACCTTGCGCGTTTTCGTGTGTGCGCGGGTGTGCGCGAACGCGTGCCCCGCGCTCGCGCTGCCCGGAGGACGACAAGCATCCAGCTACCGAGAAGCCCAGCACGGGCAGAGCCTCAGAGTCTCATTAGGGACAAACGAGGCGATCCGGGAGGGTCGGGTGACAAACCGTAACTGCTCTGCGGGCGCAGTTAAATGATGGCTGCGGAGCACTCGCAAGCCTTGTCTGAGAATCCGTCTTCCCATTTGCGGCTCGGAGAATCTGTTTTTCCGCAGTCATTTAAAAGAGAACTGGGAAAATGCACCGCAGTGCCTGACACTTCCGAGGGCTCTGGTGCCCCCGCGCGGGGAGAGAGCTCCCCGCACTCTAAAAAGCACCAACCCAAGGCCGCGGCGGTGGCGGGCACTGCGCGGGGAGCGCGCTCTGGCGCCAGATGCGCAACCAGCGGCTCCCGACGCGTGCGCGCCCCTTCCCCGCCGGCGCGCGGCTCGCTGGACTTCGCCGAGATACTGCCCGAGAAAAATGCGAGCAGCTCTCCGCTCCAGAAAGGGCGACCGGATGGGATCTCTTCCAGAGGATAAGAATAGTCTACCCATCTGCCTGCGGAAGCAGGGATGGAAAGGATCGAGGAACCCGAACGTCCAGGTGAATGCTTAGATCTCGGCGACGTTTTAAATACATTACAAGGAAACGGAAAACATCGAGTGAGGCTTTTGTACAAACCCAGGGCGCTCAGTGTAACCGCAGGAATCCTTGCGCAGCGTCCAAAAAATCTCGCTGCAGGGTCGCAAGACAAGGCCAGCAGGTCTGCCTCTCTCCACCACCACTCGGCTGTGACACGCATTGGGTGCTGAAAGGCCAGGCTGAAGTTCATTTCTCTGCTGGGCTGTCAGCCCCTGCTGGGTGAGGACATGCCAAGGAAGAGAAGCAAAGGGCAAAATGTCTTGGTCCAGGTCACACAGTAACACTCTTCTGCCTGTCTTGCCAGGGTCCTCAATGAAGCTGCCCCTGCGTGACACCCGAGGGACAAGTATACATAATTACCCACATCTCTCTCCCACCCTATCCTCACCCCTTTTTTTCCCCTCATAAATGGCTGATTTGAGCCCTAGTGGTTGCAAAGTGTCAATGCAGCATCCAAAGGATACAGTTTTGGAGTGACTTGCAGACCAGAAGATTCTAATTATGTTGGAATATTTTTAGAATTTGTATTATTATAGACATATACTATTATATTTAAATTCTAAATATACCTCAGTAAATGTCTCCCACTTAAAATTTAAACTGGCAGCCCCACTTCCAATCATCCTTCCCCTGCTCTGTTCCATATTACCATTTTTTTAAAAAAATCATTTACTTACTATGTTTACTGCTTATTGTATTTCTCCCAGTAGAATGTAAACTCCATGAAGGCGTGGATATTTATTTTGTTCACTGATATATCTTAAGAACATAGTAGTTATGTTCTTAACACATAAAATATCTACGTATATGTGTTTAATGAAAAAAGTGAAATAAACTAGCATTGAGATTCCTCAAGCAGACCATCTGCGCTCTCACTTTCTTAACCTCCAACCCTGCAAGTCTGTCTGAATGGTTCCCCCTAGACAGTCTCCCTCACATCTCCGCCATCTCTGAATCCTCCCTGTGTTAAGAGTTCTGGCACAGGGAAGATTCCTAACGCCTTCCTTTTGCCTCCTCTTGTAGCCAGATATGTTCTAGCATGGTAATGCTAGTAACGCAGCATTACCATGCACAGTGTCTGAAACACACTGGGCAATCAATAACTATTTATTAACTGATAAAAATATGTATCAGTCTCAACTTTAAGAACTACAAAGGGTTTTCACAGAGATTTCCAGGATTCGCAGATCATAGCTTTGTAGGAGATGATAAACAATTTTCAGAAAGACAAAATGAAGTAGAGATAATTTTCCACAGATCGTATGAATGCTTCAAGGCAGAGATGGAGACTAAGTGTTGCAGACTCCTGCCTGTACTGGATGGTGCTGTACCTAGTACAGTGTTTTTTAAACTATTCTCACCATGATCCGCGGTATAAAATGTGTTTTATATCACAATCCAATGCACACATACATATACGTAGATAACTTAAAAAGTTTCACAAAACAAAACTTATTTACCCTTACTACATAGAATACTCATTTTTATTTTCTATTTTATACCACTTTATTTTTTAATCATTATCACCCAATAAACTGATTTTAATATTGAATAGTGGGTTGTACAAAAAAATATTGCCAGCTTCTGCTTCTGACTAAGATGGAATATTAGGAAACGGATTTAACCTCCCAACCAAATCATCAACACACTGATCAAAACATATGAAACAACAATTTTCAAGACAGCGGACTTAGACAATGAAGGCTGTGACCCAAAGAGAAGGAACCCAGGCCGAGCCCAATTCCCTGTGTTGAGGAGATGTAGCTGAGAGCCGGCGAAAAAGAAGGAGGGCAGAGCACACGAGGACGAAGTAGCAGGAAAGAGAATAATGTACAGAGAGACAACTCTGGAGTTCCACAGAGGGCTCCTCTCAAGTATTCAGCAGATTACCGATTAGCACATATTCTATAATGTTCTAATTTTAGACGGACATACTATGTAATAGCTTTTACATTTTTAAAAAAGTTTGTGGAAACCATCACTTAAAAGAAAAAAGAGATAGCGGCCCACACTTTAAAAGCCTAAATGTCCACTAATAGTAGAATGACTCAATAAATTATGATATTTCCATTTTTTTAATAATATTATACACCTAATTAAAATAAGTTATAACCATATAACTTATTTTATATGGTTATATGGTTATATAACCATGGAGGCATGTCCATGGTATAATAAGTGAATGCAAGTTATATGACAATAGGTAGCCTGATCTTACAAAGAAAGCCAATATTTGTGAATATGTTTTGTTGGTGAATGCATATGGAGAAATGCAGAGACGAATATATACCAAATGTGTCATCGGTAACCTAAAGGGATCTGAGAGGTTGTTTACACAAAGAGGAGGACAGACCAGAAAACTTGTGAAATGTTTCTTTGGCACTAGTAACCTCCTTATTCATGACATGCCTTCTTTTTTCACCCTTTTCTCTTTTTGTTGCCTCTTATCCTCTCAGACGCAGTGTTATCCTGTTTCTGGAGACTCTCCCTTCGGGGGGAAGCACAAAATCTAAAGGCACGCTTACAATCTACATAATGTTCACCACTGGGTGCTTCACTTTCCCAAGAATATCTTTACATTAATGGAGGACACTGGAGAGAACACAGACTCCAAAGGAATCTCAGGTACCATGGCATCCATAAATGGGGCAGTATTAGAGAATGGAGGACCCTTGAAACAGGCAACAATGGAACCAGAGGCGGCTATTCATAATTAGCCCCTCATTTACTCTCTCTCAGCCCAACCTACTCTTTTGTTGCCCAGAAAGTTTCTGTCTCCTACCTCACACCCTCCAGCCTTGAGTTAAGGTCTCACTTTTCCTGCTTCTGCCCAGATGGTCTATGAACTACATGCTGCTCTGTCACTGTGAACTATGGCTACGCCCATGGCCTCATCTCACTTCCTTTCTTCCCTGTGTCCAAACCTTCCACTTTTAACTCTTAGTCATACACTTAGCACATACTAAGTCACCACAGACTTCTGGAGCTTTTATGAACACCTAAAAAGAAGCGCATATGGAGAGAATTCGACAGAGCCAGGAAATCAGAGTCACACATAACTAGGTGACCCTGAAATCTAGATTTGAACCATCTATCTGACAAGGTCTCATGGTAAACACTGGATTGTCTTCCTAATCTATGTCAATAGTCATATCAATACTCATACTTGCCCCTGTATCCTCTTTTTTTATCAAGAGCTATCTTATCACACCATCAAATCACTTTTTTTTACGAGGGATTTTACTTATTCCTCAATAAACAATTATGATATATCTAGACTTATTGGGGCAGTCAAGTGTTCTGGTTCCAAGTCAAGTGACAATTACAATTAATGAAAAGAACAGTGTTTATGGCCATGTTACCCTTAGAGTTAAAACCCTACAAGCATTCGATCATATCAGACTTCCACAGGTAATTAACTAAATGTTCTTCCAATAGGGGTAGCAACCCATTATCAAGTAAGTCAGTTTGGTGGGTTGTGATCAGGATATTTCCACTGAAATAGAATAGACTGTACCAGAATAGAAAACATCACACATGTAAAGGTAATAAGGTTTCATAAAACTTTTCACTGGATTGCATTGTAAATATATTTCTTACTATGATTCTCAATCAAGCAAGTTTGAGATGCACTAGCAGAAAACAATGTCTCAGTCATTTGCAGAAATCCCCTCTATAAAGGGATACAATGCCAAGTCAGCTTGCACACTTCCAGCAACCCTTCTAATCAAGACGTTAGCAATAAGCAAGCACTTTATAGATTATACTAAAGTTAGTCATATAATTATCAACTCTTTGAAGGCAGGAATTCTCTTATTTGTATCGTAACCTTGACATCTAACAGAGTATCTTACATGGAGTTCAATATATGTTGCTTGAATTAAAGTTAATCTCACTTTTGAACACCTTTAATTGCTAGTAAGTTTCGCTTTTATAATAAGCCCAAATCTGCCTCCCTAATAATTTTTATTCATTGCTCCTAGTTTTAACCTCTTAGCTGAAAAGGAAAAAATAATGAAATCCTTTCTCCATGTCACATTCCTTTCAATATTCAAATATAGTGCACATGTCCTTTCTAAACATTTCCAGATCCTTTATCCAATCTTGGCTACCTATTTCAGGAATTTCATCTTCAAGGTTGAGATTTTCGAGGTCCACGGTTTTAACCAATGGCATTTAAACCTATGCTGTCCAATATGGAAGGCAATAGCCTGTGTGGCTGAGTACTTAGAATGTGGCCAGTTCAAAACAAGATAATAAACACTTCGTGTAAAAACATAGTAAACAATAACAACAACAACAGAGAATATCTGAATAATTTTTATATTGATTTTGTGTTGAAATTATAATACTTCGTATTTATTAGGTTAAATAAAATATATCATTAAAATTAAATTCATCTATTTCTTTTTACTCTTTTTAGTGTGGAAAATTTTATTTACTTGTGTTTTAGAAAGTTATTAACATTTATTCTTCCTAAAAACTCTACTGGTGTTATTTTTTAATTAATGACTCATATCTCTGAGTCTTCTGCATAATCTTTTAAAATCTTGAATCTAAAGAAATGAATGCAATATTTTTTTTAATCCAACATTTTAACTGTTCCTCCTATATTTTTCACCTGCAGGTCTAATATGTATGCTTTTCATGCACCCATTTAAATCATTGATAAAAAATATTTAATATGAAAGGTTCAGACATCAACTAGAGACACTATCTATGCTGACATTTATTCCTGAACTAATTAATTCAAATTTGCATTGAATGTGGCTGTTTAACCAGCTAAGAATCCATCAAACTGAATTCCATAATATCTTTCTTGATCTTTGGCCTGAGTCACCTATGTACCACACACCCAATTACATAAAAACCAAGCTGATATTGCCCACTAGTGGTTTTGTTTGGGGACTTCTTTCAGGAGGTAGTAGTTTGGTGTGGTGTGGTGTAATGTGGTGTGGTGTGGTGTGGTGTGGTGTGGTGTGGTGTGGTGTGGTGTGGTGTGGTGTGGTGTGGTGTAGTGTGCATGGTGTGGTGTGGCGTGTGTGGTGCGGTTGGGTTGATTGGTTGGTTGGTTGGTTGGTTGATTTTTGCAGTTGTACTGGAACTCATCTCTCATGACAACTCTAGATCTATCTTCATTCTAACCTGATGTCAACCTAGCACTTATATGCTGGTTTTTTGACCTATAACTGCACTTCTTCCTTGGATTCCTTTTGATCCTTACACTCTATTTCTTTAATATTTAAATATCAGCTTCTCCTAATTAGTCTGTCTTGACTAACCTTTCAGCACTTGGGTTGTCCTGGATAGGAATTTTTCATAAACCTGGATAGGTTCATGAAACCAAGCCACAATTCGCCTGGCCAATATTACACCCACTCTTCTTTCCCCTAATGGGGAAAGATTGAACAAGATAGCACAAAAAGAGGAAGAGTAGAATAGGCAAGCGGGAGGTGGTCTGAGAAACAAAATGAACAGGGATTTAGATATATCCTGGAACCCATTTTCTCTCCTTTTCTGGAAAACTGAGACAATTTTTATTCTTTTTGTTTGGATACCATCTCTCCCTAAGTATTACCATTAGTTGTCCTTTGGTCACATAAGTAAGCCCTGTCATGACCTTTATCATCTTTATAACCATCTAAATATGTTACAATCTCTCTTACTTGGTCTCATTTAACTAAGATGTCAAATTCTTATTAACTACATTATGTCTACTATTTCAATGCAAAGATCCTTTTTCTTACCAAAGAAGGGCACAGAATAAGAGGTGAATAATATTGTGTTGCCTCTATGACCTGTTAATGTCTCACCATCTGCCCCAGCCCTGAGCTTGTCTCTTTTCTTCTTACTCTAATCCTAGTTCAAATAGTCCTTTTTTTATTGTTCTCTGTATTTTTTTTTTACAACTTTAATGCATTCTGTAATTCTGTCCTTCTGCCACTGTTCTCACAGATTTGTAATGCTCTATAGTATTCAAAACTTGTCTATCTACCCCACCTTCCATCTTGTTCCACAACAAAATTCACAGCCTAGTTACACAAAGTCTCGTTTCCTTCTCTTGGGGATTAGTCGTGGCTGTGTGGTCAGAATTTTATGTTGTAGAGCTTCCTTTCTCTCTCAAATCAATATTCTCTTTTAGAGCCAGCTAGTCAAAGGATCTTATCTGTTTTTCCTCAAAAAAGAAAACTTCTGTTTCCTGAAGTCTAGGATACTTAACAGCCTTCTCAGCATCCCATCTTTAGCCAGTAGAATCTCCAGTTCCAAAGCCAGGTCAATCTTATGGGTTTCCATGGCCCTATCATGAAAGTTCTTTCCTCTCCCACAAGTCCTAGGGACCCCTATTATAGTATACAAGTGACATTTCCCAGAGGCCAGGACAATGGTATCAGTGACAGAAATGGAAGCAACCCAAAACAAAAGAGGATCAAGGTGCAGAAACAGGCTGAACAAGAGTAACTTCTTTCTCACTGTTTCCTTTTGCTCAAATCAGAATCTTCACTGTGGCCAGTCCACTCTCAGCAATGCAGCAGCTTGTTTGAAGGGCATTTAGTGATTCCTGCCAAGACCTGCATCTGACAAGCCCTGAAGCTTTTCCAAGTATTTCCATGTGTCTACATCTCTTTCTATCCTTCCTCCTACTCTCTACTGGGGGACCCTAGCCCTTGGCTTTAGATGACCTTAGAACTGTTCTATCCTATGTCTGATGAATAGAAAGCCTTACAGTGACAAAATCTATATTATAATT
Organism: Pteropus alecto; assembly: GCF_000325575.1. Classification (NCBI taxonomy): domain Eukaryota; kingdom Metazoa; phylum Chordata; class Mammalia; order Chiroptera; family Pteropodidae; genus Pteropus; species Pteropus alecto. The sequence goes on from NW_006438906.1 coordinate 4,190,106, forward strand.
GTACATCTGAAGTCATCCCAGCAAAAAGAAAACAGAAACCCAATTATTTTGTAAGACAAAAATCTCTCTCTTCTTGAGAGTCTGTTTGTTGTTGTTGTTGTTTACCTATGTGGTTTTTCTTTCTTAAAGGACCTTTATGATCAGTTGATTGACCTCATGCCTTATAGTATAAAAATACCTCTTTTTTGTCCAGAAGACTTGGAGATTCTGCAAAGCCCTCTGCAAACACAGAAACTGCAGCTTTTGCCTTCCCCCTATTGCTCTTTAAAAGTTGAAAGAAGAAAGAAAGAAAGAAAGAAAGAAAGAGAAAGAAAGAAAGAAAGAAAGAAAGAAAGAAGAAAGAAAGAAAGAAAGAAAGAAAGAAAGAAAGAAAGAAAGAAAGAAAGAAAGAAAGAAAAAGAAAGAAAGAGAAAGAGAGAGAGAGAGAGAGAGAGAGACAGAGACAGAGACAGAGACAGAGACAGAGAGAGAGAGAGAAAGGAAAAATGTTTCAATAAACCTTCTCTACTACTAGAAGGCATAGGACAAGACTTCTTGGAGATTAAGAGAGAAAATCTTGGAGATGGGAGAAGACTTCTTCCTTCCATTTCCTCTTACTCTCACAAGTGAGCTAAGTAGAAGAGAAGAATCTTTCTCCAGAGGATAACTAAACTTCTAAACACAGATATAGCTAATTCTGGGTTTTCTATACTCCAGAATATTGCTAACCTTCAAAGAGTACTATCAGATCCTCAAAACACGATTCCCTAAAATCAATTCTTTTTAACTTAAACTTGACAAAATTTGCCACTCAGTATTTTTTAAATTGGGAGGGGACATCCTGAGAGCCATCCCAGTGGTCTTACAAACCCAAAGACTTATCAGTTACTGCCTTTGATTCTGAATCTCCAATGTCCTTTGAACTCTTTGTTCTCTAAATACTGAATACATCATAGTCAAAGCAGAATCACAAGATTATTTTAGGCCCTCAACTTGCCTGTCTGTGTCTGCAACTCTACATTTATTTAATGAATGGGGATAATGTTATCACACATCTTCCATCTCACAAGGCTCTTGGATGACTAATTAGATACTGCTTTTCAGTGCCTGAAACTTTAAGTCTGAAACTTTCTTCATGTGAAGGATATCGCCTCAAAAAATAGTTGTTTTAACTTTATTAAACTCATTTTATAAATAAAGTCATACAATAGAGATATAACATCACTTTAACAAGTATCAAAAGTGTCGAAGTAGCCCCTACTTTCCGGGAGAAGAAACAACAGCTTCTGAAAAACTGGCTCTGCCTACAAAAAAGACTATCCTGTAGCTGGCCATCATGAGACGTGGCAAAGTACAGAATAACCCTGCTTCATCCCAAAAGCTGCAGCCTGTCGGCTTCCTTTGCTTTGAGGGCTTTGGGGACCAGGTTACTGCCTGGGCTGCATTGAATGTCTTATTAGAGAATGCCAGAGAACTTCTTGTTATGTTAGGCTTTTAATTCTGGGATATGATTTTTTTGCAGGAAAGAGGGTGTTCCACGTAATTAGCTTTGTCCTTCTTTATGGATTTTACTGGAGAGAGGGACAGAGAGAGAGAGACAGACAGAGAAGTGGGGAGACTTTTACTCTTCTTCATAATATCTGCCTATGACTGGAACCCCTTCTAAACACTTTGTAGAGTTTGGCATAGCTCTTTGTATGAAGAAGAAATGTGTCCTTTTTTTTATTTTCATAAGAACACCAAGAAAAGGTCATCATCGCTTAGCCCAAGAACCCCTCCATCTGAGAACCAGGGCCTTTTGCCAGCCTCCTCCCCAGCACATATGGTCTCTACCTATTTATCCCCTGTACTTTCCTAGGGATTTTGCTCTAGAACAGAGCCAAAAGACACACATGAGACCTAAGCCTACACATATTTAACAGAGACTCAAGACTATGAATAGAGCCAAATTTTAAAACAATTCAAAACACAGCACACACACACACACACACACACACACACACACACACACACAAAACATCTATTTTTAATCTCTTTCCTTCCCTCATCATCCTTCTTGATTACTATTTATTTTTCAGTATTTCTCAGCAACACAAGCAAGTTTATTTCTGCTCTGTTTCCTATCACTTTTCTCCGGACAGCCATGGGGAATGAAGCAGCAGTTAGACTGCCATCTTGTGCTCAAGACACTTAATCATTTTTTCTTTTGAAATCAAAGGTGATTTGTGGGATTTGAGAAAAGAAGGCATTGGAGTCCAGATCTTCTTGAACCTAGGTTTTCCCAGAAACTTTATAAATTTTTCATCTTTCCCACCCTTTGGCATTGCTCTTTCTTGGCTTTCCCTCTCTAGGACCTCATGAGTCATCTTTTAGTTGAAAGCCTTTCTTTTTTTCTTTCAAATGACTCCAAGTGTGACAGAATAATTATAGTTCAGATGCCACTACCTATGCTTTTATGACTGGCTTCAGTGGCCCAACTTGGGAGAGTGGGCACTTAATAACTAAGGCACAACAGGTAGTTTAAAACCAAAAACCTAGTGGGTCTTCTCCACATCCTACCACCATCTCCACATTGGAAAATGATCACTCACAAATTGTGCACTCACACCAGGATGTTGACTTGCAATCCTGTGGGGTCACGATCCCACAGAACCTAAGAAAACCCAGATAGGCCACGCTCAGGTGACATTTTAGTGCCAATCAAAGTTGACAGTGGGCTTAAATCAATAACCTGGGAAAGACAAAGCAAATGAGAGAGGTGAGAGAAATGCAAGGAAAAGAAAGAACCAGAGGCCAAGAAGGGAAACCTAAGGAGGTCACAGATGCAAAGGTCTAAAGTGAATGAAGAGCACTCCATATAGTAAATAAGCACTGAATAACTAAAACAGTAATGCAAGGAAAACAATAATTAGGAGAAGTGACACTGACAAGGGCCCACAGTGTCAGGGAGTCAACAGGATTGTAGTGAACTACAAAGAGCATGTCCCATCCAAAGATACATCTCAACTCAAAGACACAGTTGTCAGGGAGGAATGTAGCTTTACTCTTACTGAATCTTCTGACTTTAAAACGAATCCACAAATCTCCATTTGCACATGAAATCTTCACATTTTTAAAGTTGGTGCAAAAAAAAATTTTTTAAGCACCATATGGGACGAATATGTTTTCAGGTCACATTTGGCTTGTGGCTGCTGGTTTAAGACCCTCCACTATGCCTTACCCAAAATTTTATTAACATGTGGTCACATAAATACATATGATAGTTATACCTCCAACTAATTCCCCTGTCTCTCCTTCAAGAAATTTTATGAAAACACAAGAGAATGTTATTTTGGTATGAGTAGCAGTCCTCATTTCTTTTTAAAAAAATATTCACATAATTGAATATCCATAAGCAAAAACAAAAACAAAAACAAAAATCACTTGACCTAAACCTCACAACTTATACAAAAAATTACTCAAAATGGATCATGGACCTAATGTAAAACATAAAATTGCAAAACTTTTAGAAAAAAAGCACGGGAGGAAATCTTTGAGACCTAGGGCTAAGTGAACAGTTCTTAGATTTGACATGAAAAGTATAATCCATAAGAAAAAAATGATAAATTGGATGTCATCAAAAGTAAAAATGTTTGTTCTGTGGAAAATCCTGCTAAGAGAATAAAAAGACAAATTATAGAATGAAAGAATATATTTGCCACATAGCCAATAAAGGGACTTACCTCTAGACTACACAAAGAACCCTCAAAACTCAACATGAAAAAAAGCACACAATCCAATCAGAAAATGGGCCAAGACAAGCATACGATAAGTTTTCAAAATCATGAACTATTAGGAAAATGCAAATTAAAACCACAATGAAGATATCATTACATATCTTTCTGAATTGCTAAAATTAAAAAATAAATAGTGATAACATCAAATGCTGGCAAGGATGTGAAGAAACTGGATCATTCATTCATTGCAGGTGGGAATATAAAATAGTACAGCTACCCTGGAAAATATTTTAGCGGTTTCTTCTAAAAATGCCATGTGACTTACCATATGACCCAACAATTATACTTTGGGTCACTTATTTCAGAGAAAGTAAAATCTATGTTTACATAAAGCTTATGCATGAATATTCATAGAATCTTTACTAATAATAGTCAAAAATTGGGACTAGCCCACATTTCTTCAGTGGATGAATAAACAAACTGTGGCATATCCATATCATAGAATATTACTTAGCAATAAAAAACAAAACAAAACAAAAATGATGAACTACGGATACACAAAACAACTTGGATAGACCTCAAGGGAATTATGCCAAGTGACCAAAAGTCAATCTCAAAAGGTCAAATACTATATAATTCCATTTATATTCTCAAAATAAAATTATAGAGCTGGAGAACAGATTTGTGGTTGCCAAGGGTTAGGAATTGGCGAGGGGGAGAATGTAAGAGTGTGGGTGCAGCGATAAAGGGTGAGCATGAAGGAGCCTGGTGGCAATTGTACGTTTCTGCATCTTGATTATGAATAGTAGTTACATAAATATACATGTGTGAAATAATTGCATACAACTACATACATACACCACACACATGCACACACACCACGAATGAGTACAGGTATACCTGGTGAAATCTTAATCAGCTCATAGATTGTACCCATGTCAGTGTCCTGGTTATGGTACTGCTCTATAGTTATATAAGATATCAACATTGGGACACTGGGGGAGGCTGGGTAAGGGGGTCCATAGAACCTCCCTGTACATTTCTTGGTAATTTATTCTGAGTCTAATTATTTCAAAATAAAAAGTTTTTTAAAATTCGCAAATTTAAGCAAATTAGCTATAATCAATAACATATCATTTATGCTAAACCTTGCAACAGAACACAACACAGTGTATATATCATTGCATCTGAATTAAAAACCGAGGCCCTTCTAAAATGAATTGCACTTAACCTTGTACAGTGACTTTCACAATTACTGACTAATCCAATGTCTTCAGAAGAAACTAAATCAAACATCCCAGGAACAAAAGGGCCTTTGTCATTCCCCTAAATCCCATCCGTTTAGGATTTTCCCTCATGCTGAGTGAACTGTGAATCACACCTGCCTTGAAGATTAGCTGATGAATAATGAATGTTCACAAAGATAGTGGTAAAGTGAGTGGCTCAATGCATTAGCTAAGACAGGACAACTGATCTAAGAGACAACCCTCGACCAACATAATAAATGTTTATTTCTCACTATGCAAAGTCCAAAGCAGATATTGTTAATCGGATGCCTCCTCCCATGATGACTCAGGGGTCCATGCTTCTTCATGCTATGTCTAGTCTACCTTCAATACAAAATTGCTCTAGCATCACGCAACTGCAGTGAGTGGGAAAGAGAGGGAATATACTGTATGGAACAGGATGATTTCAGGGTCAGTCTTCAAGCAGCATGCACCACTTACTCCAGCACTACTCACATGGCTCTACCTAGAAACAAGTAGACCAGGCAATGCAGTTTAACTGCCCAGGAGAGGAAATAGTTTGCTGGGCGTATAGCAAGTCTCTGCCACACCAATCCATCTAGAGGAACTTTTCCTGAAAGCAGAATTTAGCTGTTAAATGACTGGAGGGGAGATGGGATAGGTAACATGAGACCGAAGTAAATGAAGTGTGGAACACAAAAGCTTCTATGTAGAAACTCTATTTTCAGGAACTACCAGAAAACCATAACTTGTTGGCTTTCAGAAGGATTCCGAAATTTCTATGATTGGAAATTGCTCTTACAGCCACTAGGGTGTTATCCCATGTTTTGCCAGTTATTTTTCTTGTTACTTACACTGATATTGTCCTGACAACTATTCACTGCATATAATAGTTATGCACTGTAAATTATTCAGACCTCAATTCTCTCCTTCTATTCCTTAAAGGTAAAATAAATCACTAAACAATCCACAAGAAGAAGACAACTATCCCACTAAATTCCCCCCTTATAAGAAGCTAGAGCTGACTTAAAGCATAGACCAACCATAGCTTTCAGAAAACTTTCTAGTCACCTTTCCTTGCAGCACAGGAAATAGCCAGAACTTGGGATAAAGAAATTCTTTATCCCAATCATCTGTAAAACCAAATCTTGGGAATTTCTATATAAAAATGTAAATAGAATTTTCTAATTTCTCAACTTGGTTCTCAACGATTATAAGAATTATGCCTTTTTTTGTTGTTTTTGTTTGTTCTTGTGTGTGTGTGTGTTCTTGGCAGACTGACCTCACCAGTGCACTATACACTAAAAAAAGAAAAAGAAAAAAGAAAACTCACCAACATTATTTTGTAAAATCACTTATCAAAGAGTTAATTAAAATGGGTTTTACAAACATGTGATGAGGTTATAAATTGTGGTCAGCAGACTTTTCCTATAAAAGGCCAAATGATAAATACTTGAGTCCTTGCAGGCCATATGGTTTCTGTAGCACTATTTGACTCTGTTATTATAGCATGAAAATAGCCATAGACAATGCATAAATGAATGAACATGGCTTTAATAAAGTTTATTTGCAAAAGTGAGAGATGGGCAGGATTGGGTGGGCAGGATTGCTGACCCCTGCGATAGATTGTCCCTTATAAAAAGATACAGTTCTCTGCAGCTGCTTAAGTTTTCCTTTGAATAAAAATGTCTTTTCATGATCAAAAAACTAATGATAATGAAAATTACCCTATGACAACTTCTTTGTTTGAGACACACACAGAGACAAAATATGATCTTTAGTTACTTCTGTAAAGTATATCACAGTTTATGCATTGCCAGGAGGACTGATATTGTAATCGGCTCACTCAATCTCCATTCTCATGCCCTTCAGTATATCTTCCTATACCGTAGATGACAGCTACTAAACTATATTGATTGGACTCCCTTGCAGCTAGGGTTACAGAAGTGATTCTGCTGCTTCTAGACTGCAGCAAAAGTGACAGCTCCCTTGGAAGACTAGATCTGCAGGTGAGTTGGGGAATCCTTCCAGTGAGTTCAGGCTACAGCCTATTCCCTGTAACTAATAACTATGACTAATACTAGGTGTGACCATATTAGGAAGTTAATAGCAAACATCTTTAAAAGTTTATTTATATATATATTTATATATAATACTATTTATAGTTACATACATGTAAATATATGCAAGCATATTTTAATATACAAATTTAAATATTAAAATATAGTTATATATTAAAATAATTTATTTAAATATATAAATAAATATAAGTATATATGTGCGTGTATGTATATCTATATAGTGCTTTTTCACCACATGTAATGTGATAGGAACTTTAACAACAATAAATCTCTCCAAGATCTAAAGAAACCAAACAATGCACTTTGATAATGTAGCTAAATTAAAACAATTTATAACTTTCTGAGATTATTTTTAAGTTGTATATAATTTGACAGGTGCTTCTTGAAAAGGAATCTCTTCAAAACAAAAATATCAGAAACAACAAAACACCAGCAATAAAATATCAGAAAAAAATAATGGTTTTCTCATTGTGATCTCATCCCTTTTTTTTATACTGTTTCCATCACAGATAATAAAATGATTGATGAAGAATCTGATGGAGAGGTAAAAATATTTAAGCAGCTGGGTGTTGTTGGGAGTGAAGCTGAATTTCTCAGTCTGATTGGTCCAGGGATACATTAGGAAGATGTTTAAGACTAAAGGAATAGAGACCATATCATGCAGAGCAAGAGTTTTTGACTTTCCAATCTCATCAAAGTGGTTCCAAAAACATAACAAGGCGATTTTATTCAGCTGGCCAATATAACATTTACCAAAAGGAGGAAATTCTACCTACTTATTTAATTTATCCTCTTATTATGTTTATTAATTTATTTTAATTTAATTTATCCTATCATTATTATTAATTAATCCTCTTATTAATATAGTTAAATGAGTGTAATGTTATACCTGGCTCCACCTTTGATGACCTTGTGCAGAGGGTTCTGGTATGTTCTTGGTGAGAACATACCAGAACCCTCTGTTTTCCTCTATCCATTCTCCCCTTTGTGCCTGTGCTCATTTTAGGCAAGGGAACATGGTTCTATGGCATGGGTGGTCTTTGCTTTTCTTTCTTTAATTAACCCAAAGCTTCACAGCCCAAAATATCTACTCCCAATGTATCAGCCTCATCACCTCCATTAACTCCTCCTAATAGTCCATTTCCTGTTTTCAGTAATTCCCGACAAAATGGCAGGAAAATTATTCCAGTGAATGTTAAAATGCTCACATTAAAATTTTCTGGTTTACAAAATGTTAAAAATTGTAAGGGCATAAATGCCAAAGAAACATGGGAAATAATAAGATGAGATCCTCTCTTAAGCCAAGATACATATAATAAACAATGCTTATGGAACATTTACAAGGAGCCATTCATCATCTCATTTAATCTTGACCCCAACTTAAAATAGACTATTATTATCCTTGTTTTACAGATGAAGAAACTGAAGCTCAGAAATACTATCTTGAAAAAGTTGCACATCTGGAAAGGGGTAGAGCCAGGACTCAGTCCCAGGTCTACCTGACTTGTCACTGCTCCTAAATACCACGTCAGGGGCTCCTAAATACCAGCCAATAGCTGAGGCTGGCTGGTGACATCTTTGCAGTTAGCAGTGCCAAAGCAAAATATATTCAAAATTTTGAAATTATGAGATTGTACCCTTACTACATCTTTCGAGTTTAAAACACCCCTCTTTTTATGAATTGTGCTTAATGTTAGCTATCCCCTCTCACTGTGCAGTCCACTGTGGTTCAGGTAGTTCTAATAGGTAGCTCTCCTCCAAGCAGTGACTCAGGAATGCAGGTAACTACTATTGTGTGGATCCACCATCTTAAAGTTCTTCACTTTAACCTGGGCATGAGGCATGGGAGAAAGAGTAGAGAAGGCATTCTGGCTCTTAATTGTCTTGGTCTGGACCTGAATCAAGTCACTTCTGCTTATCTCCCATTGGCCATATCACAATCAAATAGCTCCACCAAACTAGAGGGAGATTGGGAAATAGTCTTGTGTGGCTGGAAAAACAGAGGAGAATTGAACATTGGCAAACACTAGCAATTGCTACAGGAAATGGGAATAGTAAAAAGTACATAGCTGGTATCCTTGCTCTTACTTAGCAAAATCAACAGTTGGTAACTCCGGGTTGAAATCCTAAAATATTGTTATTATTCTTTTATATTATTGGTAAATAAATCTAAATCTCTCTACTGTAACCCAATCTATATGGTAAATAGTAGAAAAAAAGATTAATTTATTTTTAAAATAACTAGACTGTGACAGATCAGGGGGCAAGTAATTTGACTGAAATTTAGCAGGAAAAATAAACCTTATTTTATACCTACAAATGAGTTTTGTAGGAATAAAACTAAAAGGACAGACTGTTATTAATTTCTACTAATACTTGTTAACACTTGTTTTTCATCACACCTTCTGTACAGATTTTCCTAGCATATCACAGACTCCACATAAAGAATAGTGGTTCAAATATTAATAGATTATTACCATTAATAAGTAAATATATAAATCTCCTCTGTTTATAATAAAATACATCTATTAGGACTCTCAATTCAAAACTCAAAAATATATTTTTAAAACCTATGTATTCAACTTACACAATTAAAAGAACTGATGCAATAATTTTCTTAGAAGAGGTAATTCTGTGTCCTTTTTAAAAATAACCTATATAAATTGTATAGTTGCCATACTAATTCAAAGTGGTTGGAAGGGGAGACAATAAAATGCCCGTAATCTAAAAGCAAAACAAAATAAACAAAAATTCAAATACCTAAAATTGCAATGGCATTTCAAAACCATTGTTCTGAAGAGCAAATCTCGGCTTTTGGACTGACCACTAATTTTTTTTTTTTATTATTTTCACGATGATTTCTAAAGTGAACTATGAAATATTTGATGTGACTGATTAAATTCAGAACAAAAGTAGGCCAAGATGTAAATTATTGAATATTTTAAATAAACTTTGAGATAGAATGTTTGTTAAACTCAGAAACTCTCAGGACTGAACACTTTGACAGTAATCTGCAAATATACTAAACCCACCTGGTTTCAATTCTCTCATTCATTTGAATCAACACAATAGTTTGAGACGATGTCATTTGTACCCAAAGTGATTTTTAAACAATTGTATTTAAGGCTTGATTTGTTAAAATTCGGCAACCTTTACACATTAGTGAAGTTAAATCACTATTGAAAAGTTCATGCAAGCTTCTAACGAAATTAATTTTAAATAGATCTACACCTGGAAGAAAACTCTAATTCCTAGTTTACATATAGAGATTTTTTAATAGCAAATCAAAAACCCAATAAATAAAGAGCCCATCTGAAACTCTTTTCACTTATTCAGGTCCTTATTAATTCTACTTTGATGCTCCACAAATTCTATATAATAGGACCTTTTTGATAAAGCACTAATAAGAGTCCTTAAATTTCAGATTTCAATTTCCCAAGAAGCTATCTGGAACATGAGTCTCTCATAAGCACCTCAAATAAAAATCTACTCTCTGCCCAATTGTATCTCTATTCACTCAAACCACCCAATCTCAAAAGTGTTAAGTATTTTGACGTTTTTTTCCTTTCCTCTTACCACATCTAAATAGTTGCCAATCCCTATTGACTGTTTCTTGAAATAGCTCTTGAATTTGCTCCTTCCTTTCAGAGCCACTCTGAGTACTTTAGTTCAAGCATTTATTACTTGGAGCCTAATATTAACAAAAGAACTTCCTGGTTTGTCTATCTCCTCCTTCCTATCTATCTACTGACTCAGTTCTTATCCATCATGCATCTAAAATATTTCTTAGCTTACCTTTTCCATTCCCAAACTCAACCTGGCCTCAAGGTTCTCCACAATCCATTGCTAACATCCTTCTAGAATATCTTCCACTTTTCCTCTGTGCACAGCCTCACCTACATTCCAGCCAAAGTACACTTCTTATTTCCCAAACACAGCTCCAAGGTCCTTCCTCCCCAGCTTTGTGTATGCCAATCCTGTCCATTTGGAGTACTCTTTCTTCTCCTATCAGTTATGAAACTTGGATTCTTAGAGTTCAGCTCAGTGATGTTTCTGCATTAGGAACCTTACAATGTTCCAATGGAAGTTATTTCCCTTAGCTACTATCATTCCTTGTTTGTTGCACTTAATATATTCTCTACTAGGTTTTAAATCTTCAATTCCTATTCATGTTTTTTATCCTCCACAGCTCTTTTCATGGTATGTAAGAATTATCTTGCTTGCTGAGCAAATGCCCACTTAGCCTTCAAGTCCTGCCTCAAACGTCACCTCCTCAGCAAAGCCTTTCTTGACTCTCCAAGGAGTTATTTTATGCATTGTTTTCACGCCTCACTTTTCAGTCTGATTCCCAATATTAACATTTTTTTGCTGACACAGTGTTTACCTTATAGGAATGTAAGGACAACCATGTCTTAGCCTTTTTTTTTTTTATCTTTATGTAATTTAAGTCCACTATAGGGCTTGTGTGTAATACCCAGGAGCTGTAGTAAGTTCAGCTGTATTAAGATAGATTTCTGCAAGATGGCCCCATTAACCTGATTTTACTCCCAATAAATAGTCAGATAGGGTCTATCTAGAATTATTAATCATAATAAAAAGTGGCAACAACTAGAATACTCAAATTTGAGAACAATTAAAGAGACTATGCCATGTCTATATGATACATTGTTATGCAGCCATTTAAAATTATGTTTCTGAAAGTCTAAAATAACGCAGAAAATTCTAATGCTGTACCGTTTGGTTGACAAATCTTTACTTTTAATGCAAAGGTTAAAATGTAGACTACGAATACATGTATTATAACTAAAATTATGTCAAACAAACATAAGAACTATTCCCATGGAAAAAAAAATAAAATACCCCAAAATATAAATGTGTATAAGTAGTAGAAAGGTGATCTTCTCCGCCTTCTACTCTCTTTTTACCATTTCTTCTGAAATGAACATGTATTTCTTTTATAATCTAAAAAGCACAATATATTCTTAAAGACTTTATGAACTGTCATCCCTACTTCAGTTTTTAGTTTCAATTTTCATACTTTAGGTTTTGATTCAGGTTAAATGTTTGTATTTCAGTTTGGGGTATAAAAGTTTTTCCTATATTATTTCCTCTACCTCTTCCCTCGGGTTAATATCAAAGTTGTCTGAACTTCACATCTGCCAGCTGATTTAGCTTTGTTCAAAATGAAATAACAGCTGCTCTCTCAGAGAAAGAACCTTCCTTAAATAGTGAGAAATGGGTCCAGCAAACTCTGCTATTAGTATCCTCCCACCTCCAGAGGACCAGCCCAAGATTCACCAATAATGTAGACATTACCACTTTTCACTTAAAGCAACAGTTCTTTGTTTTTAACATCTTTTGAACAACAACAACAAAAAATCTCAGTTTCTTCTCCTTTCTCTCTCTTGTTATTCTGTCTCAATTTCTTCTTCCTCTTACTCTCTTTTCAAAACTAAACTGCAAAGTATTTAGAGTTTTTTCAGAGTTAGGCATGAAGTATAAAGGGCCACTCCCGGTTTTTCAGACTAAGGTGAAAGTCTTCACTAAGTTCCAAATTTTTCTTCTGGGTATATTTCTTATGGAAATGCAGATCAAACCAGTCACAAGGCATTTTATTCTCTGGGGTTCACATTATAGTAATTAAATTCTATGATTATAAAATTATTTTTCTTAAGGCAATGAATATTTTTGTTTCTTCCTATTTGTGATATTTTCTTCTTATTATTATTTTCTTCTTCTTCTTCTTCTTATTATTATTATTATCATCTGTTAATTGTTTTTGGTTGTGTCACATGCTGCTATTCAAGTACAAAAATGATGACACAGACTTACTGCTGGAATTATTTTTCTAATATTGTCAATCTCTCAGACTTGTGGTTATGACATGCCTTCTTTTCTATCTTCTCTTCTTTATCAAAAATGAGACCCTAGATATGAATTTTCAACTCTCTAATTATTTGACCAGTGAACCAACATATTGACAATAAGTCAATGAAATCCACAAGAATTAATTTTTTTTAAGTGGGCTAGGTTGTGAGTTGATAGGCTAACCGTGAGAAGGAAAAAGATTTTATTGCATGGGTCGTGGTCAGACACTACAAATCTACTTATCTTTGAACCAAGTAAACATTGCCACGAAGATATCCTTACTCTTAAACATTTTCCTGAAAAGTTTGTTAAAATTATTAAAGAAGAATGCTGTTTATTTTTCCCATCCCCCGCTGCTCTCCCCTTTGGTAACCATCAGAAGGTTGCTGTTTAAAATAGGTGTTTATCTCCTAGAATATGGAGAGCAAGAGATCAATGAGGATGAGGAGATGTTGTCATGGAAACAGCCCTTACCTAACATTTGCCTTTCAAGGACTTTTGAGGCTTTCATGTACATTGAATTTTTAATGATTTTCTAGATAAGTGACCCTATTTTATGAACACCGTTCATAATTGGAGCAAAAAAGAGTGCTGTGTAGACTTTGAATTTCAATAATTGTAATTAAGACTCTCAGTAATTTTCTTTGTAATAGAATTTTTGCCCCAAGACTACTTAGGGATAGAAATAAAAGGCAAATCTTTGAAAAAGATTATTTATTGCCCCCTACCTCTATTTGCCCAGAGAACAATAGCAAAGAAAGATAGAGAGAGGTGTGGAAACAATACTGGATTTTGTGGCAGGTCCAAGGGATTTCTCAGGACACATGAGCAGGCAGAACAAAGGGTTGCTAGGTGTAAGTCATCCATTTATATTCCAAGGTGAAGCTGCTCCATTTGGAGGCAGCTAATTCAAGTGTCTCTCCATTCAATGGGAAGAGTCTAACAGATGAAGGACTAATGGATGCTAATGCATTGGTCCTGGTGACAAGCCTTACCTCTGTTGGGTCTGCCTTGTTCCCATCTGCAATGAGGCCCCCAAGCCCATTCCTTGTGTATCCTCTAGGCCTCCTAGCTTGGTGGACAGTTCTTACCTAATATGACAGATATTTCTCTTCTCTAGACACGCTATATTCCCAACTAATGTTGAACATACTTAGTTCACTGAAGAGGCAGTCTACTGTGGTATTTACAAATGTAGACTCTGAAGCCAGACTCCTTGAGTTCAAATCCTGACTCTGCCACTTACTGAGTGACATGGGGAAGGTGATTTAACCACACTCTGTGCTTAGTTTTCTCATTTATAAAATGAGGAAAGTAATAGTAACTTCCTCAGAGGGCTGTTGTGAGAATAAAATGTGAATGAATTCGAAGTGTTTATATATTTAAAAAATGTTCGTTATTGATATTTTCCAATATCTTCTCTGAAATCATTTGGAGAAGTTCACAAAAGTAAATGTGTATATATCTATATATCCTGACTAATATAAATAACTTTATCCTTCATAACTTTCAGCTACAATAAGGCATATGTTAAACAATATTTTCAGCATTTAGCTGAACTAGAGGTGAGATGTTTAGAAAGCATTTTAGATTAAAAAACAAAAAGTAGTGTAGCCTAGGGAAAGTTAAAGATTTCACCCAAAACCATCTTTACCATAAATACCTAAGCCTGTATATGGAGAAGTGAAAAAGGCACAGTGGTAGAAGTATAAACGCTTAGTTCAGATGCCCATTCAAGAAAGTACTCACGCTTTGGCTTCCGGGAGACTAGTTGGTGGACAGCCTGAAGGTGTTAACTCTTACAAGGTTTGCCCCAACCTTCCTGCCCGATCACCCTCCTCTGGGACAGCCCTAAACAACTGTGCAAGGCAGTGGTACAAGGGCTCAGTACTAGGTCCCAACGTGGGACTTGTCTAATAGGCATCTACTGCTTCAGTGGACTGGCTGAGATTTTGTGATGTCTTCATTGGGGTCTGATGGCTTCCTCCACCCAATCCTGCTTCCTCCCTTTTTCTTTCACAGGTGTCACAGCTCGTAAACCTCCTACACTCCTAACTTTGTCCAGTGCCTACTTCACTAAGAACGAAAGTTGCGTAGCACCTTTGGTCCAAACTTCATTAAACCAGTAATAAGAACCTCAAGCAATCTAACCCATGCAGAAAAATCTCCCCAAAGGAATTTTTCAGCATTTCATTTTTTAAACATTTAAAATTAGCTCTAATTAAGAAAGTAATTGTGTTCTTTATAAGAAATTCAAATATAACAGAAATTCATCCTGTGTAAAGCAAATATCTCCTGTAGTTTCAAACCTCTTAACCATCAGGGGCTTATTCCTTCAGGTTTTCTTCATATGCATATGCTAGTGTGTATAATTGTTGTTATTTTACAAAAGAGAATCAAACTGTATTCTTTTGCAATTTGCTTTAAAAATACATACTAGATAGTATCATTGATATCCATACATATAGAAATACCTCATTTGATTACCAGCTACATCAAATGCCGCTGTATGACTATTCCACAATTTATTTAAATATTTCACACAATGGGCATATGTGTTGTGTCCAACATAAGTGTTGTGTCCACTTTTTCATGATCATACCAGAGTTTTCACACTATTTAGTTTGAGTTTATATATTGAAATATTTGTGAAAGCATATATTTAAGTTTTGTTGTAATTTATTTTTATCATCTATTTTGGTATTTGGGGCAAAGGGGTACAAAATAGAATTTCAGAGACTAACCCCACATTTATAATCTTGGACTTTTAGGTAGTAAGGGTTTGTAAATGACTGCTAAGTGGGGTTTTTCCCATAGTCGTGAGGAGTTCCCACCCTTCCTCCATCCTCTTTCCTTCACCTGCCATGTGACTTTAAGCACAGGTTAGCTGAGGGCTGATGGACAGGAGCAGGTGCTAACTTGAAGGATGGACCGGGTCACTAGCCATGTAAATGTCTCCTTCCTTTTAGATCTCAAGGACTCGGTGCTTACAAAGGCCTCCTATGAATACATGACAGTATGTGCAGTAATAGTCTAGCTTCTATTATATGTTTGAACATACTACATAGCCTAACCTCTTTTTTCTAGAAAAGTAAGCTTTTCTTGCTTTTTAGAACTTCTGTTGTACAGAAATCTTCTTTTGTGAAACTTTAAAAAGAAAACAATGATAAATGGTAAGGACATTAAAGCTATAAGCCCAATCGATGTTCGCATCACTGCCTGTTGAGTTTGTTTGGTCAGTGGATCAAACAATTTTGCCAAGGAGAATTCACCCTGCCAGACATTCCCCTGGCCTTATAGACAGCTTAAGAGCTGCTGTGTAATTTCTGCCACTACTATTCTAGCAAAAATGTCTTTGTCTTACAAATGCCACGTGCTTGTTTGGTTAAAGGACACAGATAACCTCTAGGAGACAGCAGGACAGGTCTCTCAAGTGAGCATGGAGGGCTAAAAAAGCAAAACACATTATGCAAATACCAATAAATGGAGATCAGGAAGTCGACAGAATATACCCATCAGTGACACAGAGATAGTTTCATTTTCTTTAAACAGCTCTTTGAAACTAATGAGGAGCATTTAAAAATCTGCTGTAAAAAGAAAGAAAGGGAAGGAAGGAAGGAAGGAAGGAAGGAAGGAAGGAAGGAAGGAAGGATAAAAAGTAAATCGGTATTTTTTTTTCCAGTTTTTCTTTTCTACTTGAGCCAGGAAAACCAGTTACTGAGTCCCTAAACTTTTCAGTTTATATATCAGTGAAAGCCAGTAAAGGTATAGACAAGGTGAAAAATTTCACTTAAGGACTAGTTATGAGGCTTTAATGTGCTAAGACCGATCCAAGGAGCTTGCCAAAATGACAAACTTCTTGACCCATTTGCCAGAATTCTGATTCAGTACATCTAGGGTGCGGCCCAAGCATTTGCATTTTAATATCCCCAGGTGATTCTCATACAGGGGACAGGGAGACAGACCCATAACCTGAATTGACTGAACACTGACTTAAAACCTACAAAACTTCTTTTCCTATTCCTAGTCGGTTAGCGAGTTTCAATATAGCTTTGGGCCAAGTCACATTCATCGCGTCCCAATTTCAGGCTATAAAGTGGGGTTGGTCATATTTGCCACCTACCTCATTACCATCACATGTGGATTCATGAGATAATGCCTGTGAAGTACTTTAAATTCCTCAGTAGAAAGGTGCTATATTTCAAATATTATCAAGTATTTATTTCCAGTATTACACTGACACTTTGTTTTTTAGGGACCCACAAAAAATGGTACAATTGTTATGAAAATGTGTTAATGAAGACTACTACACTACAGATTCAGTCAAATTACATAAGTTGGACGCTGAAGGGGAATAAATTTCTGCCTCAATTTTGACTTAAAAACTCACTGAAATCATGGTCAATGTCACTTCTCAACTATAGACCACACTTTGACATTCCGTGGTATAGCATTCAGGGATCAACCAGAGAAACAGAACTAGTAGAAGAGGTATCTATATCCAAATTTATATTCACAATTACATATTTACATATTTGTACATACATTTATGTATACATGCATATTTGTAGATGTACATATAATTATATGTATATACAAATACACACATTAGCGTTTGAATACTATAACTAAGGGCTATAGTCTGGCCAAGTTGACGCATAAAATTAACCATTACACATAGCTTCATGGTATTTTTCAGTGATTGCCGATTGAATAATCGATTGAGATGAAAACAAAGATCTATCCAGAGAACTTAACAATCGCACTGGTGAAGTGAAAACTTACCTTCAGTTCATTCTTTTTATTACTGTGTAGCTTGATAGAACAAATAGAATAATAATTAGATTTTTCATGGCACTGAAAAGATCTTGTCCTGTTTTCTAGGTCGTAACATGGCCTTTCTTTATAAGGTCTTGATATTTTATATAAAAAGGCATAGAAGTCCTGAGCCTAGAGTAAACACCTATTTTTTGCCTACTTTGTTTTTTTTATTATAGTTGACATACAATATTATATTAGTTTCAGATGTACAACATAGTGATTTGACATTCATATTCCTTATTACGTGATTACCACGATAAGTCTAGTAATCATTTGTCACTGAACAAAGTTATTGTGATATTATTGATGGCCAAGAGACATGTGAAAAGGTACTTGACAACACTAATCATCAGGAAAATGCAAATCCAAACCGCAATGAGATATCTCCTCACATATCAGAATGGCTATTCTGTTGGCAAGGATGTAGAGAAAAGGGAACCCTGATACACTATGGTGGGAATGTTCCCAGGAGTGCAGCTCCTCAGGTGGCAGCCAAGGTCACTCGAGGCTAGACTGCTGAGCCAAGTGGGAACACTGCTCTCAAGGGGCATCATCACTCCTGTTGGTACCTTTTGATGGGCCCTTACTCTGCTTGAGGTTCAAAAGCAGGCAGGGCAACAAAATATAGAAAGGGCAACAACTGCTACATCTCAGATCAACCTCTGTTACATCTGGGTCTCCCCAAAGTGAGGTTAGAAAAGAGAGAAAGAGAAGGCAGAAAGGGAGGAAGGAAGAGGGAGGAAGGGAAAATAAACTTTTATTAAGTTCCTACTGGTGCCAGGTACCATGCCAAATACTTTTCACTAACTTATCTCATTGAACTCTCACCTCGTTCTACGAGGTTCTGTGAAACAGTTCTATGAAGTGCTTATTACCATCTTTGTTTTAATCGAAGAGCAAAGCAATCCCTAGAGATTATCTGACTTGCCCACGGCCGTATTATTTATATGTCAGTGGCAGAGCTAAAATTTGGACCTGCCTGATTCCAACAACTCTGTGTGTGTTCTTTTCTTTGAAAACATTCTTATAAAGAGCCCCACGACATAAAAAAAGGGTGGCACAGCTGCTCCTTCTCTCCTTCCCAGCTCCACAGAAGACCTTGTAGCTGTCCCTTGGAAATGTGAGACTTCAAGAGCACAGTTTGAAAAGCATAGACAGGTATGGTGGAAAAGCCTTTGGGCAGATTAGGACTCAGCTCAGACATGCACTTTTTCTGTGATGAGAAGGTGGTAGGGAAAATGGAATAAATAAACTAAAAAAATAATAATAATAAAATAAATAAACTAGCTCTTAATCCCTTGAAGTTCCAGTACCTACATAGAACCAGACACAGCATAAGTGCTTAATATATACTTGTTGAATGAATAAATAAGTGAATAACAACAAATGATTAATTTAACAAATTATAGTAAATAAAAATGGAAAAGTTTGGCTTCTTGGTTTTATTTCTCCTTGCAATAACAAATTCCCTCCAAATTCTGCATTGGATCATGTTCTTAAATGCTGGGGCATTAGTGATGAGTTGTTGGCAGACTGCCTGATAAGATATGGTAGACACATTATCCACCACTTGATCTCTGGTCTTGTATCAGAAGAAAGGTTGTGGAAGGCTTTTAGGATCACTGGGGAAATATGATGAGTAGGAGTGGAAGGAAATGTTGAATAAAAAGCAAGGTAAGGATGCACTTTCTTGCAATTCTACTGATGACATCTATTACTCTGTTTAAACAAAGTGATTGAATGTCATTCTAGTTTATACAACCTTGAAAAGTTGTTTTGGAATAGCAGCCTGTGAGAGCCAATACAAGAACTGGCCTAGAACTAGCATTTGTCAAATTCTTCACATGGAGTAGGTACTGGACAGTTATTTCTAGTGCTCTGCATCCACTTACACTTACCTCTATAAGGGTATGCATCCTGATTTTATATCCAGGGAGACATCCCTCCCCACTCTTAGCCCCTATGCTTCAGGTAATATTGACTCCACCCCTGACTTCAGCACATGACTTATGCCTGGCCAATGAGAGCAAGCAATTTTTCCCACCACAGTGATTGATTGGAGGAAGGAAACATGATTGTCCAAGCCAGTCAGAGCTAATCAAGGCGAATCCCCACTGATCCCAAAGGCCTTGCCTTCCCCTTGGATTTGAATCTGAGAAGTTACGCGGTTGGAGCCATCTTGCCCTCACGAAACCTGAGAATGAAGCCAATATAAAAAGAGGAAAATGAAACTGCAAAGTGGAAAAACAACAACGCAAACAAAACAAATCACTTCTTTTGACTCTGAAGCCAGCCTGAGGATTACCTTGCAGCTTTTCAGTTATAAAGAGCAAAGAATTCCCTCTTTTTTGCTTAAACCAATTTAAGTTGGGTTTTCAGTCACTGATAATTGAAAGAGTTCAAACTAATATGGGCATTTTATATTCTCCTCCTAGTTGGGTGTCCCTAACAACCCAGTAAAAAAAAAAAATATTACAATATTAAAATAAAAAATCCAAGGTTGGAATAGTTAATTTACTTGTCCAAAACCACACAGTGTGTCAACCCTAATTTTAAAGAATGAAGATAATTCTTACTATCTGTGACTGTTTAAAATCATGCACAAGAGCCTGTCATAACTATTAACAGAATAATCTGTTGGGAATCTGAAGATGGATAACTTGACACTTAAATTTCTTCAACATCGTGTGTGTGTTTTCATTCAATGTCAAGATATGGTCTGCATAATTGGTAAGAGCTTGGACTCTGAAGATAGACTTCCTGGTTCAAATCCCAGCTCTGCCAATCTAACTGTGTGACCTTAAACAAACTAATCTCTCTACCTCAGTTTCCTTATTTGAAAATTAGAATGAGGATAATGATAGCATTTGCCTTGTGGGATTGTTGATTTTGGTGCACTAACATATGAGCAGTGCTTAGAAAGTATCCAGCATATAGTCAGTGCTTCTTTTGCTATAGATATAATTATATGTGATGTTCCCTATATTTCCCAAATTATAAAAATTTGTATTATTTTATGTATTTGTTTATGCTGCTTATGTTGCCCTAAAAGACATAATAAAGCACAGACTTGCCAATCATTTCTCCCCAAGCATAGTCCTTCAATAAAATCCTCACACACCAAATAACACAAGGCCAGAGGAGTAAAAAGTTGCCAAGTTAGGAAAGACTCAGGGTGTATTGTCATTATTCAAAATTTAGAAACATTTTTGCAAGTGCAGCATCAGCTTCTAAGCCAGAGTTTTTTTCAAGGCCAAGTCACAAGAGATACCGTCACCTTCATGAGGAGGAAGCGGCTACCTCTTGGCCCAAAGGGGTAGCGATAAGATCCCTTACCATCAGCACAAGTAATTGCAAATCCTTCAGTGTAATGCCATCTCACTGCATTTTGCAATTCTCCTATTCCTAACATGTTAATGGAGTTTAATTCCATTCACTCTTGGAAGTTTCCTTAGTTTCTATCTTAGATGCACTTAGCACAGCTGACTGGTCAAGTGGGGAGACCTGACTGTTTTCAAAAAGCAAAGTGGACTTTGCCCTAGAGCATCCATCTTGCCCTGACCACCCTCATTATCTTCACCCTCTGTGGTCTCTTACTCTGGAGAAAAGGACTCCTGTTTCAGAGCTGGGGTTTTGAACTAAGAGAATCAGGCTCGTCAGCATCACCTAGATTCTTCTAGTAATATTCAGTAATGCAAGGGATATGCCCCACCAAATTCTTATCTTACACAACATAGAATGGAACAAGCAAAAACTCAGCATTCTCTGATTGAAATAGCAAAGGTACCTGGCAAGAGGCAGATGGTGAGAGGCAGAAGTCCCACAGAAAAGCGGCAAAGGTCTTTCTCTCTTTGTCCGTCGCATTGGGAAGGAGTCAGCTAGGCAAAGACTTGTGGAAAAGTGTCCAAATAGAGTAAGCGCTCTCACCATTATTCAGTCAGGATTTTTTTTTTTTGGTCTGGTCAGCTAGCGGCAAAATGATTAAATCATTAAGTAGGCTTTGTTTGTCTCCCGCTCACACTGTGTAAAGTCCATTGGGAGTCACTGGATATAGCATGGATCAACTACACTTAGGTTTAGTTGCAAGTGGTGCAAAACCCATATTAACAATAGCTTCAATTAGCTAGCCATTATTCTTATCTAAATCAAAGCAGTGCAGGACTACCTTGCTCTACATGAGGACCAGGATCTAAGCTCACTCTTTTTGCTCCATCTCGATCCACCCCATGGTCCCACATATTTGCTGAATCTCCTTTCGTTATTTAAATCTCAGTCAACAGGAAAGAGATGAGTGAAGAAGGGACAAAAATTGCATGTCGGCATTTTTACAAAAATTACCTGGAGCCTGTCCATGTCCTCTACCTAATCTTTAGTTGCGAGATACTGTAATGACTATCTGGTCCAATAGACCCTATACACAAACACAGACGTAATAATAGTCTAGATCCTGATCTCCAGCACAGGCAGAGAGGGTAAGTATCATCTTTTACTGAGAGTGTTGCCTTAGCCAAACTTCCTCTTTATGGTGCCAGACGTCTCACACAGAGAGACTGCCAACTTCTCTAGAGCCTGTATTACTGTATTAAGATTAGCATTTTCTGTTTCTCTCTCTCTTTAATAGACTGTCTTGCACCTCAAAATTGATTTTGGATCATTAAAGAAACCTAATCTGAATATTTTTTAAAGACTATTACCCTATCATTCTAAAATTAATATTAATATTTTTAATATTACTATCATCGTATTCTTAAAATAGAACCCTTATCATCTAGAAACCAAAATAGGAATCCAAGCCATTTAGACCACAAATACTAAATATTTGATAGTGACCTAAGCATTTAGACATATCTGCCATAGAAAATGTAACTGCTTTGGTTCTCGATCCCCCTCCTGATTCTGCCAGCCTGCAATGGGATGAGGAGTCCAGTACTTTCTATCCCTCTATATCAGTCTTGAATAAAAAAATAAAGATCCCAACTGTGTGGTTGGGCCTGGTGGACAATCCAGTATGGAGTATGTGTTCAGCAGATGAGCACTGTTTGAAGTGTGGTACAACAATTAGGAGGACAGGCTTCATAGCAAGCAGCCTAGACTCAGAGTTCAGTTTTACCATTGACAGGGTGTGTGACCTGAGATGAATAATTGTCTGCCTTAGGTGAGTAGGATTCAACGTATGTGTCATATCAGCGTCTCACAGTGGTTTCTGAGATGAAATGACTCCATAGGTGTAAAATGCTTAGTAACTGGTACCCAATGGATAATGATGTGCTTAATAAGTGTTAACCATTATTATTAGTTTACACATTAGAGGTTGCCTCTGTTTGAAAAAGTGAGATAGCCAACATTTTGCCCTTTTAAGGATAATTAAAAGAATTCACTAAACAAATATTTATTGATAAATTACTATGGTTTATCTCAGCTAAGCACTTTCACCTATACAGGTAAAAAGAGAGAGAAGGAGGGAAGGAGAGAGGAAAAGAGGAAGAGGGGGAAGAAGGGAGACAAGTGGGCAAGCAGAGCATGTAGCAGATGGCATCTGAGCATGTACTTGGGGACCTGCGGTCATCACTGAGAACAAGGAGACAAGCCCCTCCCTGAATTTTTATGTGTTTCTGATACCCAAGGGAGGCTATTCTCTGCAACTAATGGCTGTGTGTGCATCCAGGCGGGGAGCAGGTGTTAATCTACATAGACTAGTTAATAGCCATTAATAGCACTTAAAAATCCAATAAACCGATAAGGATGTTCTAATCATTCACACCAGCACCAGAATTCTATGTGGGGCCCTTCTTATATGGTAGCACACATCAGCAGCAGCAGCGAGGCTGCCTGCCTTATAACCAATGACACAAACATTTTCTGTCCAACCCTATATGCTAGGCACTGCACCAGCACTGGAGATAAAAAGATTAATGAGATCTGGTCACCAGCCCCAGAAGCCTATGGTAAAGGAGGCAAAGCTGTCTGGAACTGACCACAATATAGTGTGATTACAACTATGTGAGGAAAATGAATTAAGTTCCATGTGAAATTGATTAATGGGCTGTTTTCTGCTTGAAATGGGACCTTTTTAACATCAAATACTGTTATCAACCACAAAGAGAATTCATGAAACAAAACAGCGGTGATGACACAAAACAAATGAGCACAACTAACTGCAAAAGAACATGTTTCCTAAAACTCAAAACAAAACAAAGCAGAAACATGTGAAACTTCAGGGAAAATGGCAAACTGAGGTGCAATAGGATTTACACCCTTTCCTCAGCCTGGCTCTGAACACAGAGTGGGTAAATTATAAACCGCTATAAACTGCTAAGCTGAATTCAAAATAAAGATCTGAATATCCTCAGGCATCAGGAAATAAAAGGAGAAATTAAAATATACAGAGTTAGATCCTAGAAAAGATGCCACAGCCACCCAAGTAAGGGGGCTAGGATATGAGAGAAGACTTAGGAGTTCCGAAGGGCTATTTGCTTTGAGAAGAGGGATCTAGGGGGTAAAATACTGTAATTGCCTACTAAGTGTCAGGAAAGTAGATCACTGCCCATGCCATTGGATGAAAAGAACTAAAAACTATATATCTGTGCCATGTGTGATTTAGAGATCCCAAGTATGCCCTTCCTTGCATGGTGCCATAATGCCAATCCCAGAAAAATGGTCCTAAGCAAGTAAAACCCATTGGACGCCAAAAAAAAAACCACTCTGTAGGAATGGTTCCATATTCCAGGAATCAGAGATTTCCGCAGGAGGAAAAATAGCCCCCACGGAAGTTGAGCTTACAGCCCAAAATGAAAAACCATAATAGAAAATTTCCCCTGTAATAGAGACCCAATATATGCAACAAAATAATAAATAGAATATCTGAAAAAGACCTTTTAAAAACCAACAAAACAATATAAAAAATATTGTACATAGCTGAATAAGCAAACGTATTTAGTATGACCTATTGTAGAAAGACCTTCACCCAAAGACCACTCTCCCACTGGTGGTTGAATTTCAACTTTCAGTAAATCATTCCTTTATACGAAACATTTTCTTCTTTCAGCTGTCCTCTTAAAACATGCAAATACTCCTGGGAGAATTAATACAAGTTAGCCTTTCTCAAATTTCAGTGTTTATTGGAGTAGTCTGTGGAGCTCTTACAAAGTGAGCTCTACCCAGTGAAATTCTGGTTTAAGTGGATTTATCATGGGACCCAGGTAATTGTATATTTAACTAGTGTCCCAAGTGATTTCCCTAGTGGCTCAAGGGGGCAGTACAGTGACAATGGGTTTGAACTGCTGACCAAGTAGTCTACTGTAGAAACTGTTTAAGAGGCTGGGAATCACCCTGGCTGGGAAACTTTAGTTAAGAATTCTGTATTTTGGATTAGAATAACTTTATTTATACGGAACTAAATTAGTCCATAGATAATCTTCTACATATACAACTTTAAGTCATATTGACTTTCTATCTTTTATTTAAGGTTAGATTTTAGTATAACGTTATGGCTGTCGGTAGTAGAAATGAAAAGAAAGGAGGAAGAGAGAAGGGGAGATTTACTAAGTCAAAAATTACTAACAAGAAAAAATTATTATCTCTATTACATCTGCCTCATATACAGCTGGAGGTGTCAGAAACATGAACTACTTTCCAAATATTCATGTGCTCTTCTGCATTTCCAAACCTGCTTGCAATGGGTGTGTCCGTGTGGCTAGTTTCGGCAGTGAGCAAAAGTAACATATGTCACTTACAGAACTAACCCTTAGGAGCTGTGTGCAACTCTGACACTCCACTCCTCTCCCCCAAGCATGAAGGTCAATTGCCCAAGAGGGTCACCTGACCCCATTCGGGCTCGCATGAGCCATAAACAAAGCTTCGTGGTGTTAAGCGGTTGAAGTTGGGGGCTATTTGTTCCCACAGCGTAGCCTAGCCTAATACACTAGTCTATGAGAAAGGGAGGTAGGTGAAATCTTGTTTTAAAAAATGGCCTCCCACACCAACCTAGTGGTTATAAATAATAGTTCTTGTCTTGCACCCTCTTTAGCTATTTATTTTCTATGACTGCTCCCAACATCTTTAAATTGCTAAAGATGCTACGGCCATGCTACCCTGAATGTGCCCGATCTCGTCTGATCCCAGAAGTTAAGCAGGTTCAGGCCTGGTTAGTAGTTGATTGGGAGACCACCTACAAAGACCAGGTGCTATAGGTGGTAAAAAAAAGATTCGATGAACTAAATAAATAAGAACACGTATGGTTCTTAGATTGAGTAACTAAACACTCAGAAATGCACACCGTTCTTAAATTGCTAAAGATGAATATAGATTCCAGTAAACTCTAGGATGCTACCTTTTCATTTTCTTTTCCTATTACTAATCCTTTAGGCAGTGTTCCATGAAGCGGTGTGTGTGTGTGTGTGTGTGTGTGTGTGTGTGTGTGTGTGTGTGTTTAAGATGTTATTTTTAGGAAGTAAAAGATCCCGATATTTCTGATCCATGCCTGGGAAGCATAATATAGGCACTTACTGGCAATGTGCACATTTTACTAACCTTTAGAGTTAGTTTCCTTTTGGTGTAAAGAGAATCACAAAACCAAGCAGATGTTCTGGCCCCTCTGCAGCTGCTTGATTTACAATGTGACACTACATTTATGAAATCAGCTGGGGGACCCCATGGCATCCTAAGGTTTCAGGAAGGGAAATTCATGGGTTTGAGTCAATCCAGGTTCCATGTTGTCAAGTGCTCTGTAGTGGGAAGTACTGTGAGGTTCCCAAAGGGCAGCCATGGAAGCTAGGGGAGGGCAAAGAAAGAACATAAAGCAATGTGCTCTCTTTGACAGGACCAATGAGAGTGTCAGGAGGAGGAGGACACATGGAGAGGAATCCCAAGAAGGAAGAGAAGAAACTCCATTTTTCAAACTGATAGTTTCCCCTAAATTTGCCTCACAACTCCCACCTCAGCATGGGGAGAATTCTGGAACCATTTCCACCACAGCGAGGGAACACCTGCCCTGGGGTTTGTGCAGAAGTCTGCACCATTCCTTCTGCATACTTCCTTATCCTGCTCACAATAAAAAATGGGGTCTCTGTGGGCTGAAAAGCGGTCTGGTTTGGAGATTAGTGAGCTAAAGAGAACCAAATAAAGTTTGACAACATCAGGGTTGAGAAGCCTATCCTGAGGCAACACACTTAGTAATTTGTAATAAAGTTTCACTGCAGGAACTTGCAAAGACACCATCTTAGCAATCTGTTGTTTTCTGCTTCTAGGTGGAGTGTATAATAATTGCATTTTTAAAAATCTCTTTTAATTTCTCTCTTGCTTTTAAAAAAATTACAGTGTCGTTGGTATGAAGTTTACCAGCCACCCCATGACAAAAAGAAAAAAAACTCCCGTGTCCCCTAGGCATTGCAACATTTGTTGAATACATGAATGAACGAATGGTCAAGAAGAGAAGGTAAGTGGAGGAACAAGCGGAAATGCAGTTTTAGACATGCTGGGTTTGAGAAGCCAATAGAAACCTTGTGTACTAGACTGACAGACTTGACTATTTAAAAGTTTTAAATTCTGTGTCACAAAAGAAAGACTACCAATACATTAGATGAAAGTATATACAATGTCCCAAATAAAAGAGATTATTATCCAAAATAAATATATTTCCTAAAACTTTATGAGGCCCATATCTCAATAGTTAAATAACGAAGGCAATTTACAGAATCACAAATGTTGGTAAACAGATAGTAAAATGTCAATAAAAAGATAGTGAATCTTTTAATAATAACAGAATGCCCATGAACAATCAGATATCAATTTTTTGCAAATCTGCTTGGCAAAAAATAAAAATATTCATGATTTCAAATGTTGAAGATGCTATAAAGAAACAAGCATTCTCATCCAATGAGGAAGAAGTATGCATTTTAAAGGTTTTTGTGTGAAGGGGGAAGCAATTTGGCAAGTTATCACAATTTTAAATGTATCTACACTTTCAGTAATTTCATTGCTACCAACCCTATCCTAGAGAAAACTACACAAGTGCCCCCAAAAGCATAAACTAAGATGTTTTTAGCTGCTTTGTTTGTCATAGTGAAAACTAGAAGAAATCCAACAATCTATCAGTAAAGAAGTGATTATGTATATTATGGTATACCCAAATAAAAATTTTTATACTGCTATTTAAAAAAGAATGTAGTAGATTTTTATATGCTCATATGGGAAGATCTCCAAATCAAAAAGCAAGTCAGTAGGTAACATATAAAACATGTGAGCCCACTAAATTACACAGAAAAGATACTAGAAAGCCATCCATCAAACTGTTAACATTGGCTTTCTTTGGGATGGGCGATGGTTACGGGAAAAGTGGAAGGGTTATTTCTAGATTTTACTTCAACTGTTTCTACATGTTCTTTACTACAAGAAATTTTAGGAGACAGGAAATTGATGGAGCACAGGCATTTCATTTTGTTGCTTAGAGAGGCAGAACAGTGCAAAATTTAAGATCATGGGCTCTACAATCATATTATCTAGTTTCAAATACTGTCTATCCTGCTCTAATTAATACTGTGTGAATTTTGGACAATGTTCTTAATTCCTTGGACCTCTGCATCCTCATCCTTAAAGTGGGATTGGTAGATTCCACATATAAGTGATATCATACAGCATTTGTCCTTCTGTATCTCACAAAACTGTTATCTCACGAAAACTGCATAATATCACTTATATGTGGCATTTTTAAAAAGCTGAACTCGTAAAAACAGAGAGTAAAATGGTGATTACTCTCTGTTTGGAGAGTAATAGGGGAGATGTTTAAGGGTACAAACTTACAACCAGTAGATAAATAAATTCTGGAGATCTAATGCACAACATAGTAATTATAGTCAACAATATGTATTACAAACTTCACATTTGCTGAGAGACTAGATCTTAATTGTTCCCACCACAGAAAAAGAAGTGATGAAATAATGTACGAGAGAGTCACCTAATGCTTCAGTGGTAATCATATTGCAACATATAAATGTATCAAGACATCACATTTGTACACCTTAAACTTATACAGTGTTATATGTCAATAATATCTCAATAAAAACAAATTTTGAAAATAAATAAATAAAGTGGACTAGTAGTGGTCTATATATATTAGTGTTATTACTAATAGTTTTGAGTGGCAGCAAGTTGTGTGATAGTTTCTTCTCTCCAATCACAATAATTAGTTTGGTAATAAATAATATTTACATAATAAAATATTATAAATTTTGATTGCCATTAATATTTAGAATGAACATATATATGCAATAATTAATCCTACCTATAAAACAGAAAACAAATGTTATTACCCTTGACCCTATAAAAGTAATGACTGTTAAAGTTATAAAGATAAAAAGTTATAAAGATATAAAGAAGAGTTTAAAAGAATAATTAATTTTTAAAAAATGGAAAAAGAGGACTTACACCAGTTAAATTCGGTTGATTTAGCTAAAGCATTTCATAATGGAAAATACTAGGTGTTATCTAAAGTTGGTAATTCAAAAACAGAGGTATATGCATTTTGTTTCGACCCTTATGGCCCTGTCCATAAGGGTAGAACCTCAAACTTCCATCTGAAAGTTTTAGTAGTCAGCTAAAGCATTTCATAATGGAAAATACTAGGTATTATCTAAAGTTGGTAATTCAAAAAACAGAGGTATATGCATTTTATTCAAAGTATGGAGCTGGACATCAGAAGCACTAAAAAATAAAAGGTTTAAAGAATTTTCTTCAAGGAGAAGCATCAGTCAGGCTTTTATTTTATAACTGGTATCTTCTTATACAATTTGAATTTTATACTATAATGCCTTGTTTTCATGACACTCAAAAAATAGGAGGCTCTTGCCATAGTCAAAGCAGGGTGTATGAGTGGTATGTGTGATTGTATTCAAATTCAATATACTGGAGAGTTATAACCCAAAAACCTGAGAGCAGTTGTTGTCACTAGGTAAGGAAGTAAGTGGCTGAGGGACAGGAGTAAAAAGCATACCTTTCACTGAATTCCTTTTATGTCTTTTAAATTTTGTGCAATGTGCATGTATCACCTACTACCCCACCACCATCACCGAAACAATAATTTTGAAAGCCTCTGCCTTTCCACATATGGCCCTGTCCATAAGGATAGAACCTCAAACTTCCATCTGAAAGTTTTAGTAGGGCTTGTACCACTTTCTCAAGTTCCCATGCCCAGACTCACTGTTCCCCCTCTGTCAATCCTACCTGAATCCTCATCCATGGCTATCTCCAGAATTCCAGAAAGAACAGGTGCACCACTTTATAGAGGGCTACACACTCGCATTTTGGACTATCTAGTTTTGCAAAATATTACCTAACGGTAAAAATAATTCACTCCCTTCTATGTTTTGGTCATTCAACAACTGTGATAGAGAATAATGCAAAGCAATGTGTGTGACTAGTGACAAGGTGAGAAAACCCAAATTCGTGGGCTGGTGACTGAACCACTTCTGGGGTCAGAGTTGCCTGGATGACTGTCCAGCTTTGTGGGACATGTCTATAGACAGGAAGACTGTGGTCACATGAAATTTAGAACATCTAATAACCCCCATAATTTCAAAGTAATGATGAGTATAAACAGTATTTCAAGAGAACTGCAACAACTATAACAATATATGAGAGTATCACTGATTTCCTCAGCTGGCAAAGTCACAAGGTCATCAATACTGCTATTACTAATGGAGTTTGTTGCCTACAGTCATAATTGAAAGGAATTCTGTATTTCAGTTAGAGATTAGTGAAAAGAAATATGTAATTGTTCCCATCCAATACCATGAACACCATGAATTTTATTTGTGGATTTGAGATGAAGACCCTGATCTAGACCTAAGTGTGTCCAGAATTATGAATTCTATTTAAGATGGACTAGTTGGTCTGCAGTCAAGCTTGAATTTCTAGACCCATTTTGGGTGCTGTTGCAGACAGAAGCCACATATCAGACTAGAGAGGATTCCATATTGACTCAAAGTCAAATATATTAAAATTCAAAGTAAGAAATCTAGACTTTTAAACAGATTGCCTGGGATATAGTTTATCTCACAGTTCTGAGCAATGAGAATTGTCCTCATTCACTTTTTCCCCCAGGCTGGTAAGAGCTGGTTAAAGAAATCACGAGTTAGAGTTATTTTGGGCTTTCGATGAAAACTTAACTCCTTTAGTTAAATGGCACGCTTTATGCTATGTACACAAGGATGCCAATTAATGCACCAGTATATATCAGTTTTAAAACATGGCCTCAAGTCCTTTGACATTCTTCCCACCCAGAGGTGGGGTTCTAGGTTCCCTCCTCTTGACTCAAGATTGGCTTGTGACTGTTTTGACCAATAGCGTACCATAGAAGTGCTGCTATGTGACTTCTGAGGCTAAGACATAAAACATTGTGGAACTTCTACCTTGTTTGCTAAAAATACTTGTTCTTAGAGTCCTGAGCTACCATGTAAGAAACCTGACTATCCCGAGGCTGCCATGCTGTGAAGAAGCCCAAACCACAGAAAAGACCATGTATAGCACCCAAGTCAACAACCCAAATAGCCCAGGTTTCACATATGTGAATGAAGAAACCTTTAGATGATTCCATTCTCCAGCCATTTGAGTTGACCTCCAGATGTTCAAGGCTTTCCAGCTGAGTCTCCAGAGCCAAGCCTTCCCTGCTATGCTTGCCCAAATTCCTGACCCACAGAATCCATGAGCATAATAAAACGATTGATGTTTTTTATGCCATGAGGCTTTGAAGTAGTCTGCTACACAATCAAAGATAACAAAAAATCAAGTCCAGAGTCTAACCAGGAGGAAGTTGGTAGAAAAGCTGCAGTGGTCAACATGCAGATATAAATGCAGCTGAGCACTTCTATCTAGGACCCTTCACGTTCATTAAATTATCGTTCTAAGGCAATGCATTAGCCACAGGCCACAGGTCAAAATTCCAACTGCCACAGCACTTAAGTAATGTGAATGAGATCAGCCAAGTGTAATAAAAATCTCATAATAAAATTTTACTACTAGAAAAACAGAGAAAAGGTAATTATAGCAGAGATGAACCAACTGTCCACTAAAATCCATGTTCTCATTTCCATAGTAAAGCTGTTGCTGGAAAGTGGTGACATGAGATATTTTTTCTAGCTCTCTTGAAGCTAAGTGGGACCATTAACTAGTTCTTGCCAATGGAATAGGAGCAGAAATGACATATATTATTCCTGAGCCAAGGCAATGAATAGGCTGGCCCTTCTACACCCTCTTTTCTCCATCCCCCACTTGCATGTATAGGACCCTAAGGCTGAGATGGCTGGGCCAAGAGATGGGAGGAACCCGAATCTCTGAATGATTGTGTGGAGGAAGGCTATCCACTCTCAGAGACACCCACATTAGACTGTTACATGGGTAACATGATATACTTCTATATATTAGATATTGAGTCACTGGAATGTCAGGGGCTTATTGTTACAGCATCTAAAATTACCCTAGCTGATACAGCAATGATAAACAGCAACTCATACTTGACCTCAATGTCAAGAGAATAAGAAGCAGAGGTAAAGACTATGGAGAATCTAAAAACATCAGTCCCAACTCAACTCCAGCTAATTTTTTTCATGTGGAAATGTGGAACTAGTTGCCAGATGTTTCTATTTATTTGAGAAAAGCTAGAAATCCATATCTTTACATGCAGTCTTCTCATTTTTAATGGTCTACTCCACACACATAACAAAAATTTCAGTGTGAAGCTAAACAAAACACACTTTCAAGCCAATTTTGCCAAATTACACCCTCTGGCCTCTACATCAAAATTGCTGGGATCCCTTTATAATTTTGGTGTTAAAGAAAAGGCTAACACCTATTAAAAATCAACCATGTTATATCAGACATTTATCTCATCTGTCACATCTTCATCAGAGTTACCATCGCAGAACAGCTCATCCTCTCTTCAAAATCTTTCCATTTCAACAGAAAAAAGTTCTTTTTAGCTCAACATTCAAGAACCTCCATGATCTGGCCATAACCTAATCTTCTGCAGTATCTTTTTACAGCTATATTAGACTCTGCCCTCCCATGTACATTCTAAACTCTGTGCTTTGCTCATGCTGCTCTATAGAACATGTCCACGTCATTATTCAAGTAACAGAAGAAAGAGTGAGAAACCAAACAAATTTGTTCTCAGAATCTGTGACACTTGTTGAGTGACCTTAACTAAGTCACCTAAAGCTCTCTGAGCCACCCACCATAGAGGTTGAAAATGCCAGAAATTCCCCACCACCCATCCAGCTAGTTTGGGGTCAGCAAACTCTTTCTGTAAAGGCCCAGATAGTAAATACTTTCAGCTTTGCAGAATATTTGGCCTTTGTACAGTGGTCTCTTCCACTGTAGAGTAAAAGCAGCAATAGTCATTACATAAACTATTGGGCGTGGGTGTATTCTAATAACACTTGATTTATGGATGCTCAAATTTGAATTGCATTTAACTGTCATGTCATGAAACATTATTTTGCTTTTGATTTTTTCTACTATTTAAAAATGTACAAGCCATTCTTAGCTTGTGGACTGAACAAAAACAGGTGGCTGGTCATATTTGACTCATGAGCTATAGTAGTTTGCCAACTTCTAAACTAGTTCATGGTTATGTGACCTAATCCTGGCCAATGGGAGCTGTGGGAAAGTTTTCTGGAGTGGCTTCCTGGAAACTGTCCTCCCCATTTAAAGAGACACTGGGAGAAAACACCTCTCTTCTTAAGGTAGACATTGTCTTATGCCATCTTGGGCCATGAGAGGCAAGCCTGACGACTTTGCCAGGATGTTGATAGGAGTGACAAATAAAAGGTCCTAGGTCTATGCTGATATCATTAAGCTGCCAAAGCAATCCCCACTTTATTTCATAATAAAATGGATTGTTTAGCAGAATGTTTTGCAGGGTGAGCATTAGGTCCAGTGTACCTTGGGCGTGAGCAGTAAGGAAATGTGTGGTTTGCACAGAATTTAAAAACAGTAATAAAACCAACTAAAGTCCATCTGCTTTTTATTATTATTATTTATCAGCAATTCTAAACCATGCCAGTGATAAAATACTCACCTTTGTCCAGGTCTACCACTTTCATCATTCCCCAATCTTGGTATCCAAATAATAGTTTATAAATTGCAGCCAAGAGCTTCCTAACTGATATACATGCCCCAGCACCCAGCAGTGTCTTGACTTTATAAACATTTTGCTGAAATGTTGAAGAATCCATGATCTATACACACACACACACACACACACACACACACACACACACACACACACACAGACACGGACACATATGAACCCATAAAATAATGAGTCATGTTATAATTGCATTCTACTGGCTTAAGAAAAGGAAGAGCATTCTTAAGTTTCTGCCACTTGATATTTCTTAAACTCACAGTAGAATCATGAAGGAGGCCTCTATCCTACTGTGACCTCACATTGCTTTACGATCTCTTCTCAAACCTGGCTGTGTTTGCCAGGACGTTCCTGGAAAAGGGTATGTTGGTTTGAAGTAAAAGAGAGAAGAATCAAAATAAATGTAAAACAACGCATTTGCATTAATTCAAAACAATGCACAATATCTCAAAGTAAGAAAATTAGCCCAACATAGAAAAATGTAGCCAAGGACCCAGGATTCAGAGCCATATGAAGTGATGATGCATGGGCTCTGGAAGTGGGCACAGCTCCTACACAGAGAGCCTCACTCTCTCTGGCTCTGCTCTGGGACCCCAAACCATTCAATCAGGACAATGACTTAGCATATCCTAGAGCTTTTTTTTTTTAAGTGCGTACAGAATTTAAATATCAAGCTTTAATTTTTACCAAACTCTTTTCTTAGCTGCATTTCACTATGCCATAAAATCACACACACATGCAGTCATGTATACGCAGTCATACACATGCACGTACATAAACACAAGAACACATACATTGACAAATACACATGTGTATACAGACATGCACACAAATGAACATGTATGGAAACACACAGCACACATAAACATATACACAGGCAAAGACACACTTGTATGCATAAGCAATGTACATACACACATACATGAACACAAAGACACATGCATGCATACACATGCACATAAAACAAATACACACATACTCATATCCCTCAGCACTTGGACATTAGGGCTTTTTTGGTTTCATGACATAGCAAAGATATTAATAGAGGCTCAAAACTCAGACCAAACTGGTTTGAAACCTGGTCCCAACTTTTTCTAGCTGTATGATCTTGAACAAATCAATTAACTTTTCTGAACCAACCTTAGTTCTGTAATATAAAATGAGAATAACAAAAGTCCTTCTCTGATAAAATTGTTGTAGGGATGCAACAGATGATGTTTTTTAATACTCGGCACAATCCTTGTCACTTATGTACTGAATAATGTTGTTATTATTAGTATCAGCATCATCATCATCATTTTCTACTCTCGATCACTTTTGGAAACCACATACAGTAATGAGGAGACTGACTTGAGATAGCTCGTGTGGTTACCTGGTTGTAAAGTGAAGAGAACCAAAAGGCTTGGTGTGATCCCACCTACCAGAAGCAGGGAAGGGCACATAGCTCATTGGTAGAAATTGGCTGCTGCCCCAAACACTGCCCTGATCTGCCTTGCCTCCTACCCGCTCAGACACAGCGCCAGCAGAGGTGCTGCTCTGTTTGGGCCTGGGGTCTGGAAGGCATGGCCACCTTCTGCAGCCCCATCTCCCTGCACATGAAATCTATTAATGATCATTTCCATGAACAGAATGAGCAAGTGTTACTTTGGAAAGTGGATGTTGCTTGTCCTTAAGGTTTAGGTTAATGCTAAGCTCAAAGTCTTTAGATTAATGCTAAGCTCAAAGTCCAGGCAAGAGGAAACTTGTTACCCTGAGGCCTGCCATTCTAGAGGAAGATTTAGACACCAACTGGAAAAGCATATTCAAGATTTAAGCAGGGTACACACCATGGAAAGGAATCAAGGGAATGAGAGAGGAAATGGTAAGAATCAAGACAGGCTGTGATGATGGGAAAGGGGAACAAAGACATTTTCATGGCAATGTCTTTTTTTATTAATAATTATTGGGGTGACATTGATTAATAAAATCAAATAAGTTTCAAGTGTACAACTCAACAATACATCATATGTATATTGCATTGTGTGTTCACCATCTGAAGTTAAATTTCCTTCCGTCACCAAATATTTGACCCCCTTTATCCCTAACTTCTTTCCCCTCCCCCCTTCCCTCTGATAACCACTAATCCACTGTCCGTGTCCATGAGTCTTTGTTTGTCATGTTTGTTTGCTACTGTCAGTTTTGTATGCCACATATGAGTGAAATCATGTGGTTCTCAACTTTTTCTGTCTTACTTATTTCACTTAGCATGATTATCTCAGTATCCATCCATGTTGTCTCAAATGGCTGGTTCATCTTTTCTTATTGAACAATATGATATATATATATATATTGCAATGTATGTTCACCATCCAAAGTTTGATTTCCTTTCATCACCAAATACCATGGCAATGTCTTAAAGCTAGCCTAAGATTTAACCAGAACCATCTACCTTCAAATGAGCACTCTCTCTCTGTCTCTGTCTCTCTCTATCTCACTCTCTGTCTCTCTGTCTCTCTTTGTCTCTCTCTGTCTCTCCGTCTGTCTCTGTCTCTCTCTCTTTCTCTGTCTCATCTCTCTCTCTCTCTCATCACTCTCTCTTCTCTCTCCCGCTAAGAGCATATTCAAAAAGTTGCTATATTTTCCTATTACTTCATGACCTAAAATTAAAAATAGGCTAAAAAATGGTTTATTATTAACTGAGCCAAAACATCTGCACTTTAAGCCGAAATCTACAATAAACAGTCTGATGCTATCTTTCCTGCAGGAGTGCTGTTTTGTCTAAAAGTAAAGAGACATACACCAAAAATAATAAATAAATAAAATAAACAACAAAATAAAATTCAGTGAGACAAACTCCAGAACAGATCTGCTCCATTTGGCCTCCCACAGGGCAATAAGGATTGTTGTCATTTGGAAATTGCCTTAATGCTTTCTATTTATCCAAAACTTGCTGGCTTTCTTGAAATTTATAATCATTTCATGTTTAACAAATATGGATAAAATGTCAAAACCCAAAAGCAAATTAGTTTTAAAGGGAGATAATGGATGTAGATTCTTGAGCCAGGGCACGGCTTCAGCTGGATCATCCCAGAAAAAGAAACAAGGAAGTTTGAGTGAAGACGAATCCATGAGAGAGGCTGGTTTTTGTGCTTAGGGAACAGTGAATGCCCGCAAACAAAGGCAGTGTAGGGATCATCTTTATTGATAGTTTTATGTTCTAAAAACATAAGCAAACATGCAATTTAGGGACCATCTATAAAAAACATGGTTGCATATACACATTTATATTTTCTCTTGTAGCTTTGCCCATATAAGCTCAATTTCATCTACCCCAGCAGCAAGATCAGTGTTTCCTCATGGCATCCACAAAGGCCTTGGGTGACTGCTACAACATTAAGAGCTAGAAATGCCTCCTTTTATCTGTAAGCAGTATGAAAAATTGTTCTACTTCTCACGTGGGAGAAACTTACCTGACCAGAACAGCCAAGATTGTTTTAGCTAGACTGGGCAACACTTAGCAAGCAGAACCCCTTGCAAAATGTTTTGCCATCAAAGACTTAGCTAGGACTTGGCAAGTCAACAGGTAATCCTGCTCTATCCAATGACAATCAGCTAAGGCCAACAACCAAAGTGCAAAAGAAAGAACATGTTGCTATGGACACCTAAAGTAGAAGAATTAAATATTTAGCTATAAAATTTTAATGGTAGTCTTGATATGATATAATGAGAATGACACTTCATTTCTGTGGTCTTCCTCACAAAACTCATAATTCTAAGCTAACTATGAGAAAAACATCAGACAAACCCAAGTTGAGGAACATTCTACAAGACACCTGACCACAACTCCTCAACGTTGTCAAGGTCATGAAAAATAAAGAAACTCTGAGAAATCGACACAGGCCAGAGGAGCCTAAGGAGACATGATAACTAAATATAATGTGGTATCTTGGATGGGGTCCTGGAACAGAAATAGAACATTGGAGGAAAGCCAGTAAAATTCAAGTAA